>NC_090837.1:13356562-13665625 GCF_028021215.1 Eschrichtius robustus
GGCAGAAGAGTAAGACGCGGAGATCACCTTCCTCCCCACAGATACATCAGAAATACATCTACACGTGGAACTGCTCCTATAGAACACCCACTGAACGCTGGCAGAAGACCTCAGACCTCCCAAAAGGCAAGAGTCTCCCCACGTACCTGGGTAGGGCAAAAGAAAAAAGAAAAAACAGAGACAAAAGAATAGGGACCTGCACCAGTGGGAGGGAGCTGTGAAGGAGGAAAGGTTTCCACACACGAGGAAGCCCCTTCGCGGGCAGAGACTGCAGGTGGCAAAGGGGGGAAGCTTCGGAGCCACGGAGGAGAGTGCAGCCACAGGGGTGCGGAGGGCAAAGCGGAGAGGTTCCCGCACAGAGGATCGGTGCCGACCAGCACTCACCAGCCCGAGAAGCTTGTCTGCTCCCCCGCCGGGGCGGGCGGGGGCTGGGAGCTGAGGCTCGGGCTTCGGAGGTCGGATACCAGGGAGAGGACTGGGGTTGGCGGCATGAACACAGCCTTAAGGGGGCTAGTGCGCCACAGCTAGCAGGAGGGAGTCCGGGAAAAGGTCTGGAGCTGCCAAAGAGGCAAGAGACTTTTTCTTGCCTCTTTGTTTCCTCTTGCGCAAGGAGAGGGGATTCAGAGCGCCGCCTAAATGAGCTCCAGAGACGGGCGCGAGCCGCGGCTATCAGCGCGGACCCCAGAGACGGGCATGGGACGCTAAGGCTGCTGCTGCCGCCACCAAGAAGCCTGTGTGTGAGCACAGGTCACTCTCCACACCGCCCCTCCCAGGAGCCTGTGCAACCCGCCACTGCCAGCGTCCCGTGATCCTGGGACAACTTCCCCGGGAGAACGCACAGCGTGCCTCAGGCTGGTGCAATGTCACGACGCCTCTGCCGCCGCAGGCTCGCCCCGCCTCCTCCGTACCGCTCCCTCCCCCCGGGCCTGAGTGAGCCAGAGTCCCCGAAGCAGCTGCTCCTTTAACCCCCTCCTGTCTGAGCGAAGAACAGACGCCCTCAGGCGACCTACACGCAGAGGAGGGGCCAAATCCAAAGCTGAACCCCAGGAGCTGTGCGAACAAAAAAGAGAAAGGGAAATCTCTCCCAGCAGCCTCAGAAGCAGCGGATTAAAGCTCCACAATCAACTTGATGTACCTGCATCTGTGGAATACCTGAATAGACAACGAATCATCCCAAATTCAGGAGGTGGACTTCGGGAGCAACGATATATATATATATTTTTCCCTTTTTCACTTTTTGAGTGTGTATGCGCATGCTTCTGTGTGAGATTTTGTCTGTATAGCTTTGCTTTCACCATTTGTCCTAGGGTTCCGTCCGTCTTTTTTTTTTTTTTTTAACTTAAAAAATTTTTTTTCTTTTTTTTTTGATTTGTTTTTTTATACTGCAGGTTCTTATTAGGCATCAATTTTATACACATCAGTGTATACATGTCAATCCCAATCGCCCAATTCAGCACAACACCATACCCACCCCACCGCAGTTTTCCCCCCTTGGTGTCCATATGTCCGTTCTCTACATCTGTGTCTCAACCTCTGCCCTGCAAACTGGCTCATCTGTACCATTTTTCTAGGTTCCACATACATGCGTTAATATACGATATTTGTTTTTCTCTTTCTGACTTACTTCACTCTGTATGACAGTCTCTAGATCCATCCACGTCTCAACAAATGACTCAATTTCGTTCCTTTTTATGGCTGAGTAATATTCCATTGTATATATGTACCACAACTTCTTTATCCATTCGTCTGTTGATGGGCATTTAGGTTGCTTCCATGACCTGGCTATTGTAAATAGTGCTGCAATGAACATTCGGGTGCATGTGTCTTTTTGAATTACGGTTTTCTCTGGGTATATGCCCAGTAGTGGGATTGCTGGGTCATATGGTAATTCTATGTTTAGTTTTTTAAGGAACCTCCATATTGTTCTCCATAGTGGCTGTATCAATTCACATTCCCACCAACAGTGCAAGAGGGTTCCCTTTTCTCCACACCCTCTCCAGCATTTGTTGTTTGTAGATTTTCTGATGATGCCCATTCTAACTGGTGTGAGGTGATACCTCATTGTAGTTTTGATTTGCATTTCTCTAATAATTAGTGATGTTGAGCAGCTTTTCATGTGCTTCGTGGCCGTCTGTATGTCTTCTTTGGAGAAATGTCTATTTAGGTCTTCTGCCCATTTTTGGATTGGGGTGTTTGTTTCTTTAATATTGAGCTGAATGAGCTGTTTATATATTTTGGAGATTAATCCTTTGTCCATTGATTCGTTTGCAAATATTTTCTCCCATTCTGAGGGTTGCCTTTTCGTCTTGTTTATGGTTTCCTTTGCTGTGCAAAAGCTTTTAAGTTTCATTAGGTCCCATTTGTTTCTTTTTGTTTTTATTTCCATTACTCTAGGAGGTGGATCAAAAAAGATCTTGCTGTGATTTATGTCAAAGAGTGTTCTTCCTATGTTTTCCTCTAAGAGTTTTATAGTGTCCAGTCTTAGATTTAGGTCTCGAATCCATTTTGAGTTTATTTTTGTGTATGGTGTTAGGGAGTATTCTAATTTCATTCTTTTACATGTAGCTGTCCAGTTTTCCCAGCACCACTTATTGAAGAGACTGTCTTTTCTCCATTGTATATCTTTGCCTCCTTTGTCACAGATTAGTTGACCATAGGTGCGTGGGTTTATCTCTGGGCTTTCTATCTTGTTCCATTGATCTATGTTTCTGTTTTTGTGCCAGTACCATATTGTCTTGATTACTGTAGCTTTGTAGTATAGTCTGAAGTCAGGGAGTCTGATTCCTCCAGCTCCGTTTTTTTCCCTCAAGACTGCTTTGGCTATTCGGGGTCTTTTGTGTCTCCATACAAATTTTAAGATGATTTGTTCTAGTTCCGTAAAAAATGCCATTGGTAATTTGATAGGGATTGCATTGAATCTGTAGATTGCTTTGGGTAGTACAGTCATTTTCACAATGTTGATTCTTCCAATCCAAGAACATGGTATATCTCTCCATCTGTTGGTATCATCTTTAATTTCTTTCATCAGTGTCTTATAGTTTTCTGCATACAGGTCTTTTGTCTCCCTAGGTAGGTTTATTCCTAGGTATTTTATTCTTTTTGTTGCAATGGTAAATGGGAGTGTTTCCATAATTTCTCTTTCAGATTTTTCATCATTAGTGTATAGGAATGCAAGAGATTTCTGTGCATTAATTTTGTATCCTGCAACTTTACCATGTTCATTAATTAGCTCTAGCAGTTTTCTGGTGGCAGTTTTAGGATTCTCTATGTATAATATCATGTCATCCGCAAACAGTGACAGTTTTACTTCTTCTTTTCCAATTTGTATTCCTTTTATTTCTTTTTCTTCTCTGATTGCCGTAGCTAAGACTTCCAGAACTATGTTGAATAATAGTGGTGAGAGTGGACATCCTTGTCTCGTTCCTGATCTTAGAGGAAATGCTTTCAGTTTTTCACCATTGAGAATGATGTTTGCTGTGGGTTTGTCATATATGGCCTTTATTATGTTGAGGTAGGTTCCCTCTGTGCCCACTTTCTGGAGAGTTTTTATCATAAATGGGTGTTGAATTTTGTCAAAAGCTTTTTCTGCATCTATTGAGATGATCTTATGGTTTTTCTTCTTCAGTTTGTTAATATGGTGTATCACATTGATTGATTTGCGTATATTGAAGAATCCTTGCATCCCTGGGATAAATCCCACTTGACCGTGGTGTATGATCCTTTTAATGTGTTGTTGGATTCTGTTTGCCAGTATTTTGTTGAGGATTTTTGCATCTATATTCATCAGTGATATCGGTCTGTAATTTTCTTTCTTTGTAGTGTCTTTGTCCGGTTTTGGTATCAGGGTGATGGTGGCCTCATAGAATGAGTTTGGGAGTGTTCCTTCCTCTGCAATTTTTTGGAAGAGTTTGAGAAGGATAGGTGTTAGCTCTTCTCTGAATGTTTGATAGAATTCACCTGTGAAGCCATCTGGTCCTGGACTTTTGTTTGTTGGAAGATTTTTAATCACAGTTTCAATTTCATTGCTTGTGATTGGTCTGTTCATATTTTCTGTTTCTTCCTGGGTCAGTCTTGGAAGGTTATACCTTTCTAAGAATTTGTCCATTTCTTCCAGGTTGTCCATTTTATTGGCATAAAGTTGCTTGTAGTAGTCTCTTAGGATGCTTTGTATTTCCGCAGTGTCTGTTGTAACTTCTCCTTTTTCATTTCTGATTTTATTGATTTGAGTCCTCTCCCTCTTTTTCTTGATGAGTCTGGCTAATGGCTTATCGATTTTGTTTATCTTCTCAAAGAACCAGCTTTTAGTTTTATTGATCTTTGCTATTGTTTTCTTTGTTTCTATTTCATTTATTTCTGCTCTGATCTTTATGATTTCTTTCCTTCTGCTAACTTTGGGTTTTGTTTGTTCTTCTTTCTCTAGTTTCTTTAGGTGTAAGGTTAGATTGTTTGAGATTTTTCTTGTTTCTTTAGGTAGGCTTGTATAGCTATAAACTTCCCTCTTAGAACTGCTTTTGCTGCATCCCATAGGTTTTGGGTTGTCGTGTTTTCATTGTCATTTGTCTCTAGGTATTTTTTGATTTCTTCTTTGATGTCTTCAGTGATCTCTTGGTTATTTAGTAACGTATTGTTTAGTCTCCATGTGTTTGTCTTTTTTACGTTTTTTTCCCTGTAATTCATTTCTAATCTCATAGCGTTGTGGTCAGAAAAGATGCTTGATATGATTTCAATTTTCTTAAATTTACTGAGGCTTGATTTGTGACCCAAGATGTGATCTATCCTGGAGAATGTTCCGTGCGCACTTGAGAAGAACGTGTAATCTGCTGTTTTTGGATGGAATGTCCTATAAATATCAATTAAATCTATCTGGTCTATTGTGTCATTTAAAGCTTCTGTTTCCTTATTTATTTTCATTTTGGATGATCTGTCCATTGGTGTAAGTGAGGTGTTAAAGTCCCCCACTATTATTGTGTTACTGTCAATTTCCTCTTTTATGGCTGTTAGCAGTTGCCTTATGTATTGAGGTGCTCCTATGTTGGGTGCATATATATTTATAATTGTTATATCTTCTTCTTGGATTGATCCCTTGATCATTATGTAGTGTCCTTCCTTGTCTCTTGTAACATTCTTTACTTTAAAGTCTATTTTATCTGATATGAGTATAGCTACTCCAGCTTTCTTTTGATTTCCATTTGCATGGAATATCTTTTTCCATCCCCTCACTTTCAGTCTGTATGTGTCCCTAGGTCTAAAGTGGGTCTCTTGTAGACAGCATATATATGGGTCTTGTTTTTGTATCCATTCAGCAAGCCTGTGTCTTTTGGTTGGAGCATTTAATCCATTCACGTTTAAGGTAATTATCGATATGTATGTTCCTATGACCATTTTCTTAATTGTTTTGGGTTTGTTTTTGTAGGTCCTTTTCTTCTCTTGTGTTTCCCACTTAGAGAAGTTCCTTTAGCATTTGTTGTAGAGCTGGTTTGGTGGTGCTGAATTCTCTTAGCTTTTGCTTGTCTGTAAAGCTTTTGATTTCTCCATCAAATCTAAATGAGATCCTTGCCGGGTAGAGTAATCTTGGTTGTAGGTTCTTCCCTTTCATCACTTTAAGTATATCATGCCACTCCCTTCTGGCTTGTAGAGTTTCTGCTGAGAAATCAGCTGTTAACCTTATGGGAGTTCCCTTGTATGTTATTTGTCGTTTTTCCCTTGCTGCTTTCAATAATTTTTCTTTGTCTTTAATTTTTGCCATTTTGATTACTATGTGTCTTGGCGTGTTTCTCCTTGGGTTTATCCTGTATGGGACTCTCTGCACTTCCTGGACTTGGGTGGCTATTTCCTTTCCCATGTTAGGGAAGTTTTCGACTATAATCTCTTCAAATATTTTCTCTGGCCCTTTCTCTCTCTCTTCTCCTTCTGGGACCCCTATAATGCGAATGTTGTTGCGTTTAATGTTGTCCCAGAGGTCTCTTAGGCTGTCTTCATTTCTTTTCATTCTTTTTTCTTTAGTCTGTTCCGCAGCAGTGAATTCCACCATTCTGTCTTCCAGGTCACTTATCCGTTCTTCTGCCTCAGTTATTCTGCTACTGATTCCTTCTAGTGTAGTTTTCATTTCAGTTATTGTATTGGTCATCTCTGTTTGTTTGTTCTTTAATTCTTCTAGGTCTTTGTTAATCATTTCTTGCATCTTCTCAATCTTTGCCTCCATTCTTATTCCGAGGTCCTGGATCATCTTCACTATCATTATTCTGAATTCTTTTTCTGGAAGGTTGCCTATCTCCACTTCATTTAGTTGTTTTTCTGGGGTTTTTTCTTGTTCCTTCATCTGATATATAGCCCTCTGCCTTTTCATCTTGTCTATCTTTCTGTAACTGTGGGTTTTGGTCCACAGGCTGCAGGATTGTAGTTTTTCTTGCTTCTGCTGTCTGCCCTCTGGTGGTTGAGGCTATCTAAGAGGCTTGATGGGAGGCTCTGGTGGTGGGTAGAGCTGACTGTTGCTGTGGCGGACAGAGCTCTAATCCACTTTAATCCACTTGACTGTTGATGGGTGGGGCTGGGTTCCCTCCCTGTTAGTTGTTTTGCCTGAGGCAACTCAACACTGGAGCCTACCTGGGCTCTTTGATGGGGTTAATGGCAGACTCTGGGAGGGCTCATGCCAAGGAGCACTTCCCAGAACCTCCGCTGCCAGTGTCCTTGTCCCCACGGTGAAACAGAGCCACCTCCCGCCTCTGCAGGAGACCCCCCAACACCAGCAGGTAGGTCTGGTTCAGTCTCCCCCAGGGTCACTGCTCCTTCCCCTGGGTCCCGATGCGCACACTACTTTGTGTGTGCCCTCCAAGAGTGGGGTCTCTGTTTCCCCCAGTCCTGTCAAAGTCCTGCAATCAATTCCCACTAGGCTTCAAAGTCTGATTCTCTAGGAATTCCTCCTCCCGTTGCCGGACCCCCAGGTTGGGAAGCCTGACGTGGGGCTCAGAAGCTTCACTCCAGTGGGTGGACTTCTGTGGTATAAGTGTTCGCCAGTCTGTGAGTCACCCACCCAGCAGTTATGGGATTTGATTGTACTCTGATTGCGCCCCTCCTACCGTCTCACTGTGGCTTCTCCTCTGTCCTTGGACATGGGGTATCCTCCTTGGTGAGTTCCAGTGTCTTCCTGTCGATGATTGTCCAGCAGCCAGTTGTGATTCTGGTGCCCTCGCAAGAGGGAGTGAGAGCACGTCCTTCTACTCTGCCATCTTGGTTAATCTCCTCAAAATTTTTTTTCTTAATAATTATTTTTTATTTTAATAACTTTATTTTATTTTATCTTACTTTATTTTATTTTATCCTCTTTCTTTTTTTTTTCTTTCTATTTTTTCTGCCTTTTATTCTGAGCCGTGAGGATGACAGGCTCTTGGTGCTCCAGCCAGGCATCAGGGCTGTGCCTCTGAGGTGGGAGAGCCAAGTTCAGGACACTGGTCCACAAGAGACCTCCCAGCTCCATGTGATACCAAACGGCAAAAATCTCCCAGAGATCTCCATCTCAACACCAAGGCCCAGCTTCACTCAACGACCAGCAAAGCTACAGTGCTGGACACCCTATGCCAAACAACTAGCAAGACAGGAACACAGACCCATCCATTAGCAGAGAGGCTGCCTAAAATCATAATAAGGCCACAGACACCCCAAAACACACCACCAGACGTGGACCTGCCCACCAGAAAGACAAGATCCAGCCTCATCCACCAGAACACAGGCACTAGTCCCCTCCACCAGGAAGCCTACACAACCCACTGAACCAACCTTAGCCACTGGGGACAGACACCAAAAACAACGGGAACTACGAACCTGCAGCCTGCGAAAAGGAGACCCCAAACACAGTAAGATAAGCAAAATGAGAAGACAGAAAAACACACAGCAGATGAAGGAGCAAGGTAAAAACACACCAGACCTAACAAATGGAGAGGAAATAGGCAGTCTACCTGAAAAAGAATTCAGAATAATGACAGTAAAGATGATCCAAAATCTTGGAAATAGAACAGAAAAAATGCAAGAAACATTTAACAAGGACCTAGAAGAACTAAAGAGGAACCAAGCAATGATGAACACCACAATAAATGAAATTAAAAATACTCTAGAAGGGATCAATAGCAGAATAATTGAGGCAGAAGAACGGATAAGTGACCTGAAAGATAAAATAGTGGAAATAACTACTGCAGAGCAGAATAAAGAAAAAAGAATGAAAAGAACTGAGGACAGTCTCAGAGACCTCTGGGACAACATTAAACGCACCAACATTCGAATTATAGGGGTCCCAGAAGAAGAAGAGGAAAGGAAAGGGACTGAGAAAATATTTGAAGAGATTATAGTTGAAAACTTTCCTAATATGGGAAAGGAAATAGTTAGTCAAGTCCTGGAAGCACAGAGAGTCCCATACAGGATAAATCCAAGGAGAAACAGGCCAAGACACATATTAATCAAACTATCAAAAATTAAATATAAAGAAAACACATTAAAAGCAGCAAGAGAAAAACAACAAATAACACACAAGGGAATCCCCATAAGGTTAACAGTTGATCTTTCAGCAGAAACTCTGCAAGCCAGAAGGGAGTGGCAGGACATATTTAACGTGATGAAGGAGAAAAACCTACAACCAAGACTACTCTACCCAGCAAGGGTCTCATTCAGATTTGATGGAGAAATTAAAACCTTTACAGACAAGCAAAAGCTGAGAGAGTTCAGCACCACCAAACCAGCTTTACAACAAATGCTAAAGGAACTTCTTTAGGCAAGAAACACAAGAGAAGGAAAACACCTACAACAACAAACCCAAAACATTTAAGAAAATGGGAATAGAAACATTCATATCGATAATTACCTTAAATGTAAATGGATTAAATGCTCCCACCAAAAGACACAGACTGGCTGAATGGATACAAAAACAAGACCCATATATATGCTGTCTACAAGAGACCCACTTCAGACCTAGAGACACATACAGACTGAAAGTGAGGGGATGGAAAAAGATACTCCATGCAAATGGAAATCAAAAGAAAGCTGGAGTAGCAATTCTCGTATCAGACAAAATAGACTTTAAAATAAAGACTATTACAAGAGACAAAGAAGGACACTACATAATGATCAAGGGATCAATCCAAGAAGAAGATATAACAATTGTAAATATCTATGCAACCAACATAGGAGCACCTCAATACATAAGGCAAATACTAACAGCCATAAAAGGGGAAATCAACAGTAACACAATCATAGTAGGGGACTTTAACACCCCACTTTCACCAAGGGACAGATCATCCAAAATGAAAATAAATAAGGAAACACAAGCTTTAAATGATACATTAAACAAGATGGACTTAATTGATATTTATAGGACATTCCACCCAAAAACAACAGAATACACATTTTTCTCAAGTGCTCATGGAACATTCTCCAGGATAGATCATATCTTGGGTCACAAATCAAGCCTTAGTAAATTTAAGAAAATTGAAATCATATCAAGTATCTTTTCCGACCACAACACTATGAGACTAGATATCAATTACAGGAAAAGATCTGTAAAAAATACAACACATGGAGGCTAAACAATACACTACTTAATAACGAAGTGATCACTGAAGAAATCAAAGGGGAAATCAAAAAATACCTAGAAACAAATGACAATGGAGACATGACGACCCAAAACCTATGGGATGCAGCAAAAGCAGTTCTAAGAGGGAAGTTTATAGCAATACAATCCTACCTTAAGAAACAGGAAACATCTCAAATAAACAACCTAACCTTGCACCTAAAGTAATCAGAGAAAGAAGAACAAAAACCCCCCAAAGTTAGCAGAAGGAAAGAAATCATAAAGATCAGATCAGAAATAAATGAAAAAGAAATGAAGGAAATGATAGCAAAGATCAATAAAACTAAAAGCTGGTTCTTTGAGAAGATAAACAAAATTGATAAACCATTGGCCAGACTCATCAAGAAAAAAAGAGAGAAGGCTCAAATCAATAGAATTAGAAATGAAGGGCTTTCCTGGTGGCGCAGTGGTTGAGAATCCGCCTGCCAATGCAGGGGACATGGGTTCGATCCCTGGTCCGGGAAGATCCCACATGCCGCGGAGCAACTGAGCCCGTGCGCCATAACTACTGAGCCTGCACTCTAGAGCCCGCGAGCCACAACTACTGAAGCCCACGTGCCTAGAGCCCGTGCTCCATAATACGAGAAGCCACCACGATGAGAAGCCCATGCACCTCAACCAAGAGTAGCCCCCGCTCACCACAACTAGAGGAAGCCTGCACACAGCAACGAAGACCCAACACAGCCAAAAATAAAATAAATAAATTTAAAAAAAAAAAGATTGTGAATAGAATTAGAAATGAAAAAGGAGAAGTAACAACTGACACGGCAGAAATACAAAGGATCTTGAGAGATTACTACAGACAACTCTATGCCAATAAAATGGACAACCTGGAAGAAATGGACAAATTCTTAGAAATGCACAACCTGCCGAGACTGAACCAGGAAGTAATAGAAAATATGAACAGACCAATCACAAGCATTGAAATTGAAACTGTGATTAAAAATCTTCCAACAAACAAAAGCCCAGGACCAGATGGCTTCACACGCGAATTCTATCAAACATTTAGAGAAGAGCTAACACCTATCCTTCTCAAACTCTCACAAAATATTGCAGAGGGAGGAACACTCCCCAACTCATTCTACGAGGCCACCATCACCCTGATACCAAAACCAGACAAAGATGTCACAAAGAAAGAAAACTACAGGCCAATATCACTGATGAACATAGATGCAAAAATCCTCAACAAAATACTAGCAAACGGAATCCAACAGCACATTAAAAGGATCATACACCATGATCAAGTGGGGTTTATTCCAGGAATGCAAGGATTCTTTAATATATGCAAATCAATCAACGTGATACACCATATTAACAAATTGAAGGAGAAAAACCATATGATCATCTCAATAGATGCAGAGAAAGCTTTCAACAAAATTCAACACCCATTTATGATAAAAGCCCTGCAGAAAGTAGGCATAGAGGGAACTTTCCTCAACATAATAAAGGCCATATATGACAAACCCACAGCCAACATCGTCGTCAGTGGTGAAAAACTTAAACCATTTCTACTAAGATCAGGAACAAGACAAGGTTGCCCACTCTCACCACTATTATTCAACATAGTTGTGGAAGTTTTAGCCACAGCAATCAGAGAAGAAAAAGAAATAAAAGGAATCCAAATCGGAAAAGAAGAAGTAAGCTGTCACTGTTTGCAGATGACATGATACTATACATAGAGAATCCTAAAGATGCTACCAGAAAACTTCTAGAGCTAATTAATGAACATGGTAAAGTTGCAGGATACAAAATTAATGCACAGAAATCTCTTGCATTCCTATACACTAATGATGCAAAATCTGAAAGAGAAATTAAGGAAACACTCCCATATACCACTGCAACAAAAAGAATAAAATATCTAGGAATAAACCTACCTAAGGAGACAAAAGACCTGTATGCAGAAAATTATAAGACACTGATGAAAGAAATTAAAGATGATACAAATAGATGGAGAGATATACCATGTTCTTGGATTGGAAGAATCAACATTGTGAAAATGACTCTACTACCCAAAGCAATCTACAGATTCAATGCAATCCCTATCAAACTACCACTGGCATTTTTCACAGAACTAGAACAAAAAATTTCACAATTTGTATGGAAACACAAAAGACCCCGAATAGCCAAAGCAATCTTGAGAACGAAAAATGGAGCTGGAGGAATCAGGCTCCCTGACTTCAGACTATACTACAAAGCTACAGTATGGTACTGGCACAAAAACAGAAATATAGATCAATGGAACAGGATAGAAAGCCCAGAGATAAACCCACGCACATATGGTCACCTTATCTTTGATAAAGGAGGCAAGCATATACAGTGGAGAAAAGACAGCCTCTTCAATAAGTGGTGCTGGGACAACTGGACAGATACATGTAAAAGTATGAAATTAGAACACTCCCTAACACCATACACAAAAATAAACTCAAAATGGATTAGAGACCTAAATGTAAGGCCAGACACTATCAAACTCTTAGAGGAAAACATAGGCAGAACACTCTATGATGTAAATCACAGCAAGATCCTTTTTGACCCAGCTCCTAGAGAAATGGAAATAAAAACAAAAATAAACAAATGGGACCTAATGAAACTTAAAAGCTTTTGCACAGCAAAGGAAACCATAAACAAGACGAAAAGACAACCCTCAGAATGGGAGAAAATATTTGCAAATGAAGCAACTGACAAAGGATTAATCTCCAAAATTTACAAGCAGCTCATGCAGCTCAATAACAAAAAAACAAACAACCCAATCCAAAAATGGGCAAAAGACTCAAATAGACATTTCTCCAAAGAAGATGTTACAGATTGCCAACAAACACATGAAAGAATGCTCAACATCATTAATCATTAGAGAAATGCAAATCAAAACTACAATGAGATATCATCTCACACCAGTCAGAATGGCCATCATCAAAAAATCTAGAAACAATAAATGCTGGAGAGGGTGTGGAGAAAAGGGAACACTCTTGCACTGTTGGTGGGAATGTAAATTGATACAGCCACTATGGAGAACAGTATGGAGGTTCCTTAAAAAACTAAAAATAGAACTACCGTACGACCCAGCAATTCCACTACTGGGCATATACCCTGAGAAAACCATAATTCAAAAAGAGTACCAAAATGTTTATTGCAGCTCTATTACAATAGCCAGGACATGGAAGCAACCTAAGTGTCCATCATCGGATGAATGGATAAAGAAGATGTGGCACGTATATACAATGGAATATTACTCAGCCATAAAAAGAAACGAAATTGAGTTATTTGTAGTGAGGTGGATGGAGTTAGAGTCTGTCATACAGAGTGAAGTAAGTCAGAAAGAGAAAAACAAATACAGTATGCTAACACATATATATGGAATCTAAGGGGAAAAAAAAAAGTCATGAAGAACCTAGTGGCAAGACAGGAATAAAGACACAGACCTACCAGAGAATGGACTTGAGGAAATGGGGAGGGGGAAGGGTAAGCTGGGACAAAGTGAGAGAGTGGCATGGACATATATACACTACCAAATGTAAAATAGATAGCTAGTGGGAAGCAACCGCATAGCACAGGGAGATCACCTCGGTGCTTTGTGACCACCTAGAGGAGTGGGATAGGGAGGGTGGGAAGGAGGGAGATGCAAGAGGGAAGAGATATGGGAACATATGTATATGTATAACTGATTCACTTTGTTATAAAGCAGAAACTAACACACCATTGTAAAGCAATTATACTCCAATAAAGATGTTTAAAAAATAAAATAAAATAAAATAAATAAATAAATAAAAACTCCCAACAAGCAATAGTCCAGGACAAAGTGCCTTCACAGTTGAATTCTACCAAACATTTAGAGTTAGCACCTATCCTTCTGAAACTATTCCAAAAAATCACAGAGAAAGGAACAGTTCCAGACTCATTCTATGAGGCCACCATCACCCTGATACCAAAACTAGACAAGATATCACAAAAAAAAGAAAATTAGAGGCCAGTATCAGTGATGAACATAGATGCAAAAATTCTCAACAAGATACTAGCAAACTAGGACTTCCCTGGTGGTGCAGTGGTTAAGAATCTGCCTGCCAGCGCAGGGGACATGGGTTTGAGCCCTGGTCTGGGAAGATCCCACATGCCGTGGAGCAACTAAGCCAGTGCGCCACAACTCCTGAGCCTGCGCTCTAGAGCCTGCGAGCCACAACTACTGAGCCCGCATGCCACAGCTAATGAAGCTTGCGCACCTAGAGCCCGTGCTTGCAGTGAGAAGCCTGCGCACCGCAACGAAGAGTAGCCCTTGCTCACTGCAACTAGAGAAAGCCCATGAGCAGCCACGAAGACCCAGCACAGCCATAAAAAAAAAAAAAAAGATACTAGCAAACTGACTCCAACAATACATTATAAAGATCATACATCATGATCAAGTGGGATTTATCCTAGGGATGCAAGGATTTTTCAGTATCCTCAAATCAATCAATGTGATACACCACATCAACAAACTGAAGAATAAAAACCATATGATCATCTCAATAAATGCAGAAAAAGCAAAATTCAGCATCCATTTATGATAAAAAATTTTTCAGAAGGTGGTCATAGAGGGAACCTACCTCAACATAATAAAGGCCATATATGACAAACCCACAGCTAACATCATTCTCAATGGTGAAAAGCTGAAAGCATCTCCTCTAAGATCACAAACAAGTCAAGGATGCCCACTCTCGCCACTTTTATTCAACATAGTTTTGGAAGTCCTAGCCACAGCAATCAGAGAAGAAAAAGAAACAAAAGGAATCCAAACTGGAAAAGAAGAAGTAAAACTGTCACTGTTTGCAAGTGACATGATGCTATACATAGAAAATCCTAAAGAAACAACCAGAAAACTACGACAGCACATCAATGAATTCAGTAAAGTTGCTGGATACAAACTTAATATAGAGAAATCTGTTGCATTTCTATACACTATCAAGAAAATATCAGAAATAGAAATGAAGGGAACGATTCCATTTACCATTGCATCAAAAAGAATAAAATACCTAGGAATAAACCTACCTAAGTAGGCAAAAGACCTGTACTCCAAAAACTATAAGATGCTGATGAAAGAAATTGAAGATGACACAAACAGATGGAGAAATATACCATGTTCTTGGATTGGAAGAATCAATATTGTGAAAATGACTATACTACCCAAGGCAATCTACAGATTCAATGCAATCCCTATCAAATTACCAATAGCATTTTTCACAGAATTAGAACAAAAAATGTTTAATTTGTATGGAAACACAAAAGACCCTGAATAGCCAAAACAATCTTGAGAAAGAAGAACGGAGCTGGAGGAATCATGCTCCCTGACTTCAGGCTACACTACAAAGCTACAGTAATCAAAACAGTATGATATTGGCACAAAAACAGCCATATAGATCAATGGAACAGGATAGAAAGCCCAGAAATAAACCTACACACTGTGGTCAATTAATCCACAACAAAGGAGGCAAGAATATACAATGGAGGAAAGACAGTCTCTTCAATGAGTGGTGCTGGGAAAATTAATCCACAACAAAGGAGGCAAGAATATACAATGGAGGAAAGACAGTCTCTTCAATGAGTGGTGCTGGGAAAATTAATCCACAACAAAGGAGGCAAGAATATACAATGGAGGAAAGACAGTCTCTTCAATAAGTGGTGCTGGGAAAACTGGACAGCTACATGTAAAAAATAAAATTAGAACATTCTCTAACACCATATATAAAAATAAACTCAAAATGGATTAAAGACCTAAATGTAAGACCGGATACTTTCAAACTCCTAGAGGAAAACATAAGCAGAACACTGTTTGACATAAATCACAGCAATATTTTTTTTGGATTCATCTCCTAGAGTAATGGAAATAAAGACAAAAATAAACAAATGGAACCTAATTAAACATAAAAGCTTTTGCACAGCAAAGGAAAACCATAAACAAAATGAAATGACATCCTACAGACTGGGAGAAAATATTTGCAAATGATGTGACTGACAAGGGATTAATTTCCAAAATATACAAACAGCTCATACAGCCTAATATCAAAAAAAAAAAAAAAACTAAACAAAAATGGGCAGACGACCTAAATACACATTTCTCCAAAGAAGACATACAGATGGACAACAGACACATGAAAAGATGCTCATCATTGCTAATTACTAGAGAAATGCAAATCAAAACTACAATGAGGTATCACCTCAAACCAGTCAGAATGGCCATCCTTAAAAAGTCTATAAATAATAAATGCTGGAGAGGGTGTGGAGAAAAGGGAACCTTCCTTTACTGTTGGTGGTAATATAAATTGGTGCAGCCACAATGGAAAACAGTATGGAGATTCCTTAGAAAACTAAAAATAGAACTACCATATGATCCAGCAATCCCACTACTGGGTATAAATCTGGAGAAAACTGTAATTTGAAAAGATACATGCAATGCACCCTGATGTTCATAGCAGTACTATTTACAATAGCCAAGACATGGAAGCAACCTAAATGTCCATCGATAGATGAATGCATCAAGAAGATGTGGTATATATACGCAATGGAATATTACTCAGGCATAAAAAAGAATGAAATAATGTCATTTGCAGCAACATGGATGGACCTAGAGATTATCATATTAAATGAAGTAAGTCACAAAGAGAAAGACAAATATCATATGATATCACTTATATGTGGAATCTAAAAAAATGATACAGATAAATTTATTTACAAAACAGAAACAGACTCACAGACATAGAAAACAAACTGATGGTTACCAAAGGAAATAGTGGGGGTGGGGAGCTAATTAGGAGTTTGGGATTAACATATACACACTACCATATATAAAACAGGTAAACAACAAGGACCTACTGTATAGCACAGGGAGCTATACTCAATATCTTGTAATAACCTATAATGGGAAAAAATCTGAAAAGGCATATATACACACACACATATATGTGTGTGTGTGTGTGTATCTGAATCACTTTGTTGTCCACCTGAAACTAACACAACATTGTAAATTAACTACACTTCAATAAAATAAAAACAACAAAACACGCACAAAAAACAAAGCCTGGGAACCAACGTACTGTGGTATTACAGTAGTGCTGTCAGTGCATTTCACCTCCCTTACCCTAACCTGAGAACACTACATTGAGTAGGATTCTGAAGTCCTGTCTGAGCTCACAGGAAAGTGTGCGATGCTTGATTAGTGATGTCTGCATAGGCGCAGGACGTCAGTGGAGGCTGGGCTGCCTTCACCTGCCATCTTTAATGAGCATTATTATCAGCAAATACACATTTCTAGGTCTGATTTTGAGATCCAGGCGGTTCCTTGACCACCGAGCCCACAGCCTGCTCACCAACATGCCTGAAGGCAACAAGAGAGGGAAATCAGGTGCAGCCACACCCACTGCAGAACACAGCTCATTGTAAGGACCTCAGAGATGGCCTCAAAGACGGATGCCATCATGTTATCATAAAGTAGATCCCACTTTCCCAGAGGAACAATGTTACACTTGGTGCAAGGCCAATGATTGGGCCCCAAGCAAACCAAAATAGGACACAAAGTGGCACTATGTACACAATTTGAAAATGTAAGTAGCATCTAAGATCTTTTTAACCCCCACCCTCACTGCTCTGCCAAAGAACCAATTTTTGCCCCCTTAGGGATGATGTCACCCTTTTCCCATGAGAATGCATGGTCTAGACTAGGTCGGGAGTGATTTATAAGAAGCTGTCTTCTTCAGGGAGAGATACTGATCATGAGAGTCAGGGAGGGAGGGAGGGAGATTCACTTGAACTGTTTACCTTTGGAGTCCTTTCAACTCTGTACGTATATTGCCTATTCACCAATAAGTTCCAAAAACTTAAAACCATCACCGTTATCATTTCAAAGAGAAAGGGCATTTTCTAATCACCCCGGGAAAAATAAAAAGGACACCGTCACAGAGTATAAGACCATCTTTCCCCATTAAGAAGAGGTGGCAACTTTACACTGAAGAAGAAACAAAATGTACAGTCATATTTTTGTGTGCTTTTTTCTAATGCAAAAATAAAACTTTTATTTTGCAATATTACATTGCATGTAATAGTCTTCTTAATCAAAGGTTGTTATTTGGGGGGAACTCTTAGGTGGTATAACTTGAGTGTAACCGAGCAGGACACTATGGGGCCTTCCTGGGACAGACCCTTCCCCCATCTCCTCTGCTTTAGCTCCTCCCTGAAGTCCCTGGATAACAGTATCTGATGCACATTCCCTGAGTTGTTTTTCAGCTCCTAAAACCACCACCAAATGGAAGAAATTAACTACATGATGATCACGAGCATGTAGCCCCAACCTTCTGGCACCTAAGGATTGATCACCGTCAACCAGTCAGAATTGTGCACAAGCTGATCACATACCCTGGGAAGAACCTCCCTCACCTGGCTTTCAAAATGTTTTGCTGAGGGGCTTCCCTGGTGGTGCAGTGGATAAGAATCTGCCTGCCAATGCAGGAAACACAGGTTCGAGCCCTGGTCCGGGAAGATCCCACATGCCACGGAGCAACTAAACCCATGCGCCACAACTACTGAGCCTGCGCTCTAGAGCCCGCGAGCCACAACTACTGAGCCCACGAGCCACAACTACTGAAGCCCGCGCACCTAGAGCCCATGCTCCACAACAAGAGAAGCCACTGCAATGAGAAGCCCACACACCGCAACGAAGAGTAGCCCCCGCTCGCTGCAACTAGAGAAAGCCCGTGCACAGCATCGAAGACCCAACACAGACAAAAATAAATTAAATAAATAAGCAATCATTAAAAAAAAATGCTTTGCTGAAAGCCTTAAGGAAGCTCAGGGTTTTGGGGCACGACCACCTGTCCTCCTTCTACTGGCACCTTTACAATAAAGCTGTACTTTCCTTCACCACAGCCAGGTGTCAGGAGATGGGCTTTACTGCTTACGGGTGAGCAGACCTGAGTTTGGTAAAACTCGTGTAATTTATTCTGGCCAATTATTTTCATATCATTGACTGAAAATCCGTTTTCCTCTATGAATGTGGGAAACACCCACAGCACCTTCACTGACCTTTCAGAGTTTTAACTATTCTGGGCAAAGCTAGAAAAATTCAGGAACCAGGGCTGTAGGTCTCTGGCTATTTCTCCTGCCTTCTCACTTCAGGGCCTTAACAAAACAAAAGTAGTGACTACAGGTCTGAGTTCCAACCAGCAAGTGTTACAGTGAATACATATTTCTTCAACTAATTTAGTTTTAGAAGACAAAAAAACTAATCTCCTCCAGGTCCAGGCACTTTAAGAGCTTGTTAAGGTCTCAAAATGGCCATGTGAAGTAGATAGTACATCACCCACTTCACAAAGGAGACAATTAAAGCTCAGAACAGTTAAGTGACTCGTGCAGGATCACACAGCATGAAAGGAGTGAAGACAGATTCAAACCCAGCTCAGCCAGATGGCCAGGCTCACTCACTCAGGATGCATGCACGTGGTGCTCACTCAGGATGCATGCACGTGGTGCTCTCTCAGGGCTGGCTCCCTTCTCGAATTTCTACTCCCGATGGGTCCTGCCGGGAGTATGCCAGCTGAGGGAGAAGGGACAGTCAAGAGACACAGGCCTGGAATCGTTTGGGCTGGAAGCAGGGTCAGACACTGGCCCATCCTTGGACTTGGTGCTGCTTCCAGCACACAACCTGAGTCCAGCTGGGCTTCTCCATAAATACAACGCCCCGTCAGGCCCCCTGGTCCAAGTACCAGTGAAATCCAACCTAAAGAAATGACTCAGGGGACACCAGGCCCCACAGGCTTGATGAGCAGAAAGGGCCTCTAACGATACATGCATTCAAAACCCACTAGGCCAGGTCCCATGTACCGCTCCCTCCACCAGGCCCTGAGCCTGGAAACCTCTTCTTAAATATTAAAACATGGCCTCTAAGCTGGGAGATTAACCGAGACGCAGCCTTCTTATCTCAGGTAGGAGTTTCAGAGGCCCTCCTGGTGGAACCGTAACAAGATCCCTCCATGAGGGGAACTAATCACCGTGAAAGCTTTTGAGGGTGGAAGGGAAGCCAGGAGCAGAGAGACAGCCCCACCCAGCCCAGCCTCATTCCCCACAGTGACCCAAAGAAGGGGAAGAAATCTACCTGCTGCAAACCTGGGCCTCAGCCTCCCCGCAGATGCAGAGCCCAGAGCTGTAGACACGGAAGGCAAGCTATGGCCAGACCCATTTCACAGATGGGGCTCATCAAGTAACGCTCAGTAAGCCATCCAGGGCCCAGGCTGTGCAGGGTCCTCTTGCAGTTGTAATAACCAGCGTGGTTGGCCTACCGCCCAATCTGAAAGGTGATCCAGAAGCGTGCTGGACTCAGATAAAGAGTCAGGGGTTTTGTGAGTCAGTAGTAGAACTGTCGTTAGCTTGAAATCAGCCACCACAATCCTTCTCCCATTTTTTTTATGACCCAGATTGCGGGCGTCCTTTGAAAGCCCACGTGCCTGGGTTATCATGATATGAAGGCAGAAGGAGGTAACTGAAAGAATTTGAACTTTAGAACCCCAAAGACCCGTGCAGCGTCCCAGCGCCTCAGCAACTAACTCTCTGCAGGTGCTTGATTGAGTCACGTGACTGCTCTCCCATGCTGTCCTCCTGAGTTAAAGCGAGAGAGGATATCTACCAGCAAGGCTGCTTTGAGGATTAAATGAAATAAATGTTCGTAAAGAATACACAGGGGATTGCTGCAGGGCATGGCAGCTGATGAAATTGACACGGGGGTCATTTTCAGGCCCATCCTCCCCACCGAATTGTGAGTCTTCCAAAGGCAGGGTCTGTTCCTGGCGCATGGTAGGTGCTCAGCGAATTCTAATAGAAGGAAATCAACACCGAGGCATTAACAACTGCCTTTCTCACCTCCACTCTCCCGGGGGGGGGGCCATCAGCTCTGTTGCCAGCAGCAGAATAAACGTTCTCTTGAGAGGAGCCAGTAGAATGGGCACTCATCTGGGCAGTGCCCTTCAGAAGCCAGAGGCCTCACGGGACCTAAGCCACCATTCTAATCAATACCAGCTGGTCTGGTTTTTTTTAATTATAATCCCCATTTCCCAACAAAACATACACTGTGCCATCTGCACGAGTTTGCCCAAGCCCTTCCCTCCACTCGGAATGCGTTCCCTCCCCTGCGCATCCTTCAGGGCCCAGCTCAGGTATCTCCTGCCCAGTGAAGCTTCCCTACAGAGGAGGGAACCTCCCTCTGGTTAAGGACACGCCGGCCTTCTCGGCTCAAGGCTGAGACCCAGGCTTCAGACACACAGACCTGGGTCCCCATCCACTTGGGTGACTTTGAGCAAATCATGTGATTTCTCAGAGGCTTGAGTTTTTGAAAAACTCCCCAGAACTACTGCAGGCCTTGAACAAAAGTATGTAAAGCACAGGACCTGGGACTTAGTGAGCCCTTGATAAATGGGACTTGTTATTTTTACTGAGGACAAGGCCCATATTCTCCAACTCTACCACCCACTCCCCAACACACACTCAGACACACACACACGCGCACACAGGCACGCGCACACACGAGCACACACACCGTACACGTATGCTCACACACGCAGGCCTCTCTAAACACACGGGATGCTCAGCGTGGCCTGGTTGGTGAGTGGCTGGTGGTGCAGGACAGCAGGGGGCGAGCAGCACACCTTGTCTCTATCACGCACCTACTGTGCGCCAGAATCACACACTGAGAAAAATGGGGATAAAGGGATGAGCTGGGGCATCTGGACGTGAGGGAGGCCGATTTGCAAGGGGAACAGGATCTGTCTGCTTCAGGAAACAGGACCAAGCTGTCAGCCATCAAGCTACAGAACTGCCCTGAGTCCCAAACTTCCTCATCTGTAAAAATGTTCTAGGATTCACATCATGGGATTATGTGAGCATTAAACAACCCACATAAAGTACTAACACAGAGGAAGTGTTAAAAAATGTTAGCCTTTATCAATGTGCTTGTTACTAGTGGTAATAAACCCTGGGAGGTATTAGAATTGGGCACCTTGAAGTCAAGGGAGAAAAAAGTGATGAAAGAAACCCGGGGCCTTGGGCTTTCCTTCTGTCTTCAAACGGGGAACGGACCCGCGCTGGGAAGAGTTGTATTAGTTAGGATGTGCTCAGCTGCAGGTAACAGACTAGCTCGCCTTAAACAACCGAGTTTAACTTCCCAACTAACGAGACAGAGCCGGCTGCCGGGGCTGTTTGGGAGCCCAGGGAGGCCAAGGTTCTGGATCGATGTCACTGAACTCTCTAGACCTCAGTTCCTGGACTCAGCTCTGCGATGGCCCTCACCTGCCAGCCTCCAAAAGCAGTGGGGAGGGGAGGGGTAGGACGGTTCCTGGAGCCCCACCCCCCCAGAGCTGCCAGCGGGGGTCCCACGGACCAGAGCTGCGTCACGCGGCTTCCCAGAAGCCAAGGAAGCCCAGGCAAAGGGAATGGGTTTACCATGACTACTTAGGGCCTCAAGGTGAAGGTGGTTCATCCCCTGGGGCTGTGCCCACCTCCCCTGCAGACTAGACACCCCCCCTTGTTTCCCACAAGTGAATGAGATTCTATTAGCAGGAGCACCAGGGGGAGGCTGGAGGTGCCCACCATGGTCTTCCCTGGATGCCCATGTGGGAAGAGCAAACGGCGGGGGCAGAGGGGATCCCATCCCCAATGCCCCCAGGAGCTGAAGGTCAATCAAGGTCTCAGGTGGGACTTATTAGATGCCTACTGTGTTCCTGGTCCCATGCCTGACACGGTGGGGGGTACAGGAGACCCGGCTCCTGCCCCTAAAAGGACAATAAAGTCAAGTCATAGACACAAGACATACACACAGCTGTCTAAAGAGCGGACCCCTCGATTGCTCCAGGCTGGCCAGATTCTGTGGGTCTCAATGCCCTGGGCCTGCGGAGCAAGCCGGGCCAGCGGGTGTGGAAGAGGCCAGGGCAATGAAAGTAAATAAAAAGTAATTCAATTAAAAATAGGGTGTTATTTGGGATCTAAAAAAATGGTACAAATGAACGTATTTATGGAACAGAAATAGAGCCACAGATGTAGATAACAAACTTATGGTTACCAGAGGGGAAGGGGGGAGGGATAAACTGGGAGATTGGGATTGACATATACACACTACTATATATAAAATAGATAACTAATAAGGACCTACTGTATAGCACAGGGAGCTCTTCTCAATACTCTGTAATGACCTATATGGGAAAATAATTTTTTTTTTTTTTAAGTTTTTTCCTTTGTGATGAGAACTTTTTTTTTTTTTTAATTTATTTATTTATGGCTGTGTTGGGTCTTCGTTTCTGTGCAAGGGCTTTCTCTAGTTGTGGCAAGTGGGGGCCACTCTTCATCGCGGTGCACGGGCCTCTCACTATCGCAGGCTCTCCTGTTGCGGAGCACAGGCTGCAGACACGCAGGCTCAGTAATTGTGGCTCACGGGCCCAGCCGCTCCGCGGCATGTGGGATCTTCCCAGACCAGGGCTCGAACCCGTGTCCCCTGCATTGGCAGGCAGATTCTCAACCACTGCGCCACCAGGGAAGCCCGGGAAAAGAATTTTTAAAAAGAGTGGATATATGTTCTTTTTAAAAATTTTGAAATATCAATACATTGGTTTAGAACAGTGGGGGAAAAAAATTAGGCTCTGTCCCTCAGAAGGTCAGAACCTTGTGGGCAAGCACGGGGAGAAACCTGGTCAGAGCTCGGCTTCTGGAGGCAGACCTGGGTTCAGATCTCTAGTCTGCAACTTGCTGAGTGGGTGCTGTGTGACCCTGAGCAACTGACCTCACCTCTCTGCAAATGCAAATTCTGAATCCTCTCTCCTGCCTCTGTGAAACGGAGGTAAGCAAACTACCGACTTCAGAGAACTATCCTGAGGCTCGAAGAGTAAATGCACGCAATACACTGCTTCATGAGTGAACGTTATTTCTCAGAACCACAGGAAAGCACCTCAGGGGTTTGACGGAGACCAAGAACGCTGGGGCGGGACTTGCGCAGACTCACCCAGCGGGGTAGAGAGCCAAGAGCACAAGCCTCCAGGTTCCGAGCCTGGCCACCTCCCTCCACCCGCGGGGCCAGGGAGCCTGACTCACCTGGTCCCCAGGCGCGGGGTGGGGCTTCCGGCTCTCACCTGGCGCTGCAGGCGGCCCACGCCCGCCACCCGCCTTTCATCTCCCCTCCCCGTGGCTCCGGGCGCTTCTTTCCCAATTGCCCAGGTGACGCCAGGGCCCGGGCTCTCGGCTTCCGCGGGGTACGGGGCGGGCAGGTGCGGCCGCCGCCAGGTGAGGCCGCCCCGCGGGAGGCCCGCCCACCGCGCCGCTTCGCCTCCTCCCGGTCTGTGGCGCCATCTGCTGGCCTTCCCCGGAAGGACACAACCTCTGCTCTGACTTCCGCCTCAGTTCAACAAATTAATGGGTATGGTGTTAGGTGTCCGGGATTCGCACCATCCCATGCTCTCCAGGAATCTGCAGACTACCAGAAAGCTCGGATGTAGAGAAGACAAGCAAAGAAAAAGATGCAAGTTGCAATCATTCCTTGTTCAGATACAGAATAACTTTAGTTGGGGAGGTACCAGCCCATCCTCTCTGAGGAGATGACAGGGGAAGACTTCAAAGAAACCAAGAAAGTCTCCACGGAAAGAGGGTGAAAGTAATCCACGCAGTGGAAACTGAATGTGCAAAGGCCCTGAGGTAGGAAGATACCTGGCTTTTTAAAGAAAGTGAAAAGCCCAGAGGCTGGAACATAATGGCTGTGGTATGAATGAAATAGAGATCAGATAAGACCCAATATCTATACTCTCACTGTTCCCACGAGAGAACCAAGATCCAGGGAAAGGACTTGCCCTACTTGCAGAGTGAGGCAGTGACAGCCAAGCCTAGAGGACTCCTAGCCCAGAGCTCTTTCCACCACTCCACCACCCTCTCCAGCCTTGACTGCTGTTGGTGTCCGAGAATCCATTCATTCATTCATTCAACGAACATTTATTGAGCAGCTATTATGTGCCAAAGACTGTGCTAAGCATTAAGGACAAAATGGTAAATGAGACATATTCCTTGAGATCCTCCTAATATAGTGAGGGCATCAAACCAGTCTAGGAAGATTAGAGAACGTTCCCCATCACTCACAAGAGACAAACCCAAAGGAATGAAACTGTAATGGTGGAAATCTGGGATAAGTAGAGGCCAAAAGAGGAGATATCTCAGCATTCTGCTAAAGCATACCACAGGAACAAATTATTTTAATCAAACCCTATCCCCACCTTTTTGTAGAAGTGAAACATTAGGTCATAGAGGGATTGAGTCAGGATACACAGATGGACCTCTACTGAGATGCCAGAATCCTGGTGGCAGATTCAACTCAGGGGATATGTTAGTAATAGGCGTTCGCCCCAGTTCCCAGAGGAGACAGCTTGTCCTCAGCCTTCTGCAAAAGGGTCCTCAACACATAGTGGGTCAGTCAGGCCGATGGGGCTAGTGTGACCCAACCCCATCCTCCTCCTCTTCATCATCATTTGGAATCATCATCATTGGCATTATTCAGAAATTACTCTCAGCCACCTTCCAATTCTTGATTTATTCAACCAAAAAGACTTATTGATCACCGCCCCTGTCCCAGCATTGCATTTGGGGTTGGGACACACTTAGAAAGGTAAAAGCCGCCCTTGAACAGCTCACGGGAAGAGGCAGGTTGATATTTAAACAAATCATTTCAACCTGGTGTGGAAAAAGTGCTGCAATGGTGGTACTTTCCACTTGGGAAGAAGCACAGTAAGACCATGGATTCATCCTGCCTGGGGAGGTCTTGAGAGAGAAGTCCTATGTGAACCACAAAAAGCTTCATCTGAATCTTCAGTCCCGTGTTTCTTCAAACTGTGGTCCTGAAACAGCAGCATTTTCACTGCTTGGGGACTTGTTAAAAATGCAAATTCTGAATCTGAAACTCTGGGGTGGGTCCCAGCAATCTGTGTTTTAACATCCCTCCAGGTAATTCTGATGCTGCCTTAAGATTGAGAACCTCTGGGTGAGGCAGAAAGATGCAGAGGAGCTTGTAAATCTGTGTTTTCACCAAGCATCCAGGTAATTTTCCATGATCCCAGTGTCTGGGAACAGTACTGAGGTTGAAACTACTGATTTTTCTTTTTACCCAACTTTTACATTCCCTTTTACTTCTTTTGTCTCAGAATTATTGTCTCATCTTAATTCTGTGAGTGCATTTGTTTTCATACACGGTCAGGGCCACACCAAAAAGAACAAATGTGGTCAAATAGGGGATAGAGTGTCCAAACGTTCATTTGCCTGGGACACTCCTGTTTTAACACTGAAAGTCCCACGTCCTAGAAAACCTTTAAATCATGGACAAACCAGGACAGCTGGTCATCCTAAGTGGGCATTTATATATGTGCTTTACTGTGACTAAATAATAACGCAAAATGCTGAGAAAAAATTTCCAATTATAATATCTACAACCTTTTTACGCCAGTCCAAATCCTAACCCCAATTTTGTAATCTTCATCATTGTCATCTTTATGGTTCCTATTTCTGATCCACTTTAATTAACAAAACATAGGCAAAATGTTACACATTTCATTTTTATGTCCACTGGACTTAAAAATATCATGAAAACTTGACTGTGATGTCGAAAATGAACATTCTATGATACAGCAATTCGCTCTTAGGAGAAACTTCTTGAGAAATTAGGTGGAAGAAAGTTCATTGCAACACTGGTGATAAGGAAACAACAAAAGTTATCAACAGGAGAATGGGCCACCACATGGTACCGAAAAATAAATGAACCAAAGCTATTCCTGTCAACACGAATATCTGAGAAACTCAGTGTCGCAAGAATAACGCATGTTACAGAAGGCTGCATCTAGTACCCCATTCATATAAAGCACAAGTGACTACAAAGAGTACTGGATACATTTGGATATACATGGATGAATAATATGTAACAAAAGTATCAAAGTAGGTACAAGAATGATGAAGAGGACAAGGATTCTCTCCAGAGGCAGGGAGGAGAGGGCGGAGAGAATGGGAGCTGCAGGAGGGTTTTAACTTTTTTTTTTTAACTCTTTAACTGCATGTTTTATTTCTTAAAGCTGAGACACATGAAAAAAATCATTTTATTCGCCATACTTTTTGGCATGTCTGAAATCTTTCATAATAAGTGTGTGCATACTCTATGGTTTGCACCGTGCTGCTTTAAACACAAAGTCTCCAGGACTTGGATAAAATTTGAAAACATCTAGGCTGATGAAGACAAACAGGAGTTTCTGTGCTGTATGGAGTTTGTCTGTTTTCTTTTCTCTTTTTTTGGCCATGGCACACATGCAGGATCTTAGTACCCCGTCCAGGGATCGAACCCCAGCCCCCTTCAGTGGAAGCGTGGAAACCTAACCACTGGACTGCCAGGGAAGGCCCTGTATGCTTTCTTAAAAGATCTGTGCATTCCGTGTTCATCACTGAGTTCCCCCGGCCTAGCAAAGAGCTTCACACCTTGTAGATCCTCAATTAACGTTTGCAAATGAATAAGTATTGAATGAAACTCTTCACTGTATAGATGAGAAAGCTGGGGCTCACAGTGAAATGGTTTAGCTCAAACCAGCTGCTGATATAGAGGGAGAACACAGGCCCAGCACCTGAGACCCTCAAATTCTCCAGATGGTTCCTGCACTAGCACTTCTCAAAATGTGTTCCCCCGCTCTGTTTAATTTGGGCAGGCCCAGCAGTAAACCTGCACAGCCTTGCCCCAATTCTCCTGTTCTCTGCCCTAATATAGCCCACAGAGACCTCCATTTCCCTGGTTCACTACCTTGAGAATATCATGCTGATTGGATCTGCCGAGCAGGAAGTAGCAAGGTCTTCGGAGGTTTTCAAAACACATGCAAACAAGAGAGAGAAGAGAACCGCCCCAAGCACTCAGGGCCCCGTCCTCAGTGAAGGGTCTGGGACACAGTGGGCTGGAGTAGGTGGAGATCTCCCCCCCAGGGTGAAAGACAAGTTACTGCACCTCCTGCCACCTGTAACCCAAAGCCAGATGCCACGCTTGGCGTGCCCTCTAGATTCTGGAGGCAACAGAGAACATGTGTGAGTGAGCTCCTTACCCATCTACACAGTCACCCAGAAGGCTGCCAGCTTCGAGTGGGGACCAGAACGGGGGGAAGCTCTGCAGAAAGTCCAGGCTGCAGCACAAGTTGCCTACAACCTGGGCCCGTGATCTGGTGGAGACACCAATGCAACAATGGCTGCACAAGAAGGAGGCCACCCACTGGATATTGTGTGCTTGTTATGCCACTGAACCAGCAGGGGAAACAAGAAGGAGTTAACTTACTGGCCGGGGTGGTTGATCCCTATTACCAAGTGGAAGCTGAGTTGCTTCGACTCAGTGCGGGTCAGGAGGATGCTGTCTGGAGCCAGGGGGGTCTCTGGGTGCCCCGGCACTTCCAAGCCAGATGGTAAAGGTGGATGGAAAACCACAGCGGCCAATAATGTCAGGATGGTTGAGGACTCAGACCCCTCAGAGATGATGGCTTGGGTCACACCACCAGGTAAAATATCCGCACCAGCTGGCATTCCGGCTGAGAGTGGGGAGAATACAGAACGAGGGGGTGGAAGGAGGAATTTGTACGTATCTATGAGGGCCTCACAGCCAGGATTACAGAAACGAGGATGTAATGACTTGGCATATCTTCTATTGCTGTGTTTTAGGGATGTATTTGTTTTGATGTGCTAACCATCCTCTTCTCTTCCCATCTTTACTTTATACACGATTGTCAGATGCTTAGTTTACGATTTAGCCTGTAGGGACTAGAATATTCAGTGGCACTGTGACTGAATTTCAGGAGTGATGTATATACAAATCAGTTATACATTCAGTGACCCTTGAAACTGTGCATCCCCTCATTTTGGGGAAAAGAGTGAGAATTTATTTGGAGGAAGCATGGCTGTATCTTGTCAGATAGGAACATAAAGTTGTTTGTTGTGTAAAAAATTACAATGTACGTAGCAGGTACATATGGAAGCTGAGTCATGGAAGGAGGAGACGGTGCTGTTTTCAATTTCTTGCCTCTAGTTCCAAATTCACCCATTGTTGCCTGCTCTGTGGAGAGGAATCTGGGCCTCTTAAGCATTTTCCCTTTCCCACGTGGCACAAGGTTAAGTGTTGCCAGGAGAGGGCGCTGGAGAGACACTGCGGGAGGAAAGGGCTCTTCCTAGTGGTGATGGGTTGCTCACCAGGCTTCTCCAGAACGCCCCCCAGTGGCCGGCTGCTGCAGTGCATGGCAGTCAGCAGCATCCAGAAGCTTCCCCCCCCGCCACAGGGCCGTTTTGTAACAGAGTGCCTCCAGTGAGACCCCTGCCAGTGCCAGCTTTCCCTGGCACCCTGGGAGGGGCAGGTGTCCAGTGAGTTCCTCCAGCATGGCACCGCAGCGCTTCTCTGCCATCTGCTGAAGCATGGCCATGCCCTCCCAACAAAGTCTGGATCTCAGCCCTGTTGGGGTCCAGGGTGTGAGGGTCTCTTGGGTGCTCTGCCTAGGCCCCAGGGGGAGGAGCTAGTCCTTACAGCTGCTCTTCCGGGATTCTTTAGACCTCTCTGTACTTCTTACTTATTTCTCACTAACAACTTAAGGTAAATACAAAGTGCCTTCAAGGAGGGGGGCCACCTGGAAGACATCTCAGGACTGTCCTCCCTCCACACCCCCTCTTCTACCTTTCTGCCCCTCCTCCCATGCCCCCCATTTCCGTCCTTTCCTCTCTGTGCCCCTGTTCTCCCTCCTCCTTGCCTTATCACCGTCCTCCCACCACCTTTTAAAAATAAACAGTCCAATTCTCCTGCACTTGAGATGAAGGTTGCATCAAATCCCTTAGTGCCTGGCAGAGGGCTCCCTTCCTTCCCTGCGATGTCACACTGGGAAGGGGTGGGCAGAGGGCACCAGGCAGCCACCAAGGGCCCTCATGGTCACCTCCCCAGCCCAGAGGCCCATACAGCACTGGCCTCCCTTCAGGCACTTCCTGCCACCTCCCTCTCCAAAACTCCTTCAGTGACTGGATTGAAAAATGTACACAGAAGAGTCTAAGGAAAAACTGAGACACACGAAGATGCCCCAAGGCACGGAGGGGCTGGAAACTTCCTTCTGGAACCAGAGTTCATTGTTCCCCCCACCCCGCCCCTGTGGGAGTGAGGAAATTGGCAGAGTGTGGGACGGTCAGTGTGCCCCCTACTGGCCAGTTGTATGTATGGACGTAGAGAAACGCGCACATTGTATGTTACGTGATAACGTGAGTTGTACGTTATTGGGTGACTCTTGATAACAGATTGCAGGATATGCTGTGCCTGTCCATCAATCAGGGGCTGTTGGGTGGATCACAGGAGACCCACACGTTGCACTGCAAGGCAGCCATTTAAAGAAAGGCCTAGATCTGTGTATTAGCATGGAAGCGTTTCTGTGATGCATTGATGAGGAAACAGAAACGGTCTGTAAAAGTATATGTAAACATGACATTTTGTGTTAAACCTGGAAGAGTTAAGCCCTACCTCATTAAAATCATAATCTCAAGGACGAAGGTGTTGAGGAGCAGACACCGTCACTTTCAACCTAGGGTCTGGTGATATTTGACTACAATGTGCATACGAGCATTTTGAAATAGAACTGAGATATTTCCAATCTGGAAAATAAATATATGAAATACACAAACAGACTTAAGGCCAGTCGAGTCCCCTCTCCAGGCCTCAGTTTTATAATCTGTAATATGGGGATGACCTTCTCTTCCTCTCGTAGTTTTATCTATGTAACAAAGATTTGTAGAAACAGTTTCTCTGTGCTAGGTACCATTCTAAGCACTTTCTACATATTAACTAAATCAATCTTTATAACAAGCTAATGAGGGAGGGACTATTATTATCCCCATTTTATAGATGGAGGAACTGAAGCACAGAGAGTTTGAGTGAATTAGCCAAGCTCACCCAGCTAATAAATGGCAGAGCTGGGATTTGAACTCAAGAAGTCAGGCTCCTGGCCCTGGCTTCTTAGGTACCATACGATGTAGCAAAGAGTCAGTGAGAATGTATGTGAAGTGCATTCCGCATAATATGTGTCAGTGATATTTGTGGAAGGTGACAATGCTTCTCAGATCTACCTAAACTGTGTGCTCCCCACAAACTCCTAGAACGGCCCCTGGCCCAAAAAAAGCACACAGGACCCAACTGCTGAATTAATGAATGTGTGAATGAATGAATCCACAGATATCTGGATTAAAACCTTGCTTTTCTTAGCATTTTTTTTGCATGGCAGCATCTAGCCCACGAGTTGGCACATAGTAGGGCTAAGAGATGCAGAGATGAATAGTGAGATGAACAGCATTTGGCACACAGTAGGCTGGCAGGAAATGACGGATGAATTACAGCAGAATGGTTTTTCTTCTGTTTCCTACAGCCCCATCCTGACTCCCGCTCGCCTGGGAGCTTCAAGCAAGCAGGGACCCCGGCACCCAGCCCAGGGCCTGGCACACAGTAGGCGCTCAGGAAAGGCTGAAGAACATGTGGCTGATGAGAGTGGGGCCTGCAGGAACAGAGGGGGTCAGAGCTAGGCGAGCCTCAGTCCTGAGAACTCAGGCAGGATGACCGCAAGGGGCCAGCACACAGCCTCCGTGGGCAGCTCAGGATGGCGCCTGGCCGCGCCCTGGGTGAGAGGCAGGGGGATCTGCCTCTGTGAGGGGAGGAAAGTGGAGAGGAAGGCAGCTGCGGGGGCGGCCGGAGCCCGAGGCAGGTGGGACCCAGGAGGAAGCCCGCCGGCGTCAACTGCGGGTCTGAGGCCAGGAAGAGCTTCTCCGCACCATGTCTTCTGGGGGGACCTCCTCCTGGTTCCCTCCAGCAAAAACCATCCTGACCTCAAGGAAAAGGCTCCCGAAGGAAAATACGTGCAGGCTCCCCGCAAAGTCCTCCTTCCACCCCGCAAAGCTCCCATGTCCACCCTGTAAGTAATCCCATGCCAGGAAGAGTCTCCCTGCCTTGAAGCCCCCAGAGGCAGAATTAACAATCCAGCTTCCTTCTCCCTGTCTGTCCAGGCCCCACCCACCCCTCTTGAAACCTGGTCCCTTGCAGCCCCCTTCCACCTCCTGCCCTCCTGGGGAGGAGACTCCCGTCACTCATCGTCGCAAACGTCCGTGTGCTGGCCGAGAACGTGGGTCTCTAACTGTGCCATTCTAGGCATGTCCATTAGCGCTGGGCCGTTAATTGTGTGGTTCCAGTCTCCTGCGTTCTCACCTCCTTGTTACACAGCTGTCAACTGCTGAGAGGGGCCTGTGAAAATCTTCCGCTGTCATTGTGAATTGGGGATATGATAAGTGCGCCCAAGTTTGAAATTATTATAGCTTCCAGTGAATTAAGTCTTTGGACATTATATCCTAAGCCTCTTCCTTTCTCACAGTGCTCTTTGCCATAAAGTCTTTTTGGTCAGATGTTAATACAGTCTTACATGCTTGCTCTGAGTATTTTATCTTTGCACTTGTAGTCTTCCTGTGCCCTTATAGTTTTAGCTGCATCTTTTATAGACAGTGTATTGCTGATTATTATTTTTATTTCTGTTGTTAATCCAACATGACATGGCTTCTTCTGGCTATTACTGATATACTTAGATTTACTGTGATTGCTGATATATTTGAATCTAGATCTACCATCTTCTTTTTGAACTATTTTTCATGCTTTTTCTATGCATTTCTTTTTTTGGTCCCTTTTCGGCCTTCTGCTGGACTGACTGAGTCTTCTGTATTTCCCCTTTTATTTTTCATGTTGGAAGCTGTACGTTCTGGCCCTATTATTTTAATGTCGACAATGACATTTAAATTTTTCCCCTTGGCTTCAAGCTAATTGTGGGTAATTGAGTTAATCAATATCTATACCTTCCTCTCCAGCAATACAAGGACTTAGATCACTTTTATTCAGATTATCCTGTGAGAGGCTTTATTTCCACATGGTTTTATAACCTCAAAAACACTCATTGTTATTGTTGTTTTCTATAAATTGTGCATTTTGTTTTACCCACATATTTACCAATTTCCCTTCACCACTTCTTCCCATGGTCCATGCTTCCTCCTGCATTTGGTTTCCTTCTTCCTAAAGCATGTGTCTCAGCCGTTATTTCAGCATGGCAGGTAATGATTAAAGCTCTTTTTTTTTTAAATATTTATTTGTCTGTGCCGGGTCTTAATTGCAAGACGGGATCTTCGATCTTCATTGCAACATGTGGGATCTTTTTCGTTGCAGCACGTGGGATCTAGTTCTGTGACGAGGGATCGAACCCGGGCCCCTTGCATTGGGAGTGTGGTGTCTTAGCCACCGGACCACCAGGGAAGTCGCAAAGCTGTTCTTTCGTCTAGTTGAAACTGTCTACTTCAGCTCTCATTGTTGACTGATAGTTTTACTGGGTATAGAATTCCAGGTTGTCAGTTACTGTGTTCTTGGCACTTTGAGGACGGTGACTTTTATCTTCTGTTGTTGCCGTTGAGATATGTGATGTCAGGCCTTCCTTGGCAATCTTTCCTTTCATTTGATTGTGATATTTTTTTTGGCTCTGTGTTCTGCAGTCATATTATGTCATGGATTTATTTTTACTTATCCTGCTTGGTTTTTATATATGATCCAAAATTTTTAGGTATTTTGTAAATGCAGGGGTTTTTGGTTTGGTAGTTCACAGTATAGCAGGGGGGGCGGGGAAAGCCAAAATCACTCTCAGAGGTGCAAGTGTGTCCCCAGCACTGCCTGGCCACTGGCCATGGGCAGGGCTGGCAGGAGAGGGATGGAGTCAGAAAATTCCAGGCCTCAGCTCTCAAATGAGCCTGGCCTTCACTTAGCGCTCTGGGTGCAGGATATCAGGGTGGGAATAATTGGCACAAGTAAGTAAGATAACTTGCTAGATACTCAGCAACGTTCCTTTGGAAGGGGATCTCCATGACTGAGAGCAGAGAGAGGGATGAACTCCTGCCACGTGCCAGGGCTGGTCCAGGCGCTGAGAGAACAGGGACAGATGAGGGGAGAACCCCCTTTGCGGAGCACACAGTGCAACAAGGCCAGGGCCGCTCTAATGTAACATCGGGGTCGGGGGAAGCTGAGACCCCCCCATTGCTCCCCCAGTTGTTAGCAAACATGTACCCACGTGGCAGGCGCCTGGTGCAGAGGCTGCCTCTCGGCAGCAATGACGCACCCGTGCAACACTCTTCACAGCTTGCAAGCTGCTTTCATCCTCACAGCCGTCTGTTGAGCCCCTCCACTTAAGGACGGGGAAGCTGAGGCTCAGAGGGCAAATAGTCTAACTTCTCTGTGCCTCAGCTTCCTCATCTGTCAGATGGGATAACACTGGTACCAATCTCTTCCGGCTGGTATGAGAATGCAGTGAGTTGATATCTATGAAGCACTTTCAGTAGAGCAGGAGTTAATAGTAAAGGAAGGCACCACACAAGTGTTAGTGATGGATATTACCGACGTCAGCCCAGAATCCACCCCTCCCCACTGCCCCTCACCCCCTCGACCGCAGTGCCCCATCATGGTTTTCTTTGTAGCACTTGCCCCTGTGTGAAATCACACGTTCATTTACCTATGCGCCCGTTTACTGCGTCTCCCACACGCATCACATGTGCCATGAGGGCAGGACCTCACCTGTTTATTCACTGAGTGTCCCTGACCAGGTGGCACTCCATAGATGTCTCTGAGTCTGAGAGTAACTAAGCAACTGATGGAGGCTACATTTCAAGGAATCCCAATTGACCTTGATCCACGGGCCAACCACTCACTCTGAACCATAGAAAATAGCCACTGAAACGCACATTCCCGGTCACGCACAGCCACGCTTAGAGTCAGTGTCACCCCATCCAGCCCCGCCTCCTCCAAGGGCACCCTCATCCCTGGGCTACATTTATTTTGTGCTCATAATACTCTCTCCTTGGACCTCTGTTTGTTACACCCATTGGCAGTTACTGATCCCCTGTAGAGCCGGGGAAGGTTCTCACGGGCCGGAACGAAACCAGTCATCTGAGTCTCCAGCAGGTGCCAGGTATCTGGAAGGTATTCCTTCACCCGGATTCGGCAATTATCAAAGTTTTGCCAACCTTATTGTATTTATGCCCTCCCCCCCCCGCCAGAAGCACGCACTTATTTCCCCTATGAGTATTTTTAAAGCAAATCTCAGACGTTGTATCATTTTATCCAACTTTACAATTCTAAGGGGTTTACACACCCACCGGGTTCTCTCTGAGAGGTGGGTGCTGTAATCCCATTTTACACATGTGGAAACTGAGGCCCAGAGAGCTGAAGTTCTTGTCCAAAGTGACAGAGGTGAACGGTGGTGGGACTGGCACCAAGCTGTCTGGACCCCCGGTCCTAAGACGCCCCTCCCTCCACGAGGCCCCTGGCCAGCCCTCCTCCTCTTCCCCGGCGCAGGGCTCCCAGGGCCAGACTTTGATCTCTTCCAGGGCCGAATTCCAGATGGAGGCCTCACCAGCCGGCTCGGGCAAGACGATTGATGGGGTGTTGATGACGTCAGGGTTTACAGACAAGCTCCGGGCTGGGCCGGGGTGCTGTGGGCTGATTGTCAGCCGTGATGAGAACCAGACACCTCGGCCCCTGGGCTCCCGGAGGAGCAGGCGAGGGGCCAGGAGAGGGGCCTGGGGCTTCTCACCCTGGAGCAGCCACAGAATCAAGACTACTTGTCAGGTGACAGCAGGCTTCCTGGTTCCTCGAGGATCTCAGGGTGGCCCTCGAGGTGTCGGGGGTACCCTGAATCCCCTCCGCGTAGGATCTAGCAGGAAGGGCTCTCAACTCAGATTCCAGTCTCGGCCGCTGAAAATGACCTCACTCCGTCTTTCCCTCTCTGGCCCTCAGTCTGTTCATCAACAACAAAAGAAGGTGAGGCTAGACTGGGGGTCAACACACTTTTTCTGTAAAGGGCCAAATACTTCAGCTTTGGGAACCACACAGCCTCTATTGCCACTACCAGACTCTTCCAGTGTAGCCTGAAAGCCACCAGATACAAGATCTAATCAAGTGGGAGAGGCTGTGTTCCAATAAAACTTTATTTACAAAATCAGGTGGTGGGCCAGATTTGGCCCTCCAGCTGTAGTTGGCTCACCCCTGGAGTAGCCAGTCACTAAAGGCCCTTTGAACTCTGAAAATGTGCAAGTCAGAGATTAGGGGGGCTTGTGGGGGCCGGTAGATAATGTGAATGAACCAAGCAAAAGCCAGCAGAGGCATTAGGGAGTGGTGAGGACTGCAGCAAACTACAGAGCTGTGCCTTGACTCAAAGGGGATGGGGTGGGCTATTCCTTGCTCTCGCCAATCATGGCCAGGTGGAAACCAGCTTACTCCCAGATATAAACAAGTATTCAAAAGAAGCTGGAAATCTGCTTGTTAAAAAAATGTGAGTTACCCGATTCTGAACTGTTACTTATAAACTCAAACTTGTAAAAACCATTGTGTGGCCCAAATCCCATCACACAGGCTCATGGGCCACATTAGGCCCAAGGGCCACCCTTTGCAAACTCTGCTCTCCATTCAGATCTTTCCCCCCAACTGCAGATACCGGGTTAGTGTTTGCAGAAGCACAGAGATGATGTGGGGGCTCACCTCGGTGGGCTGGCTTTTTTCTTCCACCCTTGGACGTCCACAGGGCGATGGGAAACTTACAAACACTGATGAGGGAAGAACCCGGCCTCAGCTCGTGGACCTTCATAGGCTTTGGGGCCCTGGACCAAAGAATCCCCTTGGGAAAGTGGCTTTGCTGCCAGCCTGGAAGGAGTGATCTGCCAGGGTTCCCTGCCTGGGACTGGGGGCAGCACGGGGGCTTCTCTACTTGGGAGGGAAGCAAGCAAGGCTGTCACTCCAGCCACCTGCCCCGATGTCCCCAGATGGCCAACCAGCTCAGGCCCCTGGAGGCTTGTCCCTCTGAGCTGACTCCCCTGGGAGGCCCACGCTGCTCTTGTCAGTCGCCGTTCTCTTGCTGGCATGGAAGGGGCCCGGGTCTCCAGCCTGTTGGGGTTTCAGTGCCAAGTGTCTCTAAGGCAACATCCAACCAAGATGTGCGATTCTGGAAATGGCTGTGAGAGGCGGGAGACCGTGGGCGGAGGCGGAGGCGTGGAGCTGGCCCGGGACGGGGATGTTTATTCTTCCTTCGGGGCCTGTGGGCCTGGGAGCCATTAAAAATGCCGATTAATCTTCCTGCTGGTCTCAGAGGGTAAAATTAGAGCCAGAAATGAGCCTGGAGCTACAAGGACATGGGAAGGATATGCAGAAGCTCTGCCCGTGTGAACTGGTGAGGAAAACAAGACGCCTTCCATTGCCACTCCAGAGTGATCCAGTGGGTCTGTCTTTTCATCTGCCTTTGAAAATCAGGTTTATTGAGGTATAATTTACCTTCCAAAAAATACACCCATCTTGGTGCAGCTCCTGTGGAAAACAGGAGAGGGGAATTCCCTGGCGGTCCAGTGGTCAGGATTCTGTGCTCCCACTGCGGGGACATGCGCTGGTTCCCTGGTCAGGGGACTGAGATGATTCCGCATGCCACGCTGCGTGGCCGAACAGACAAGCAAAAACACTAAAAAAGAGAATGACTGTATGATCCAGCAACCCCACTGCTGGGGATCGACCCCCAGAGAACTGAAAGCCGGATCCCCAAGAGAGGTCCATACGGCAGCAGCAGGCTTCACAGCAGCCAAAGGCGGAAGCAACCCACACGCCCGTGAATGGACAAACAGAACGCCGTCTATTCTAACAGCGGACTATTATCCAACCTTAAAAAGGGAGGAGATTCTGACACACGCCATGACTTGGACACACCTTGAGGACATGATGCTCAGTGAAGTAAGCCAGTCCCAGAAAGACACATGCTGTGTGATTCCACGCGTATGAGGTTCCTGGAAGTGTCAGATTCATAGAGACAGAAAGTAGATGGTGGTTACCAGGGGCAGGAGGGGGAGGGAGGGTGGGGAGTTGTTGTTTAACGGGGACAGTTTTGCAAGATGGAAAAGTTCTGGAGATCAGTTGTAGCAAACTGTGAATATACTGAACACTGCTTAAAAGTGGTTAAGATGGTAAATTTTATGTTGTATGTTTTTCCCCACAATTAAACATTAAAAAATTTTAAATGTGCCCATTTTACGTGTACAATTCCTTGGACTTTGCTAAATAGAACATCACCCCAGTCAAAATAGAAAGCGTTCCCTCACCCGGAGAGTCCTTTGTGCCTCACTGCAGTCTATGCTGGTTTTCAGCATCCTGCTGAATTCAAGTTTAATTAAAAGGGAATGATACCCCCGCTGCCCTGGGGTCTGGGTCAAGCCTAAACCGCTGTGACTGCTGGGAGCTGTGGCCCACTCAGGCTCCTTCCTACCTGGGCCTCGAACCTGTCTGTGGGAGGGGACGGCGGGAAGCAAGGGAGACACATGTGCTTTGGCTTCTGAATTTCTAATCAGCTGCCCAGGTGTTGAAAGGAGCAGCATGAAACACTGGTTCGACAGAGGCAGACAGACACACACGTGGACACGGACACACACACATGAACATGGACACACACACATGAACACGGACACACACACACTCCCCCTGGCGGCTCCCCAGCCTTTGCTCGCTGCCCGCTGTGCTATAAATTGGCCACGTAGGAGCCAGGTTGCTCTTGAAAACCACCTCCACCCTGGCCCTGGTGTGCAGCCGGGAGTGTGTCCCCCGGGGCTCTTCACCCAGGCCAGGGCTCCCCTGGGACAGTGAACGCAGACCAGCCTCCTTGAACGCCCCCTCCTCACTGCCCCCCCAGCCTTGACCTCTGGCTTTCAAACTCCCTCACTTCTGCCTGTAAAGATTGGTCAGTGAAGGTCGCCCCCTGGTGGAACATCTGGGACATAACAAAAATTGGTCTCTGCCTTCGTGGTGTTCCGTTGAATTCATTCAATTCCAAATATTTGAGGGGGGAAATAACGACAGTGGAGAAAGCTGGAAGACACCTTAACCAAGTGATCAGGTTCATGTCACCTGGAAGGGGACAGAGGGACATCGTGTACCCCTGACGTGATGCACTGAGAAGGGCACCTCCTTTCTCAGGTATTCTTACCCCCCAAGTCTGTACTACTTTTGCAACTTTTCCGTGAGCCTAAAATTCTTTCAAAGAATTTTCCAAAATTTCAAAATTATTTCAAAATAAAAAGTTAGAGTATTTGTGGGCCTTCTTGTATATATGGAAGGCACTGATCTTTAAACTGGGGATACATGCCTCCATGGAACTAATGTTCTCATGGGAGAGAAGACACACAAACCAACCCAATGGTTGCATCTGTGTCAAGTAATAAGGGCTGGGAAGCAAAAGAAGGGAGGACAAAGGGTCAGGGGTGAAGGGCCGGGGGCAGCTGGTGGCTGGCGGTCAGGGGCAAGCTCTCTCTGGAGGTGACTAAGTGGCAGGGCCCTGAGTGGCTGAGGGGGGCACACGAACTCATTCATTAATAAGTAACATCGTGTGATGATCGTGCTCAATGCTGTGGGCAGGAAGCAGGGGAGGGGGCTGGCAGCATGGAAAGGGGGTGCGTGTGCTTTTCAAACAGAACATGTGTGTGACACAGGTCTTGCTGGGCGAGTGATGGGCGAGCAGAGGCCAGAGGAGGAGAGGGAGTGAGAATTTCTGGTGGAGGGAACAGGACGTGCAAAGGTCCGGAGGTGGGCTTCTCGCTCACAGCACTGAGCACGATGTGGCACACAGTGTTACTTACTGAATTTTTTTCTCTGCCCTCCTGGAAGGTAAGCACTGCAAGGGACACAGAATCTGCTTACTGCTGTGTCCCCAAGTGCCTGGCACATAGCAGGCTCTGCGATAATATCTGTTGGATTAATGAATGAGTTCGTGTGCCCCCCTCAGCCACTCAGGGCCCTGCCACTTAGTCACCTCCAGAGAGAGCTTGCCCCTGACCGCCAGCCACCAGCTGCCCCCGGCCCTTCACCCCTGACCCTTTGTCCTCCCTTCTTTTGCTTCCCAGCCCTTATTACTTGACACAGATGCAACCATTGGGTTGGTTTGTGTGTCTTCTCTCCCATGAGAACATTAGTTCCATGGAGGCATGTATCCCCAGTTTAAAGATCAGTGCCTTCCATATATACAAGAAGGCCCACAAATACTCTAACTTTTTATTTTGAAATAATTTTGAAATTTTGGAAAATTCTTTGAAAGAATTTTAGGCTCACGGAAAAGTTGCAAAAGTAGTACAGACTTGGGGGGTAAGAATACCTGAGAAAGGAGGTGCCCTTCTCAGTGCATCACGTCAGGGGTACACGATGTCCCTCTGTCCCCTTCCAGGTGACATGAACCTGATCACTTGGTTAAGGTGTCTTCCAGCTTTCTCCACTGTCGTTATTTCCCCCCTCAAATATTTGGAATTGAATGAATTCAACGGAACACCACGAAGGCAGAGACCAATTTTTGTTATGTCCCAGATGTTCCACCAGGGGGCGACCTTCACTGACCAATCTTTACAGGCAGAAGTGAGGGAGTTTGAAAGCCAGAGGTCAAGGCTGGGGGGGGCAGTGAGGAGGGGGCGTTCAAGGAGGCTGGTCTGCGTTCACTGTCCCAGGGGAGCCCTGGCCTGGGTGAAGAGCCCCGGGGGACACACTCCCGGCTGCACACCAGGGCCAGGGTGGAGGTGGTTTTCAAGAGCAACCTGGCTCCTACGTGGCCAATTTATAGCACAGCGGGCAGCGAGCAAAGGCTGGGGAGCCGCCAGGGGGAGTGTGTGTGTGTCCGTGTTCATGTGTGTGTGTCCATGTTCATGTGTGTGTGTCCGTGTCCACGTGTGTGTCTGTCTGCCTCTGTCGAACCAGTGTTTCATGCTGCTCCTTTCAACACCTGGGCAGCTGATTAGAAATTCAGAAGCCAAAGCACATGTGTCTCCCTTGCTTCCCGCCGTCCCCTCCCACAGACAGGTTCGAGGCCCAGGTAGGAAGGAGCCTGAGTGGGCCACAGCTCCCAGCAGTCACAGCGGTTTAGGCTTGACCCAGACCCCAGGGCAGCGGGGGTATCATTCCCTTTTAATTAAACTTGAATTCAGCAGGATGCTGAAAACCAGCATAGACTGCAGTGAGGCACAAAGGACTCTCCGGGTGAGGGAACGCTTTCTATTTTGACTGGGGTGATGTTCTATTTAGCAAAGTCCAAGGAATTGTACACGTAAAATGGGCACATTTAAAATTTTTTAATGTTTAATTGTGGGGAAAAACATACAACATAAAATTTACCATCTTAACCACTTTTAAGCAGTGTTCAGTATATTCACAGTTTGCTACAACTGATCTCCAGAACTTTTCCATCTTGCAAAACTGTCCCCGTTAAACAACAACTCCCCACCCTCCCTCCCCCTCCTGCCCCTGGTAACCACCATCTACTTTCTGTCTCTATGAATCTGACACTTCCAGGAACCTCATACGCGTGGAATCACACAGCATGTGTCTTTCTGGGACTGGCTTACTTCACTGAGCATCATGTCCTCAAGGTGTGTCCAAGTCATGGCGTGTGTCAGAATCTCCTCCCTTTTTAAGGTTGGATAATAGTCCGCTGTTAGAATAGACGGCGTTCTGTTTGTCCATTCACGGGCGTGTGGGTTGCTTCCGCCTTTGGCTGCTGTGAAGCCTGCTGCTGCCGTATGGACCTCTCTTGGGGATCCGGCTTTCAGTTCTCTGGGGGTCGATCCCCAGCAGTGGGGTTGCTGGATCATACAGTCATTCTCTTTTTTAGTGTTTTTGCTTGTCTGTTCGGCCACGCAGCGTGGCATGCGGAATCATCTCAGTCCCCTGACCAGGGAACCAGCGCATGTCCCCGCAGTGGGAGCACAGAATCCTGACCACTGGACCGCCAGGGAATTCCCCTCTCCTGTTTTCCACAGGAGCTGCACCAAGATGGGTGTATTTTTTGGAAGGTAAATTATACCTCAATAAACCTGATTTTCAAAGGCAGATGAAAAGACAGACCCACTGGATCACTCTGGAGTGGCAATGGAAGGCGTCTTGTTTTCCTCACCAGTTCACACGGGCAGAGCTTCTGCATATCCTTCCCATGTCCTTGTAGCTCCAGGCTCATTTCTGGCTCTAATTTTACCCTCTGAGACCAGCAGGAAGATTAATCGGCATTTTTAATGGCTCCCAGGCCCACAGGCCCCGAAGGAAGAATAAACATCCCCGTCCCGGGCCAGCTCCACGCCTCCGCCTCCGCCCACGGTCTCCCGCCTCTCACAGCCATTTCCAGAATCGCACATCTTGGTTGGATGTTGCCTTAGAGACACTTGGCACTGAAACCCCAACAGGCTGGAGACCCGGGCCCCTTCCATGCCAGCAAGAGAACGGCGACTGACAAGAGCAGCGTGGGCCTCCCAGGGGAGTCAGCTCAGAGGGACAAGCCTCCAGGGGCCTGAGCTGGTTGGCCATCTGGGGACATCGGGGCAGGTGGCTGGAGTGACAGCCTTGCTTGCTTCCCTCCCAAGTAGAGAAGCCCCCGTGCTGCCCCCAGTCCCAGGCAGGGAACCCTGGCAGATCACTCCTTCCAGGCTGGCAGCAAAGCCACTTTCCCAAGGGGATTCTTTGGTCCAGGGCCCCAAAGCCTATGAAGGTCCACGAGCTGAGGCCGGGTTCTTCCCTCATCAGTGTTTGTAAGTTTCCCATCGCCCTGTGGACGTCCAAGCGTGGAAGAAAAAAGCCAGCCCACCGAGGTGAGCCCCCACATCATCTCTGTGCTTCTGCAAACACTAACCCGGTATCTGCAGTTGGGGGGAAAGATCTGAATGGAGAGCAGAGTTTGCAAAGGGTGGCCCTTGGGCCTAATGTGGCCCATGAGCCTGTGTGATGGGATTTGGGCCACACAATGGTTTTTACAAGTTTGAGTTTATAAGTAACAGTTCAGAATCGGGTAACTCACATTTTTTTAACAAGCAGATTTCCAGCTTCTTTTGAATACTTGTTTATATCTGGGAGTAAGCTGGTTTCCACCTGGCCATGATTGGCGAGAGCAAGGAATAGCCCACCCCATCCCCTTTGAGTCAAGGCACAGCTCTGTAGTTTGCTGCAGTCCTCACCACTCCCTAATGCCTCTGCTGGCTTTTGCTTGGTTCATTCACATTATCTACCGGCCCCCACAAGCCCCCCTAATCTCTGACTTGCACATTTTCAGAGTTCAAAGGGCCTTTAGTGACTGGCTACTCCAGGGGTGAGCCAACTACAGCTGGAGGGCCAAATCTGGCCCACCACCTGATTTTGTAAATAAAGTTTTATTGGAACACAGCCTCTCCCACTTGATTAGATCTTGTATCTGGTGGCTTTCAGGCTACACTGGAAGAGTCTGGTAGTGGCAATAGAGGCTGTGTGGTTCCCAAAGCTGAAGTATTTGGCCCTTTACAGAAAAAGTGTGTTGACCCCCAGTCTAGCCTCACCTTCTTTTGTTGTTGATGAACAGACTGAGGGCCAGAGAGGGAAAGACGGAGTGAGGTCATTTTCAGCGGCCGAGACTGGAATCTGAGTTGAGAGCCCTTCCTGCTAGATCCTACGCGGAGGGGATTCAGGGTACCCCCGACACCTCGAGGGCCACCCTGAGATCCTCGAGGAACCAGGAAGCCTGCTGTCACCTGACAAGTAGTCTTGATTCTGTGGCTGCTCCAGGGTGAGAAGCCCCAGGCCCCTCTCCTGGCCCCTCGCCTGCTCCTCCGGGAGCCCAGGGGCCGAGGTGTCTGGTTCTCATCACGGCTGACAATCAGCCCACAGCACCCCGGCCCAGCCCGGAGCTTGTCTGTAAACCCTGACGTCATCAACACCCCATCAATCGTCTTGCCCGAGCCGGCTGGTGAGGCCTCCATCTGGAATTCGGCCCTGGAAGAGATCAAAGTCTGGCCCTGGGAGCCCTGCGCCGGGGAAGAGGAGGAGGGCTGGCCAGGGGCCTCGTGGAGGGAGGGGCGTCTTAGGACCGGGGGTCCAGACAGCTTGGTGCCAGTCCCACCACCGTTCACCTCTGTCACTTTGGACAAGAACTTCAGCTCTCTGGGCCTCAGTTTCCACATGTGTAAAATGGGATTACAGCACCCACCTCTCAGAGAGAACCCGGTGGGTGTGTAAACCCCTTAGAATTGTAAAGTTGGATAAAATGATACAACGTCTGAGATTTGCTTTAAAAATACTCATAGGGGAAATAAGTGCGTGCTTCTGGCGGGGGGGGGAGGGCATAAATACAATAAGGTTGGCAAAACTTTGATAATTGCCGAATCCGGGTGAAGGAATACCTTCCAGATACCTGGCACCTGCTGGAGACTCAGATGACTGGTTTCGTTCCGGCCCGTGAGAACCTTCCCCGGCTCTACAGGGGATCAGTAACTGCCAATGGGTGTAACAAACAGAGGTCCAAGGAGAGAGTATTATGAGCACAAAATAAATGTAGCCCAGGGATGAGGGTGCCCTTGGAGGAGGCGGGGCTGGATGGGGTGACACTGACTCTAAGCGTGGCTGTGCGTGACCGGGAATGTGCGTTTCAGTGGCTATTTTCTATGGTTCAGAGTGAGTGGTTGGCCCGTGGATCAAGGTCAATTGGGATTCCTTGAAATGTAGCCTCCATCAGTTGCTTAGTTACTCTCAGACTCAGAGACATCTATGGAGTGCCACCTGGTCAGGGACACTCAGTGAATAAACAGGTGAGGTCCTGCCCTCATGGCACATGTGATGCGTGTGGGAGACGCAGTAAACGGGCGCATAGGTAAATGAACGTGTGATTTCACACAGGGGCAAGTGCTACAAAGAAAACCATGATGGGGCACTGCGGTCGAGGGGGTGAGGGGCAGTGGGGAGGGGTGGATTCTGGGCTGACGTCGGTAATATCCATCACTAACACTTGTGTGGTGCCTTCCTTTACTATTAACTCCTGCTCTACTGAAAGTGCTTCATAGATATCAACTCACTGCATTCTCATACCAGCCGGAAGAGATTGGTACCAGTGTTATCCCATCTGACAGATGAGGAAGCTGAGGCACAGAGAAGTTAGACTATTTGCCCTCTGAGCCTCAGCTTCCCCGTCCTTAAGTGGAGGGGCTCAACAGACGGCTGTGAGGATGAAAGCAGCTTGCAAGCTGTGAAGAGTGTTGCACGGGTGCGTCATTGCTGCCGAGAGGCAGCCTCTGCACCAGGCGCCTGCCACGTGGGTACATGTTTGCTAACAACTGGGGGAGCAATGGGGGGGTCTCAGCTTCCCCCGACCCCGATGTTACATTAGAGCGGCCCTGGCCTTGTTGCACTGTGTGCTCCGCAAAGGGGGTTCTCCCCTCATCTGTCCCTGTTCTCTCAGCGCCTGGACCAGCCCTGGCACGTGGCAGGAGTTCATCCCTCTCTCTGCTCTCAGTCATGGAGATCCCCTTCCAAAGGAACGTTGCTGAGTATCTAGCAAGTTATCTTACTTACTTGTGCCAATTATTCCCACCCTGATATCCTGCACCCAGAGCGCTAAGTGAAGGCCAGGCTCATTTGAGAGCTGAGGCCTGGAATTTTCTGACTCCATCCCTCTCCTGCCAGCCCTGCCCATGGCCAGTGGCCAGGCAGTGCTGGGGACACACTTGCACCTCTGAGAGTGATTTTGGCTTTCCCCGCCCCCCCTGCTATACTGTGAACTACCAAACCAAAAACCCCTGCATTTACAAAATACCTAAAAATTTTGGATCATATATAAAAACCAAGCAGGATAAGTAAAAATAAATCCATGACATAATATGACTGCAGAACACAGAGCCAAAAAAAATATCACAATCAAATGAAAGGAAAGATTGCCAAGGAAGGCCTGACATCACATATCTCAACGGCAACAACAGAAGATAAAAGTCACCGTCCTCAAAGTGCCAAGAACACAGTAACTGACAACCTGGAATTCTATACCCAGTAAAACTATCAGTCAACAATGAGAGCTGAAGTAGACAGTTTCAACTAGACGAAAGAACAGCTTTGCGACTTCCCTGGTGGTCCGGTGGCTAAGACACCACACTCCCAATGCAAGGGGCCCGGGTTCGATCCCTCGTCACAGAACTAGATCCCACGTGCTGCAACGAAAAAGATCCCACATGTTGCAATGAAGATCGAAGATCCCGTCTTGCAATTAAGACCCGGCACAGACAAATAAATATTAAAAAAAAAAAGAGCTTTAATCATTACCTGCCATGCTGAAATAACGGCTGAGACACATGCTTTAGGAAGAAGGAAACCAAATGCAGGAGGAAGCATGGACCATGGGAAGAAGTGGTGAAGGGAAATTGGTAAATATGTGGGTAAAACAAAATGCACAATTTATAGAAAACAACAATAACAATGAGTGTTTTTGAGGTTATAAAACCATGTGGAAATAAAGCCTCTCACAGGATAATCTGAATAAAAGTGATCTAAGTCCTTGTATTGCTGGAGAGGAAGGTATAGATATTGATTAACTCAATTACCCACAATTAGCTTGAAGCCAAGGGAAAAAATTTAAATGTCATTGTCGACATTAAAATAATAGGGCCAGGATGTACAGCTTCCAACATGAAAAATAAAAGGGGAAATAGAGAAAACTCAGTCAGTCCAGCAGAAGGCCGAAAAGGGAAGAAAAAAAGAAATGCATAGAAAAAGCATGAAAAATAGTGCAAAAAGAAGATGGTAGATCTAGATTCAAATATATCAGCAATCACAGTAAATCTAAGTATATCAGTAATAGCCAGAAGAAGCCATGTCATGTTGGATTAACAATAGAAATAAAAATAATAATCAGCAATACACTGTCTGTAAAAGATGCAGCTAAAACTATAAGGGCACAGAAAGACTACAAATGCAAAGATAAAATACTCAGAGCAAGCATGTAAGACTGTATTAACATCTGACCAAAAAGACTTTATGGCAAAGAGCACTGTGAGAAAGGAAGAGGCTTACAATACAATGTCCAATGACTTAATTCACTGGAAGCTATAATAATTTCAAACTTGGGCGCACTTATCATATCCCCAATTCACAATGACAGCGGAAGATTTTCACAGGCCCCTCTCAGCAGTTGACAGCTGTGTAACAAGGAGGTGAGAACGCAGGAGACTGGAACCACACAATTAACGGCCCAGCTCTAATGGACATGCCTAGAACGGCACAGTTAGAGACCCACGTTCTTGGCCAGCACACGGACGTTTGCGACGATGAGTGACGGGAGTCTCCTCCCCAGGAGGGCAGGAGGTGGAAGGGGGCTGCAAGGGACCAGGTTTCAAGAGGGGTGGGTGGGGCCTGGACAGACAGGGAGAAGGAAGCTGGATTGTTAATTCTGCCTCTGGGGGCTTCAAGGCAGGGAGACTCTTCCTGGCATGGGATTACTTACAGGGTGGACATGGGAGCTTTGCGGGGTGGAAGGAGGACTTTGCAGGGAGCCTGCACGTATTTTCCTTCGGGAGCCTTTTCCTTGAGGTCAGGATGGTTTTTGCTGGAGGGAACCAGGAGGAGGTCCTCCCAGAAGACATGGTGCGGGGAAGCTCTTCCTGGCCTCAGACCCGCAGTTGACGCCGGCGGGCTTCCTCCTGGGCCCCGCCTGCCTCGGGCTCCGGCCGCCCCCGCAGCTGCCTTCCTCTCCACTTTCCTCCCCTCACAGAGGCAGATCCCCCCGCCTCTCACCCAGGGCGCAGCCAGGCGCCATCCTGAGCTGCCCACGGAGGTTGTGGGCTGGCCCCTTGCGGTCATCCTGCCTGAGTTCTCAGGACTGAGGCTCGCTCAGCTCTGACCCCTCTCTGTTCCTGCAGGCCCCACTCTCGTCAGCCACATGTTCTTCAGCCTTTCCTGAGCGCCTACTGTGTGCCAGGCCCTGGGCTGTGTGCCAGGGTCCCTGCCCGCTTGAAGCTCCCAGGCAAGTGGGAGTCAGGATGGGGCTGTAGGAAACAGAAGAAAAACCATCCTGCTGTAATTCACCCGTCATTTCCTGCCAGCCTACTGTGTGCCAAATGCTGTTCATCTTACTATTCATCTCTGCATCTCTTAGCCCTACTATGTGCCAACTCGTGGGCTAGATGCTGCCATGCAAAAAACTGCTTAGAAAAGCAAGGTTTTAAGCCAGATATCCGTGGATTCATTCATTCACACATTCATTAATTCAGCAGTTGGGTCCTGTGTGCTGTTTTGGGCCAGGGGCTGTTCTAGGAGTTTGTGGGGAGCACACAGTTTAGGTAGATCTGAGAAGCATTGTCACCTTCCACAAATATCACTGACACATATTATGCGGAATGCACTTCACATACATTCTCACTGACTCTTTGCTACATTGTATGGTACCTAAGAAGCCAGGGCCAGGAGCCTGACCTCTTGAGTTCAAATCCCAGCTCTGCCATTTATTTGCTGGGTGAGCTTGGCTAATTCACTCAACCTCTCTGTGCTTCAGTTCCTCCATCTAAAAAATGGGGATAATAATAGTCCTTCCCTCATTAGCTTGTTATAAAGATTGATTTAGTTAATATGTAGAAAGTGCTTAGAATGGTACCTGGCACAGAGAAACTGTTTCTACAAATCTTTGTTACATAGATAAAACTACGAGAGGAAGAGAAGGTCATCCCCATTTTAAAGATGAGAAAACTGAGACCTGGAGAGGGGACTCGACTGGCCTTAAGTCTGTTTGTGTATTTCATATATTCATTTTCCAGATTGGAAATATCTCAGTTCTATTTCAAAATGCTCGTATGCACATTGTAGTCAAATATCACCAGAGCCTAGGTTGAAAGTGATGGTGTCTGCTCCTCAACACCTTCGTCCTTGAGATTATGATTTTTAACGAGGTGGGGCTTAACCCTTCCAGGTTTAACAGAAAATGTCATGTTTACATATACTTTTACAGACCGTGTCTGTTTCCTCATCAATGCATCACAGAAACGCTTCCATGCTAATACACAGATCTAGGCCTTTCTTTAAATGGCTGCCTTGCAGTCCAACGTGTGGGTCTCCTGTAAACCACCCAACAGCCCCTGGTTGATGGACAGGTATAGCGTATCCTGCAATCTGTTATCAAGAGCCACCTATTAACATATAACTCACGTTATCACGTAACATACAATGTGCGCGTTTCTCTACGTCCATACATACAACTGGCCAGTAGGGGGCATACTGACTGTCCCGCACTCTGCCAATTTCCTCACTCCCACAGGGGCGGGGTGGGGGGAACAATGAACTCTGGTTCCAGAAGGAAGTTTCCAGCCCCTCCGTGCCTTGGGGCGTCTTCGTGTGTCTCAGTTTTTCCTTAGACTCTTCTGTGTACATTTTTCAATCCAGTCACTGAAGGAGTTTTGGAGAGGGAGGTGGCAGGAAGTGCCTGAAGGGAGGTCAGTGCTATATGGGCCTCCGGGCTGGGGAGGTGACCATGAGGGCCCTTGGTGGCTGCCTGGTGCCCTCTGCCCAGCCCTTCCCAGCGTGACATCACAAGGAAAGAAGGGAGCCCTCTGCCCACCCCTTCCCAGTGTGACATCGCAGGGAAAGAAGGGAGCCCTCTGCCAGGCACTAAGGGATTTGATGCAACCTTCATCTGAAGTGCAGGAAAATTAGCTTGTTTATTTTTCAAAGGTGGTGGGAGGACGGTGAGAAGGCAAGAAGAGGAGGAGGGAGAACAGGGGCACAGAGAGGAAAGGACGGAAATGGGGGGCATGGGAGGAGGGGCAGAAAGGTAGAAGAGGGGGTGTGGAGGGAGGACAGTCCTGAGATGACTTCCAGGTGGCCCCCCCTCCTCGAAGGCACTTTGTATTTGCCTTAAGTTGTTAGTGATAAGTAAGTAAGAAGTACAGAGAGATCTAAAGAATCCAGAAAGAGCAGCTGTAAGGACTAGCTCCTCCCCCTGGGGCTGAGGTAGAGCACCCAAGAGACCCTCACACCCTGGACCCCAACAGGGCTGAGATCCAGACTTTGTTGGGAGGGCATGGCCCTGGTTCAGCAGATGGCAGAGAAGCGCTGTGGCGCCATGCTGGAGGAACTCACTGGACACCTGCCCCTCCCAGGGTGCCAGGGAAAGCTGGCACTGGCAGGGGTCTCACTGGAGGCACTCTGTTACAAACTGCCCTGTGGGGTGGGACAGGGGTCAGGGGAAGCCTCTGGATGCTGCTGACTGCCATGCACTGCAGCAGCCGGCCACTGGGGGGCGTGCTGGAGAAGCCTGGTGAGCAACCCATCACTGCTAGGAAGAGCCCTTTCCTCCTGCAGTGTCTCTCCAGCGCCCTCTCCTGGCAACACTTAACCTTGTGCCACGTGGGAAAGGGAAAATGCTTAAGAGGCCCAGATTCCTCTCCACGGAGCAGGCGACAATAGATGAATTTGGAACTAGAGGCAATCAATTGAAAATAGCACAGTCTCCTCCTTCCACGACTCAGCTTCCATATGTACCTGCTACACACATTGTAATTTTATACACAGCAAACAACTTTATGTTCCTATCTGACAAGATACAGCCATGCTTCCTCCAAATAAATTCTCACTCTTTTCCCCAAAATGAGGGGATGCACAGTTTCAAGGGTCACTGAATGTATAACTGATTTGTATATACATCACTCCTGAAATTCAGTCACAGCGCCACTGAATATTCTAGTCCCTACAGGCTAAATCGTAAACTAAACGTCCGACAATCGTGTATAAAGTAATGATGGGAAGAAAAGACGATGGTTAGCACATCAAAACAAATACATCCCTAAAACACAGCAATAGAAGATATGCCAAGTCATTACATCCTCGTTTCTGTAATCCTGGCTGTGAGGCCCTCATAGATACGTACAAATTCCTCCTTCCACCCCCTCGTTCTGTATTTTCCCCACTCTCAGCCAGAATGCCAGCTGGTGCGGATATTTTACCTGGTGGTGTGACCCAAGCCTTCATCTCTGAGGGGTCTGAGTCCTCAACCATCCTGACATTATTGGCCGCTGTGGTTTTCCATCCACCTTTACTATCTGGCTTGGAAGTGCCGGGGCACCCAGAGACCCCCCTGGCTCCAGACAGCATCCTCCTGACCTGCACTGAGTCGAAGCAACTCAGCTTCCACTTGGTAATAGGGATCAACCACTCCGGCCAGTAAGGTAACTCCTTCTTATTTCCCCTGCTGGTTCAGTGGCATAACGAGCACACAATATCCAGTGGGTGGTCTCCTTCTTGTGCAGCTGTTGTTGCATTGGTGTCTCCACCAGATCATGGGCCCAGGTTGCAGGCAACTTGTGCTGCAGCCTGGACTTTCTGCAGAGCTTCCCCCCGTTCTGGTCCCCACTCGAAGCTGGCAGCCTTCTGGGTGACTGTGTAGATGGGTAAGGAGCTCACTCACACATGTTCTCTGTTGCCTCCATAATCTAGAGGGCACGCCAAGTGTGGCATCTGGCTTTGGGTTGCAGGTGGCAGGAGGTGCAGTAACTTGTCTTTCACCCTGGGGGGGAGATCTCCACCTACTCCAGCCCACTGTGTCCCAGACCCTTCACTGAGGACGGGGCCCTGAGTGCTTGGGGCGGTTCTCTTCTCTCTCTTGTTTGCATGTGTTTTGAAAACCTCCGAAGACCTTGCTACTTCCTGCTCAGCAGATCCAATCAGCATGATGTTCTCAAGGTAGTGAACCAGGGAAATGGAGGTCTCTGTGGGCTATATTAGGGCAGAGAACAGGAGAATTGGGGCAAGGCTGTGCAGGTTTACTGCTGGGCCTGCCCAAATTAAACAGAGCGGGGGAACACATTTTGAGAAGTGCTGGTGCAGGAACCATCTGGAGAATTTGAGGGTCTCAGGTGCTGGGCCTGTGTTCTCCCTCTATATCAGCAGCTGGTTTGAGCGAAACCATTTCACTGTGAGCCCCAGCTTTCTCATCTATAAGATGAAGAATTTTATCGGTCAATGAGCAAATCAAAGAGGAAATTTAAAAATACCTTGATATAAATGACAAAACACTACTATACAAAGTCTATGGGATGCAGCAAGAGCAGGCCTTAGAGAACATTCATAGCAATTCAGGCCTTCCTCAAAAAACAAGAAAAATCTCAAAGAGCCTAAACTACCACTTAAAAGAATTGGAAAAAGAACAAACAAAATCTAATGTCAGCAGAAGGAAGGAAATAATAAAGATTAGAGGGGAAATAAATATTAAAAAAATAATAGTAAAAAAAAGATAAAACAAAGAGCTGGTTCTTTGAAAGGGGAGACAAAATTGACAACCCCTGGCCAGGCTCACCATGAGGAAAAGAGAGAGGACTCAAAGAAACAAAATACGAAATGAAAGAGGAGAAATAATAACTGATACTTCAGGAAAAAAAAAAACCCATAAGAATACTGTGAACAATTATATGCCAACAAACTGGACAACTTAGAAAAAATAGACACGTTTTTAGAAACCAAAACTGAATCATGAAGAAATAGTTTGAACAGACCAATTACTAGAAGTGAAATAGAATCTGTAAAAAACAAAAGAAAACAAAAAACTCCCTGCAAACAAAAGTTCAGGACCAGATGGCTTTACTGGCGAATTCTACCAAACATACAAAGAAGAGCTTATACCTATCCTTCTCAAACTCTTCCAAAAGATTGAAGAGGAGGGAACACTCCCAAAGTCATTCTATGAAGGCACCACCACCCTGATTCCAAAACCAGATAATGACGCTACCAAAATAGAAAATCACATGTCAATAACTTTGATGAATACAGATGCAATAATTTTCAACAAAATATTAGCGAACCTAATCCAACAACACATAAAAAAGATCATATACCACAATCAAGTTGGATTCATTCTAGGGTCACAACGATGGTTCAGCACACGTCACATCAACAAAAGAAATTTAAAAACCACATGATCGTCTCAATAGATGCAGAAAAAGCATTTGATAAAATTCAACATCCATTCATGATAAAAAAAACTCTTACCAAAAGTGGGTATAGAGGGAACATATCTCAACATAATAAAAGCTGTTTATGACAAACCCACAGCCAACATAATACTCAGTGGTGAAAAGCCAAAAGCTTTCCTGTTAACATCTGGAACAAGACAAGGATGCCTACTTTCACAACTTCTATTCAACATAGTATTGGACGTCCTAGCCACAGGAATCAGACAACAAGAAGAAATAAAAAGGTATCCAAATTGGAAGAGAAGAGGTAAAATTGTGATTTTATGCAGATGACATGATACCATATATATAGAAAACCCTAAAGACTCCACCCAAAAACTACTAGAATAAACGAATTCAGCAAGGTAGCAGGATACAAGATTAACCTACAGAAATCTGTTGCTTTTCTTTACACTAACAATAAAATATCAGAAAGGGAAAGTTAAAAAAAATCCCCTTTAAAATTGCATTAAAAAATACTTAAGAATAAACCTGACCAAGGAGGTGAAAGACTCATATGCTGAGGAAAAAAAAAAAGATTGATAAAGGAAACTGAAGATGATTCAAAGAAACGGAAAGATATCCCACGCTCTTGGATTGGAAGAATATTATTAAAATGGCCACACAACCCAAAGCAATCTATAGACTTAATGTAATCCCTATCAAATTACCCATGACATTTTTCACAGAACTAGAACAAATAATCCTAAAATTTATATGGAACCATAAAAGACCCAGAATTGCCCAAGCAATCCTCAGGAAAAAGAACAAAGGTGGAGGCATAACCCTCCCAGACTTCAGACAATACTACAAAATGACAGTAATCAAAACAGTGTGAGATTGGCACAAAAACAGACACATGGCTCAATGGAACAGAATAGAGAGCCCAGACATAAACCCACACACCTACGGCCAATTAACCTTCAACAAAGGGGGCAAGAAAATACAATGGAGAAAAGACAGTCTCTTCAGCAAGTGGTGCTGGGAAAGCTGGACAGTCACATGTATATCAATGAAGTTAGAATACACCATACACAAAAATAAAACTCAAAATGGCTTAAAGACGTAAATATAAGACGCAACACTGTAGAACTCCTAGAAGAGAACCTAGGCAAAACATTTTCTGACATAAATTGTAACAATGTTTTCTTAGGTCTCCAAGGCAAAAGAAATAAAAGCAAACCATCAAACAAACAAAACCAAAACTAAATGGGACCTAATCAAACCTTTAAGCTTTTGCACAGCAAAGGATACCATAAACAAAATGAAAAGACAACCTATGGAATGGGAGAAAATATTTGCAAACAATGCAACCAATGAGGGCTTAATTTCCAAAATATACAAACAGCTTACATATCTCAATAAAAAGCAAACAACCCAATAAAAAAATGGGCAGAAGACCTAAATAGACATTTCTCCAAAGAAGACATACAGATAGACAATAGGCACATGAAAAGATGCTCAACGTCACTAATTAAGAGAAATGCAAATCAAAACTGCAATGAGGTACTACCTCACACCAGTCATATTGGCCATCATTAAAAAGTCTACAAATAACAAACGCTGGAGAGGGTGTGGAGAAAAGGAAACCCTCCTGCAGTGTTGGTGGGAATGTAAATTGGTGCATCCACTATGCAAAACAGTATGGAGGTTCCTTAAAAAACTACATAGAGTTATCATATGATCTTGCAATCCCATGCCTGGGCATATATCTGCAGAAAACTCTAATTGGAAAAGATACATGCATCCCAATGTTCATAGCAACACTATTTACAATAGCCAAGATATGAAAGCAGCCTAAATGTCCGTCAACAGAGGAATGGATAAAGAAGGTGTGGTATATATACACAATGGAATGCTACTCAGCCATAAAAAAGAATGAAAATGCCATTTGCAGCAACATGAATGGACCTAGAGATTATCATAGTTAAGTGAAGTCAGAAAGAGAAAGACAAATAGCATATAATATCACTTATACGTGGAATCTAAAATATGATACAAATGAACTTATTTACAATCAAAAACAGACTCAGACATAGAAAACAAATTTATGGTTACTGAAGGGGAAAGGGGATGGGGGAGGGATAAATTAGGAGTTTGGGATTAGCAGATACAAACTACTGTATATAAAACAGATAACAAGGTCCTACTGTACAGCACAGGGAAGTATATTCAATATGCTGTAATAAACCATTGGAAAAGAATATGAAAAGATATATATGTATATGTGCATACATGTATGTCTATATATAACTGAATTACTTTGTTGTACACCAGAAACTAACACAACATTGTAAATCAACTATACTTCAATTAAGAAAAAAAGCAAATAAAGATCACTTAAAGGCAAGGAAATTCATACCATGTGTTATCAAAATCAGCATTCTAGGGCTCCCCTGGTGGCCCAGTGGTTAAGAATCAGCCTGCCAATGCAGGGGACAAGTGTTCGATCCCTGGTCCGGGAAGATCACACATGCCGCGGAGAAACTAAGCCCGTGCACCACAACTACTGAGCCTGCGCTCTAGAGCCCGCGAGCCACAACTACTGAGCCTGTGCTCTAGAGCCCGCTAGCCACAACTACTGAGCCCGCATGCCGCAACTACTGAAGCCCGTGCGCCTAGAGCCCGTGCTCTGCAACAAGAGAAGCCACCACAGTGAGAAGCCCGCGCACCACAAGAAGCGTAGCCCCCGCTCACCGCAACTAGAGAAAGCCCGCACGCAGCAATGAAGACCCAATGCAGCCAAAATATAAATAAATAAATTAATTAAAAAAGATACAATTTAATTAAAAAATCAGCACTCTAAGTATACTTGTTCTCTTGAGAGGAGCAAATCTAGTCCTGCACCAGCCTACTTTTCTTTTTTTTTAATTAGTTGTCACAACTTTATTTCAGAATGATGGTAGGATTGAATTTCACAGGTATACAACTAATTTATAGCTCTAAATCACAATAACACTGAGTCAAAAACACTTTATCCTGCAAAAAAACTTGGCACAGAAATGTTCATTTGTAACCTACTTACGTTTCACATTATACAACTGTACATATAAAAACACTAACACAACTGGGGAGACGACAGCTTACAGATTTAAGTAAATAATTTGTAGCAATATCTCAGTTATCTTGAGGTCACAGATCTGACAACTGCAGACGAGGATCAGGAAGTTAGAGGAAGTAGCAGAGCCCCTAAAATAACGTCACCAAGTCGGTGCAGCAATGTTCACCCATTTCACTGCTAAAGAAAGCCTCCCAAAGACTCTCAGCTCCTGTTTACTGTTACTTGACATACAGTGTGCGATTACAGCATTTCCCAACTCCATACAGTAAAGGAGAGCAAAGTTCCTGGAGACAGGCAGAGTTAAGGAGGAGAGAAACAACAGGGAACAGGGACGGAAAAGAAGAAACTATGAAAAACATGGCAAAACTCAAAGAGCCGAGCCATTCAGTGGCGGGGCTTTAACAAACCTAAATAGGACCTGAAAGAATTCAAAACATAAATGATGACCCTGGAATGATTTCATTATCTTCAGTACATTCTGTTTGCAAAAGCAGGGAAATGTATACTAAGAGAAGGCTCAAGATGGAGGGGACGTGGGGATACACATATACGTAGAGCTGATACACCCTGCGGCACAGCAGAAACCAACACAGCACTGCAAAGCCTCCACACTCCAATAAAGATGTGAAAAAAAAAGAGTTCCGTGTAAATGGCTGAAATAGAGCAAAAAAAGATGTGCGACTGAAAAGAAAAAACTTGAGTCAGCTATACCATGCACCACGATGTCGATAAATGGGATATTACTATGCAGGTACTGTTTATAAAATACACAAAGCAATTTATATCGAAAGAATATAGCACCTTTTTTATCCCCATGACTCTAAATCACTGTTTCTCAAAATCTGGTCTGTGAAACAGCAAAACCAAGTCTCCTGGTGAACTTGTTTTAAAATGCAGGTCCCTGAGTCCCATGTGAAGTTCCATGAATCAGAATCTCTGGGGGAGGCCCTGGGAACCAGCAGCTGAGCCCACCTACCCAAGGATTTCTGGTACAAGTAGAAGCCTGGGAATCACTGTAATACATCCGCACCTTCCTGTGTAGGTTCAGCAATCCAGCCAGCAGGAGCCTGGCCAGGTCTGTGAATTAACCCTTCTCACCCTTGTTCCTAATGTACCCAGTAAGGCTACACTCCCGGTATTGACATTTTATACATAATCAAATTAAATGTGGAGTTCTAAATGTTTTATCACAGGAAGAAGATTCTGACACATAATAAAGTTTAACAAGCCCTAATTAATTTTAAAAGGAGCATACGATTTCTAAGCCATATATGTGAAGCTTGAAGTAATGGATGCCTGCAGGGGGGAAAAAAAATGAGGAAAAGTGTCTGATGCAAGTTCAGAGGATTGCTTGGGAATGGGGAGGAAAATACATGTAAAAGCAGTCTTGGAGGAGAGGCAGAAAGCAGCTTACATCCAGAATAGGGAAATGAAAATCTCTTAAAAGTTGGCTGAGATGTTTCAGCTGGTCCTTAACACTCTTGAAGCAAAGGCTGGAAACTACTGGCAAACATGTTTTGTTTGGCCGGCACAATGCTTTAAACAATCCTGAATTCGTTGCCAACACATAAAAATTGGGCGATTTCTTTCTTTTTTTTATTCTATCTTTTCCTGGAAAATTGGAAATTGGAAGAACTAGGAAAACCAGCCAGTTGGCAACACGGTGCTGGAGCCCGGCAGCAGCTGCCCACCTTTTGCCAGTCACATACTCCTGGGGTCTCCCCAGTGGCCGCCAGCCTGCTTCACGCATCAGGTCACCTGCCAGACCCCTGTAGGCATTTCCACTGGCCACCCCAGCTTCAAGGAATTAAGGCAAAAAGTCAGCCTCTCTGTGCTTCACTGTTTCTAACAATAATTCTTGCTACAAAGATACTTTCCTACCCTGGAGGTGTTAAGAAAGGAATCAGATAATATCTGCAAATCACCTAGAATTCACTGTAGTGTTCGCTGCCCGTTGGAATCACCTAGGGAGCTTTAAAAAATACTGATGCCTGGGTTCCACCCCCAGAGATTCTGACTTATTGGTCTGGGATGTAACCTAGGCAGCAGGAGTGCAGAAAGCTCCCAGGTGGTTCCAATGGACAGCCAAGGTTGAGAACTCCTGCCTTCACAGAATGCAAGTTGTTGATATGAAGGGTTACGTTTATTCCTTTTTTTTTTTTTTTGGCTGCACCACGAGGCTTGAGGGATCTCAATTTCCCCACCAAGGATTGAACCCAGGCCCTGGCAGTGAAAGTTCGGAGTCCCAACCACCAGGCCACCAGGGAACTCCCAGGGTTACATTCATTCTAACATCAGCCTCCAAGTACAGATTTCTTGCCTCTCACCTCTGTGATAATTCACATCACCTTTTATTTTTGGAAATGCGCCATTATTCCAAAAGCCTACCAACTGCCATTTACAAACCGGAAAAGGAGGTCAAAGGGTGTTCTGGTTTCTACCGTTCATTTTCCCTCCAACACAATTGAGGAATGAAACACTAAGGAAATGAAGGGAAATTATCCTAAGACACAAAACTCAGGCAGCACAACAGCTCAAATACAATAAGAGGAGCTCACAGTGGCAGGCTTGTATTTTAAAAAAAACAAAAAACAAAAACAAAAAAAACAATTGCTTTGAAATTCATTAATTCGCTAAATGGAAAATTTTTCAAATATTAAAAAAAATGATTTCCCCAAGACTTTCCAGTAATGGACCAATTTTTTTATTTTAAGAAGATGAGGGCTTCCCTGGTGGCACAGTGGTTGAGAATCTGCCTGCCAATGCAGGGGACACGGGTTCGAGCCCTGGTCTGGGAAGATCCCACATGCCGCGGAGCAACTAGGCCCGTGAGCCACAACTACTGAGCCTGCGCGTCTGGAGCCTGTGCTCCGCAACAAGAGAGGCTGCGATAGTGAGAGGCCCGCGCGCACCGCGATGAAGAGTGGCCCCCACTTGCCGCAACTAGAGAAAGCCCTCGCACAGAAACGAAGACCCAACACAGCCATAAATAAATAAACTACATTCCTTTAAAAAAAAAAAAAGAAGATGAATTCCAAATTATTGCCCCTCTTCAAGCTTTCTTTTAGGTAGTGTGCATTTACATCTTGGCTTCCAATCGTGGGAAATGCAAACTACCGTCATCTAATTTTCAAACAGTAATACTACGTTACATTACATTAGAAAAGTACATTTCCAAACTGGTTTCGTGTACTAATAATAGCTTCTATTTACTTCTGTGCACCAGGTGACACGGTAGGCACTTTTTCACATGATCCCCAATTGTTCCAACAACTTCATAAGGTTAACTCTATAATGTCATTTTACAAACCTAAAAAATGAATTCCAGAAAGATTTTAAATTACGTACATGATCACCGAGTTATTGCGTGGCCATGCTCAAATTCAAACCCGAGTCTCTCTGACTCCCAAACCTGTGCTTTTCATACCAAACCACCTTGTTTAATCATCACAAATAGAAAGATCTGTGCCCGATTATCCCCCTTTGCCCAGTGAAAAGCAGAGTGCTCACATGATCTGCTCCAGCTCCCAGAGTGAGTTAGAAGGAGCCAAGATGACCGCCCACCTCCCCACTCGCCAGGTTCTTTTAAGGAACAATCACAGTTCACGTGTTACGTTATGAAAGTCAGCTGATGGCAGTTATGTAGTACTGATGGGTAGAAATCAAATGCTCCTGATTTCTGAGAATCTTCAACATTACTATGAATATGGTTTAACTTCAACACAGGTCTGGTATATTCCTTTCTGTTCCAGGCCACCTAAGAATCAGGTATCAGGTTTAACTCCTTTATTTGCCCCAGAATCCTCTCATGAATCCTATGAGCAACGATGTCGAGAACAAACAGGAACAAGCAGCACTTTCCAGGCCTCTGGCCCGTCCTTGGCGTCTCCAACACCGCCACCAGGCGACCAGCAGGACATCCTGAAGAAGGGCAGGCATCACCTTCTATGGGACTTTTCCTTTATTTGTAAAATCATAGAGATTATGCCATAAGAATCAGCCAGAAGGTCTCAGCTCCACCAGAGCCGCTATTTGAGGCCAGCTCCCAGGGGAGTGTATCTTGTCATGTCCTGGCAGGAAGGTCTCCTCTTCTGTAAGCTGCCAACACCACATCCTTAAACCTGTATTTCGAAAATTGTGTCTTTGGATGTGTTGTGTCTGAGAAAAGATTCTCGAGAAAAAGTAGACACAACACAACTTCCTGGTGATTCTTTATTCAGCTAAGGGGGCACCACACTGTTCCTTTAGCAGAATCTCCGTTATTCTAATTCCCTTCTGGGCGCCCTGTCTTAAAAACGTGCTGGCAAAAGTTTCCAAAACGCAGTTGAGAAAACCAGCCCCTGTGATTGAAATCCTGCCTTTTTGAATGAACTCTGTCCAATTTGGATTTTTTATACTTTCCCAGAAGACAGACTCTTCCTTCATGGATGCATATTGTGTCCACGTAAGACAGTGACTCCTTATAGCCATGTTCCTTTCCTGAGGACTGAACCACGATTCCTCTTCTAACTGGATATTAGGTACCTTTAAAATGTTCACCTTCCTTAAAATTTCTGGAACCACATTCTGACAGACTGCAATCCTCTTTCTATAGATGATCCCTGTTGACACATCCTTTTTTTCCTACACGATTTTTACAGAGATGACATTTTTATCCATGGGGTTCAGATACTTTCGGAGGAAGCTGGTGACCACCTGCTCGAAGGGGTGCTTGAACACCTCGTGCACGTCCACGGTGACCCCCATTCTGGCGTGCCAACCACACCTCCACAAGCACACTACTGCTGGAGCTCTCCACCAGCCTACTTTTAATAACAAAATCCATTTACCTAATTACGTTTACTCTAATCTCAGCCTGACCATGCACAAAACTTTTTCAGGGCTCCCTTTCCACACAAACCTTCCACAGCCTTCTGTATCCGTATTAGTTTTGTCCCATATTTTTTTCCCCATCTAGAAACAACCAGCTCTAGGACCAAATCACTTTCTCTTCCTTAATAAAATGCAACTCCATTCCTCACACCTTCTTTTACTCAAAACATATATCCTACTTTCCTACTGTATACTGAAATGTTTCCTTTATTGTTTTTAGTAGCTTTAATGACATACGTAAATTGGAATCCTCAACTCTTAAAAACCTTTATTTCTAGTGAAAACCAAGAAGCAATTATAACCTTTTACATTAGCATTCTGTAAATTGGTAAACATAAATACCAATAATAATTTCTAAAAACATGTGCTTTTTATAGAAAATATCTCAATGTGGCACCAAACATTTAGTAATAGTCCTAAACACCTTCAGTTTCTCTGTAAAGGGAAGCCAATGTTTAGTAATTAATTTTCAGTATCTTATTATGTTTGGGAATGAGTTAGCTATTCAATAAACTTCCATCATTTAACTTAATGTAGCACAACTCTAAAATTTCAACTTGCCAAATACTTGGAGAGATCATTTTAAAGTAGACATTCCTAAAACATAATTATTTCTAAAGAGTTCACCCAAAAGCTCTTATCTCATTTTCATTTATTTATAAGAATTTCATCATACCAAGTTAATTTTTTTCTTTCTGCTGACAAACTGCAACACAAGTAACATAAATTTATTGACCTTCAGTAAACCTAGGCACAATAAGAGACATCTGTATTGAGTATACCAACAAGCTTAAGCTAGGTTTAATACCAGATATTAATTTAATAGTGAATATTTCCTAGATCATGTGAACCCGAAATTTGTTCTGGCTAGCATCTTTTATACTTAGAAGTATTTAATTTGCAAGTGCTTACTTTTAAGTCAATTAAATACAGCTTATTTACAAGGTAAGTTTTACAGAAAGACAGAACCAGAGATCTTAGTTTTTCTGCTTGAGATAAAAAGAGCCTCTTTTTTTTTTTTTTCCCCCCTCAGCCTCAGGGACACAGATTATTAGATAAGTTCCTGAGATCCCAGGTAGATCCTGAGATCCCAAGTAGATCATTTACATCTCAAAGGCGCAGGAAGAGAAATGTAGATTCCTCCTTGAAAACTGCCCAGCCATCTTGGCCATTTTCAGGATTCCCCCCCCCCACCCCCGCCCCCCGCCAATTTCCAAATACCCAATTCAGTTTAAACAAATAACAGTAATAGAAAATAATATATCTATCATTTGCTCACATTCGCATGCCTCACTTTCAGCAAAACCAGGAAGAGAGAACAGGACTTGGACTCAGGTACCAAGACACACACACCCCCCCAAGGTAAAAGCCAAAGCAATTGAAAAGGCTCCCTAGAGACCAGTGTTCTCCAGATCTCAGGGAGTACTGAGGCCACACAATGTTACAATAAAAACATCATTTTCTTTCATTTATGAGAGCATAGCTGAAGATCTCCCAGTTTTGCAAAATTCACCCTAGGGGGATTTTAAGATGAACAGAGCTCTGATTACCCATAATTAACTATTTACGGCAGGTGTTATGAAATATATCCAATGCAAAACTGTCTCTCAGGGTCAAAGTTCCTGAGCCCCAGAAGGGGAGAACCCCAACTAACGGCCCCTCAGAGATGAGGCTGAATGAAATACCAAAGCTGGTCCAAAACGGAAAATCCCAAATGCTCTGCCGCAGGCAAAGCCAATGCGATAGGGAAGGGTACCGGGGTGTTTTCACACAGCAAGCCCCGTTACTCACCAAAGATGGCTCCACTGGCCAGTGCGAATGCCTTGTTTCCATCACCACCAAAATCCAAAGCGCCGAGGGCCAGGGACGCCCGCTGGACAGTTCTGGGGGCATCTCTGAGACAAAGGTGCTCAGGCAGCTGCTGGACAGGCCCCCAGGAGAAGCTGCCAGCCGGGTCCCATGTGCCAGGGTGAGGCGTCCACGCGCGACTGAGCCCCACGTTGGTTACCAAATTGTTACAAACCAAACTCAGGTCCTCTTGCTCATGCGCAGTAAAAGCCAATCTACTGACACCTGGTTGTGGTGAAGGAAAGTTCAGCCTAATGGTAAACACAAGGCGGACAGGTGCTTCCCCTCAAACCCGCCCCTGCCCAGCTCCCTGAAGGCTTACAGCAAAGCATTTTATTTTATTTTTTTTTAATATCTTTACTGGAGTATAATTGCTTTACAATGGTGTGTTAGTTTCTGCTGTATAACAAACTGAATCAGCTATAGGTATACGTATATCCCCATATCCCCTCCCTCTTGTGTCTCCCTCCCACCCCTCTAGGTGGTCACAAAGCACCCAGCTGATCTCCCTGTACTTTGCAGGTGCTTCCCATTAGCTATCTATTTTAGAGTTAGTAGTATATATATGTTAATGCTACTGTCTCACTTCGTCCCAGCTTACCCTTCCCCCTCCCCGTGTCCTCAAGTCCATTCTCTATGTCTGTACGTCTGCGTCTTTATTCCTGTCCTGCCCCTAGGTTCTTCAGAACCATTTTTTTTTTTTTTTAGATTCCATATATATGTGTTAGCATACGGTATTTGTTTTTCTCTTTCTAATTTACTTCACTCTGTATGACAGTCTCTAGGTCCATCCACCTTACTACAAATAACTCAATTTCGTTACTTTTTATGGCTGAGTAATATTCCATTGTATATATGTGTCACATCTTCTTTATCCATTCATCTGTCGATGGACACTTAGGCTGCTTCCATGTCCTGGCTACTGTAAATAGAGCTGCAATGAACATTGTGCTACATGACTCTTTTTGAATTATGGTTTTCTCAGGGTATATGTCCAGTAGTGGGATTGCTGGGTCGTATGGTAGTTCTAGTTTTAGTTTTTTAAGGAACCTCCATACTGTTCTCCATAGTGACTGTATCCATTTACATTCCCACCAACAGTGCAAGAGTGTTCCCTTTTCTCCACAACCTCTCCAGCATTTATTGTTTGTAGGTTTTTTGATGATGGCCATTCTGACTGGTGTGAGGTGATACCTCATTGTAGTTTTGATTTGCATTTCTCTAATGATTAGTCATGTTGAGCATCCTTTCATGTGTTTGTTGGCAATCTGTATATCTTCTTGGGAGAAATGTCTATTTAGATCTTCTGCCCATTTTTGGATTGGGTTGTTTGTTTTTTTGATATTGAGCTGCATGAGCTGCCTGTATATTTTGGAGATTAATCCTTTGTCAGTTGCTTCATTTGCAAATATTTTCTCCCATTCTGAGGGTTGTCTTTTCATCTTATTTATGGTTTCCTTTGCTGTGCAAAAGCTTTTAGGTTTCATTAGGTCCCATTTGTTTATTTTTGTTTTTATTTCCATTTCTCTAGGAGATGAGTCAGAAAGGATCTTGCTGTGATATATGTTATAGAGTGTTCTGCCTATGTTTTCCTCTAAGAGTTTTATAGTGTCTGGCCTTACATTTAGGTCTTTAATCCATTTTGAGTTTATTTTTGTGTATGGTGTTAGGGAGTGTTCTAATTTCATTCTTTTACAGGTAGCTGTCCAGTTTTCCCAGTACCACTTATTGAAGAGGCTGTCTTTTCTCCATTGTATATTCTTGCCTCCTTTATCAAAGATAAGGTGACCATATGTGTGTGGGTTTATCTCTGGGCTTTCTATGCTGTTCCACTGATCTATAGTTCTGTTTTTGTGCCAGTATCATACTCTCTTGATTACTGTAGCTTTGTAATATAGTCTGAAGTCAGGAAACCTGATTCTTCCAGCTCCATTTTTCTTTCTCAAGATTGCTTTGGCTATTCGGGGTCTTTTGTGTTTCCATACAAATTGTGAAACTTTTTGTTCTAGTTCTGTGAAAAATGCCATTGGTAGTTTGATAGGGATTTCAGCAAAGCATTTTAAAAGGCCAGATGAGGGAGGGTCTCCCCACAGTATGTGATCAGCTCGTTCACAGTTCTCTGATTGGTTGCTGGTGATCAATCCTTAGACATCAGAAGGTCGAGGGCTACTTGCTCATGATCATCAAGTAGTTAATTTCTTCCATTTGGTGGTGGTTTTAGGAGCTGAAAAACAACTCAGGAAATATGCATCAGATACTGTTATCTGGGTACTTCAGAGAGGAGCTAAAGCAGAGGATATGGGGGAGGGGTCTGTCCTGGGAAGGCCCCAATAGGGTTCTGCTGAGTTAAAATACGTATAGCTTTGGTTCATTTGTTTTTTGGTACCATGTGATGGTCCATTCTCCTGTTGATAACTTATGTTGTTTCCGTATCTCAAGACACTGACAACTAAGATAGCAATTAACTTTCTTCCACCTAATTTCTCTAGAAGTTTTTCCTAAGTGAAACATTTCAACCTTACAGTCAAGTTTTAATGATACTCACATGAAAATGAAATGTGTAACATTTTGCCTATGAGCATTGTTAATTAGAGTGGATTAATTAATTAGAGTGGATCAGAAACCATGAAGATGACCATGATGATTACAAAATTGGGGTTGGGATTAGGACTGGTGTAAAAAGGTTGAGGACATTATAATTCAAAACTCTCTCTCAGCATTTTGGGTTGTTGGTTATTTAGTCACAGTAAAGCACATATATAAATGCCCACTTAGGATGACCAGCTGTCCTGGTTTGTCCATGATTTAAAGGTTTTCTAGGACGTGGGACTTTCAGTGTTAAAACAGGAGTGTCCCAGGCAAATGAACGATTGGTCACTCTATCCCCTATTTGACCACATTTGTTCTTTTTGGTGTGGTCCTGACAGTCTATGACAACACTCACAGAGTTAAGAGGAGACAATAATTCTGAGAAGTAAAAGGGAATGTAAAAGTTGGGTGAAAAGAAAAATCAGTAGTTTCAACCTCAGTACTGTTCCCAGACACTGGGATCATGGAAAATTACCTGGATGCTTGGTGAAAACACAGATTTACAAGCTCCTCTGCATCTTTCTGCCTCACCCAGAGGTTCTCAATCTTAAGGCAGCATCAGAATTACCTGGAGGGATGTTAAAACACAGATTGCTGGGACCCACCCCAGAGTTTCAGATTCAGAATTTGCGTTTTTAACAAGCCCCCAAGCGGTGAAAATGCTGCTGTTTCAGGACCACAGTTTGAAGAAACACGGGACTGAAGATTCAGATGAAGCTTTTTCTGGTTCACATGGAACTTCTCTCTCAAGACCTCCCCAGGCAGGATGAATCCATGGTCTTACTGTGCTTCTTCCCAAGTGGAAAGTACCACCTTTGCAGCACTTTTTCCACACCAGGTTGAAAAGATTTGTTTAAATATCAACCTGCCTCTTCTGTGAGCTGTTCCATGAGCCTCTTCCGCAGCTTTTACCTTTCTAAGTGTGTCCCAACCCCAAATGCAATGCTGGGACAGGGGCGGTGATCAATAAGTCTTTTTGGTTGAACAAATCAAGAATTGGAAGGTGGCTGAGAGTAATTTCTGAATAATGCCAATGATGATGATTCCAAATGATGATGAAGAGGAGGAGGATGGGGTTGGGTCACACTAGCCCCATCGGCCTGACTGACCCACTATGTGTTGAGGACCCTTTTGCAGAAGGCTGAGGACAAGCTGTCTCCTCTGGGAACTGGGGCGAACGCCTATTACTAACATATCCCCTGAGTTGAATCTGCCACCAGGATTCTGGCATCTCAGTAGAGGTCCATCTGTGTATCCTGACTCAATCCCTCTATGACCTAATGTTTCACTTCTACAAAAAGGTGAGGATAGGGTTTGATTAAAATAATTTGTTCCTGTGGTATGCTTTGCAGAATGCTGAGCTATCTCCCCTATTGGACTCTACTTCTCCCAGATTTCCACCATTACAGTTTCATTCCTTTGGGTTTGTCTCTTGTGAGTGATGGGGAACGTTCTCTAATCTTCCTAGACTGGTGTGATGCCCTCACTATATTAGGAGGATCTCAAGGAATATATCTCATTTACCATTTTGTCCTTAATGCTTAGCACAGTCTTTGGCACATAATAGCTGCTCAATAAATGTTCGTTGAATGAATGAATGAATGGATTCTCGGACACCAACAGCAGTCAAGGCTGGAGAGGGTGGTGGAGTGGTGGAAAGAGCTCTGGGCTAGGAGTCCTCTAGGCTTGGCTGTCACTGCCTCACTCTGCAAGTAGGGCAAGTCCTTTCCCTGGATCTTGGTTCTCTCGTGGGAACAGTGAGAGTATAGATATTGGGTCTTATCTGATCTCTACCTATTTCATTCATACCACAGCCATTATGTTCCAGCCTCTGGGCTTTTCACTTTCTTTAAAAAGCCAGGTATCTTCCTACCTCAGGGCCTTTGCACATTCTGTTTCCACTGCGTGGATTACTTTCACCCCCTTTCCATGGAGATTTTCTTGGTTTCTTTGAAGTCTTCCCCTGTCATCTCCTCAGAGAGGATGGGCTGGTACTTCCCGAAGTAAAGTTATTCTGTATCTGAACAAGGAATGATTGCAACTTGCATCTTTTTCTTTGCTTGTGTTCTCTACATCCGAACTTTCTGGTAGTCTGCAGATTCCTGGAGAAAATGGGGTGGTGCGAATCCCGGACACCTAACACCATACCCATTAATTTGTTGAACTGAGGCAGAAGTCAGAGCAGAGGTTGTGTCCTTCCGGGGAAGGCCAGCAGATGGCGCCACAGACCGGGAGGAGGCGAAGCGGCGTGGTGGGCGGGCCTCCCGCGGGGCGGCCTCACCTGGCAGCGGCCTCACCTGGCGGCCGCCGCACCTGCCCGCCCCGCACCCCGCGGAAGCCGAGAGCCCGGGCCCTGGCGTCACCTGGGCAATTGGGAAAGCAGCGCCCGGAGCCACGGGGAGGGGAGATGAAAGGCGGGTGGCGGGTGTGGCCCGCCTGCAGCGCCAGGTGAGAGCCGGGAGCCCCACCCCGCGCCTGGGGACCAGGTGAGTCAGGCTCCCTGGCCCCGCGGGTGGAGGGAGGTGGCCAGGCTCGGAACCTGGAGGCTTGTGCTCTTGGCTCTCTACCCCGCTGGGTGACTCTGCTCAAGTCCCGCCCCAGCGTTCTTGGTCTCCGTCAAACCCCTGAGGTGCTTTCCTGTGGTTCTGAGAAATAACGTTCACTCATGAAGCAGTGTATTGCGTGCATTTACTCTTCGAGCCTCAGGATAGTTCTCTGAAGTCGGTAGTTTGCTTACCTCCGTTTCACAGAGGCAGGAGAGAGGACCAGAGAGGTGAGGTCAGTTGCTCAGAGTCACACAGCACCCACTCAGCAAGTTGCAGACTAGAGATCTGAACCTAGGTCTGCCTCCAGAGGCCAAGCTCTGACCAGGTTCCTACCCTTGCTTGCCCACAAAGTTTTGACCTTCCTAAAGACACAGCTTATTTCTAATTGAATTACTTAATTTGTATTCATTTTCTTTTTTTGTGTGGTAAAATATACATAACAAAATTTACCATTTTGAAGTGTACAATTCAGTGGCATTTAGTACCTTCACAATGTTGTGCAACCATCACCCCGATGTAGAGCCTGGATATTTTCATGTCCTTTTGGAAACTCAGATCCATTGAACAGTCTCTCCCATTACCTCCTCCTCCCAGCCCCCAGCAACCACTAATCTGCTTTCTGTGTCTATGGATTTGGCTATTCAGGATATTTAATTTAAATTTGGCTCAATCATCTTCATTCTATACCAGGCCATCCTTGTGCTATCACAGGAGGCCAGGAAATTTCCATCCTTATCCCCAAACTTGTCTACAGGTAGGAATCACCTGGAGAGTTAAAAAACAAAACAAAACAGAAAACCGCAGATGCCTGGCTCCCATGCCCAGACTTTCTGATTTAACTGGCCTGTGACCTGACGAGGGTATCAGGAGTTTTGAAAGGTCCTCAGGTGTTTCTAACATGCAGCAAAGTTTGAGAACCCCCGCTCAGAACCTTCTGGCCCACAGAGCATCCCTTTTATAGGCAGGAAAGCTGAGGCCCTGAGAGGGTCTTGCTGGATCACGCAGAGCGTCTCTGGCTGAGCCAACATTGGAACGTAGAATTCTTTCCTCCCACTGACACACCCCTCCCATCCTACTGCTTTTCTAGATACTTAATGTCTTCGTGCCTCAGTTTCCTCATTTGTAATATGCGGGCCTTAATGGTACCTATGGGTAGGGTGGTCGTGTGGACCAAATAAGATTATACCTGGGCATTGAGACCCACAAAATCTGGCCAACCTGGAGCAATCAAGGGGTCCGCCTTTAGAAAACTGTGGTGCGTTTTGTTTCTAGGACTTGCCTTTTTTTTTAAAAAAAAAGTTTATTTATTTGGCTGCGTTGGGTCTTAGTTGCAGCTTGCGGGATCTAGTTCCCTGACAAGGGATCGAACCCAGGACCTGTGCATTGGGAGCTTGGAGTCTTAACCACTGGACCACCAGGGAAGTCCCTAAGACTTGACTTTATTGTCCTTTTAGGGGCAGGAGCTGGGTCTCTTGTACCCCCCACTGTATCAGGCCCAGGACCGGGAACACAGTAGGCATCTGATAAGTCCCACTTGAGACCTTAATTGACCTTCAGCTCCTGGGGGCATTGGGGATGGGATCCCCTCTGCCCCCGCCGTTTGCTCTTCCCACATGGGCATCCAGGGAAGACCATGGTGGGCACCTCCAGCCTCCCCCTGGTGCTCCTGCTAATAGAATCTCATTCACTTGTGGGAAACAAGGGGGGGTGTCTAGTCTGCAGGGGAGGTGGGCACAGCCCCAGGGGATGAACCACCTTCACCTTGAGGCCCTAAGTAGTCATGGTAAACCCATTCCCTTTGCCTGGGCTTCCTTGGCTTCTGGGAAGCCGCGTGACGCAGCTCTGGTCCGTGGGACCCCCGCTGGCAGCTCTGGGGGGGTGGGGCTCCAGGAACCGTCCTACCCCTCCCCTCCCCACTGCTTTTGGAGGCTGGCAGGTGAGGGCCATCGCAGAGCTGAGTCCAGGAACTGAGGTCTAGAGAGTTCAGTGACATCGATCCAGAACCTTGGCCTCCCTGGGCTCCCAAACAGCCCCGGCAGCCGGCTCTGTCTCGTTAGTTGGGAAGTTAAACTCGGTTGTTTAAGGCGAGCTAGTCTGTTACCTGCAGCTGAGCACATCCTAACTAATACAACTCTTCCCAGCGCGGGTCCGTTCCCCGTTTGAAGACAGAAGGAAAGCCCAAGGCCCCGGGTTTCTTTCATCACTTTTTTCTCCCTTGACTTCAAGGTGCCCAATGCTAATACCTCCCGGGGTTTATTACCACTAGTAACAAGCACATTGATAAAGGCTAACATTTTTTAACACTTCCTCTGTGTTAGTACTTTATGTGGGTTGTTTAATGCTCACATAATCCCATGACGTGAATCCTAGAACATTTTTACAGATGAGAAAGTTTGGGACTCAGGGCAGTTCTGTAGCTTGATGGTTGACAGCTTGGTCCTGTTTCCTGAAGCAGACAGATCCTGTTCCCCTTGCAAATCGGCCTCCCTCACGTCCAGATGCCCCAGCTCATCCCTTTATCCCCATTTTTCTCAGTGTGTGATTCTGGCGCACAGTAGGTGCGTGATAGAGACAAGGTGTGCTGCTCGCCCCCTGCTGTCCTGCACCACCAGCCACTCACCAACCAGGCCACGCTGAGCATCCCGTGTGTTTAGAGAGGCCTGTGTGTGTGAGCATACGTGTACGTGTGTGTGCTCGTGTGTGCGCGTGCGTGTGTGTGTCTGAGTGTGTGTTGGGGAGTGGGTGGTAGAGTTGGAGAATATGGGCCTTGTCCTCAGTAAAAATAACAAGTCCCATTTATCAAGGGCTCACTAAGTCCCAGGTCCTGTGCTTTACATACTTTTGTTCAAGGCCTGCAGTAGTTCTGGGGAGTTTTTCAAAAACTCAAGCCTCTGAGAAATCACATGATTTGCTCAAAGTCACCCAAGTGGATGGGGACCCAGGTCTGTGTGTCTGGAGCCTGGGTCTCAGCCTTGAGCCGAGAAGGTCGGCATGTCCTTAACCAGAGGGAGGTTCCCTCCTCTGTAGGGAAGCTTCACTGGGCAGGAGATACCTGAGCTGGGCCCTGAAGGATGCGCAGGGGAGGGAACGCATTCCGAGTGGAGGGAAGGGCTTGGGCAAACTCGTGCAGATGGCACAGTGTATGTTTTGTTGGGAAATGGGGATTATAATTAAAAAAAACCAGACCAGCTGGTATTGATTAGAATGGTGGCTTAGGTCCCGTGAGGCCTCTGGCTTCTGAAGGGCACTGCCCAGATGAGTGCCCATTCTACTGGCTCCTCTCAAGAGAACGTTTATTCTGCTGCTGGCAACAGAGCTGATGGCCCCCCCGGGAGAGTGGAGGTGAGAAAGGCAGTTGTTAATGCCTCGGTGTTGATTTCCTTCTATTAGAATTCGCTGAGCACCTACCATGCGCCAGGAACAGACCCTGCCTTTGGAAGACTCACAATTCGGTGGGGAGGATGGGCCTGAAAATGACCCCCGTGTCAATTTCATCAGCCGCCATGCCCTGCAGCAATCCCCTGTGTATTCTTTACGAACATTTATTTCATTTAATCCTCAAAGCAGCCTTGCTGGTAGATATCCTCTCTCGCTTTAACTCAGGAGGACAGCATGGGTCAGAGCAGTCACGTGACTCAATCAAGCACCTGCAGAGAGTTAGTTGCTGAGGCGCTGGGACTCTGCACGGGTCTTTGGGGTTCTAAAGTTCAAATTCTTTCAGTTACCTCCTTCTGCCTTCATATCATGATAACCCAGGCACGTGGGCTTTCAAAGGACGCCCGCAATCTGGGCCATAAAAAAAATGGGAGAAGGATTGTGGTGGCTGATTTCAAGCTAACGACAGTTCTACTACTGACTCACAAAACCCCTGACTCTTTATCTGAGTCCAGCACGCTTCTGGATCACCTTTCAGATTGGGCGGTAGGCCAACCACGCTGGTTATTACAACTGCAAGAGGACCCTGCACATCCTGGGCCCTGGATGGCTTACTGAGCGTTACTTGATGAGCCCCATCTGTGAAATGGGTCTGGCCATAGCTTGCCTTCCGTGTCTACAGCTCTGGGCTCTGCATCTGCGGGGAGGCTGAGGCCCAGGTTTGCAGCAGGTAGATTTCTTCCCCTTCTTTGGGTCACTGTGGGGAATGAGGCTGGGCTGGGTGGGGCTGTCTCTCTGCTCCTGGCTTCCCTTCCACCCTCAAAAGCTTTCACGGTGATTAGTTCCCCTCATGGAGGGATCTTGTTACGGTTCCACCAGGAGGGCCTCTGAAACTCCTACCTGAGATAAGAAGGCTGCGTCTCGGTTAATCTCCCAGCTTAGAGGCCATGTTTTAATATTTAAGAAGAGGTTTCCAGGCTCAGGGCCTGGTGGAGGGAGCGGTACATGGGACCTGGCCTAGTGGGTTTTGAATGCATGTATCGTTAGAGGCCCTTTCTGCTCATCAAGCCTGTGGGGCCTGGTGTCCCCTGAGTCATTTCTTTAGGTTGGATTTCACTGGTACTTGGACCAGGGGGCCTGACGGGGCGTTGTATTTATGGAGAAGCCCAGCTGGACTCAGGTTGTGTGCTGGAAGCAGCACCAAGTCCAAGGATGGGCCAGTGTCTGACCCTGCTTCCAGCCCAAATGATTTCAGGCCTGTGTCTCTTCACTGTCTTCCTTCTCCCTCAGCTGGCATACTCCTGGCAGGACCCATCGGGAGTAGAAATTTGAGAAGGGAACCCGCCCTGAGTGAGCACCACGTGTATGCATCCTGAGTGAGTAAGCCTGGCCATCTGGCTGAGCTGGGTTTGAATCTGTCTTCACTCCTTTCATGCTGTGTGTTCCTGGGCAAGTCACTTAACTGCTCTGAGCTTTAATTTTCTCCTTTGTGAGGTGGGTGCTGTAGTATGTACTTCACATGGCGGTTTTGAGACCTTAATAGGCTCTTAAAGTGCCTGGTAGTAGGTTAGATTTAAAAAAAAAATAAATCAGTTGAAAAAATATGTATTCCTTGTAACCCTTGCTGGTTGGAACTCACACCTGTAGCCACTGTTTTTTTCCTAGGCCCTGAAGTGAGAAGGCAGGAGAAATAGCCAGAGACCTACAGGCCTGGTTCCTGCATTTTTTAAGCTTTGCCCAGAATAGTTAAGACTCTGAAAAATCAGTGAAGGTGCTGTGGGTGTTTCTCACATTCATAGGGGAAAACGGGTTTTCGGTCAATGATATGAAAATAATTGGCTGGAATAAATTAGATGAGTTTTACTTTAAATTACACCACCTAAGTGTTCCTCCCAAAGAACAACCTTCTATTAAGAAGATAATCACATGGAATGTATATTGCAATATAAGTTTCTATTTATGCATTTAAACAAAACATGAAACTATGACTGTACATTTTGTTTCTTATTCAGTGTAAATTTGCAATCTCTTTTATATATTTTTAATTAATTTATTTATGTATTTATTTATTTTTGGCTGCATTGGGTCTTCGTTGCTGAGCGCGGGCTTTCTCTAGTTGCGGCGAGTGGGGGCTACTCTTCGTTGCGTTGCGCGGGCTTCTCATTGCGGTGACTTCTCTTGTTGTGGAGCACGGGCTCTAGGTGCACAGGCTTCAGTAGTTGTGGCAGGCGGGCTCAGTTGTTGTGCTCACGGGCTCTAGAGCGCAGGCTCAGTAGTTGTGGCGAATGGGCCTATTTGCTCTGTGGCATGTGGGATCTTCCTGGGCCAGGGCTCGAACCGGTGTCCCCTGCATTGGCAGGTAGATTCTTAACCACTGCACCACCAGGGAAGCCCTAAATAACCTTTAACCTACAAGTTCAAAGAGAGCAGGAGAGAAGAGATTAGGTTACAAAAGATCATGACTCTTATCTCGGGTACTTCGTTGCTTACCTCCTCCTCCAGACACACCATCAAGAAATTTCAGAAGTCTAGTGATAAAATAGAATGGAGATCAGCAAACTTTTTCTATAAAGGGCCAGATTGTAAACGTTTTAGTCTCTGCAGGCCACACAGTCTCTGTTGCAACTACTCGTCTCTGCCATTGTAGCAGGAAAGCAGCTGTAGATGACATGTGAGCAAATGGGTGTGGCTGTGTGCCAATAAAACTTTATTAACAGAAACCATCAGTGGTCTTGCCAGTGTTGAACCACTGATTGTCTCCTGACATAGTATTGTCTAAGCCAGTGGTTCTTAAAGAGTGGTCCCTGGTACCCGATCATCAGCATCACCTGGGAACTTGTTAGAAATACAAATTCTTGGGTCCCCACCCCAGACTTTCTGAGTCAGAAATGTTAGGGTGGGACCCAGCAATCTGAGTTTAACAAGCTCTCCACTTGATTCTGCTACATGCTCAATTTCAAGAACCACTGATCAAATTCTTGCTCCATGTGAATCTTGGCTGCTCCCTGAGGATACTTTCCCCCTACAGCACTCTTCAGGGAGGCTGTGGTTTCCTCCTAGCTCCCAAGGAACTCCGCACCTGGAGATGGGGTGGGTGTCCTCTTTGCTTCCCATTGACGCTTTGAAATGATCTCTAGTCCTTCCTCCATAAAAACTCCCAGCTAATGTGAAGGGCTTTGCAATAAACTCCTGCCTGTCTTGGCAGCTGGTTCTCTGTCCCATGTTCCATCACTTCTCTTACCATCATGCTTCTGGCTTCAACCATGACATTGCAGATCAACACTCAACACTCTTCCCTCTCAGTTCCTGGACCTTCTTGGCTCCAGTGATTATTTTCCTTGCCCTTCAACCATCCACTTATGTTGTCATTACTCTGGACTTGACTTAAATGTCACTTTCTCAGAGAGGCCTTTTCTAAGCTAGCTTCCACCCGCAAGCCAGTCCTTTCCATATTTACCTTATTCCCAGCACTGATTAGCACCTGAAAGTATCTCATTTCACAGTTAACTTGCATGTCTGTTGTCTGTGGTCTTAGGTCTAGTTCTCTGAAAACAGAGCCTGTGATGGGAATGTTACCCAAGAGATTTATTAAGAGAGTTCTCTTAGGAGGTGAGGGGTGAGGGAAAGACGGTAAAGCAGGGAAAAAAATCTAAGCAAGAATATGACCTCAGGGATAGACAAATAGATCAATGCAGCAGAATCCAGAAATAGACTCACACACACATAATTTTCAGCAAATGCCCCAATTTCATTAGGAAAGTCTTTTCAACAACTGGATAAATGTTTGAAAAAATGAACCACAATCCCTGCTTCACATTATACACAAAAACTAATTTGGGAAGGATCACAGGCCTAAATGTGAGAGCTAAACTATAAAATTTCTAGAAGAAAACAGTGGGGAATACCTTAGCAATTTTGGGGTAGCGAAAGACTTATTAGAAAAAACACAAAATGCACTAACCATAAAAAAAATAGATAAATTGTACTTCATCAAAATTAAAAACTCCTGCTTACCAAAATACCCCATTAAGAAAATGAAAAGGCAAGCCACAGATATGAGAAAATACAACACATATATCAGTTGTGGACTTGTATCCAGAATATATTTAAAATACTGACAAATCAATGATAAAAAGACAACTCAATAAAATGGGCAAATACTTGAATAGACATTTTGGAAGGAAAAATACATGAATGGCTTGTAAGCACATGGAAAGACGCTCAACATTATTATCCATCAGGGAAATGCAAATTGAAACCACAATGAGATATCATTTCACACCCACTAGAGTGGCTAAAATAAAAAATCTGACAACACTAAACGTTGACAAGAATGTGGAACAATTAGAACTCTCATACATTGTTGGTGTAAATTGGTACAATCACTTTGGAAAACTGGAGGGTTCTTATAATGTTAAGTTATACATCCACCTATTACCCAGTCATTCCACTCCTAGGTAGTTGCCCAGGAGAAATAAAAGCGTGTGCTCACAGAAAATCTTGTGTAGGAATGTTTATAGCCGCTTTAACCTATAGTAGCTAAAAATTGGAAACCCAAATTTCCATCCACAGAAGAATGGAAAAATAAATTATTGTTTATTCATACAGTTGAATAGTACTCAGCAATAAAAAATGAACCTCTGATATATACAACACAGATTAAACTCAGAAATATTATGTTGATGGAAATCTATATACACAAAAGAATCCATACTGTGTGATTCCATATATATAAAGCTCAAGAATAGACAAAATTAATCTGTGGTGATAAAAATCAGAAAAGTGGTTGTTCAGTGGTTGGGATTGCCTGGAAGGGGGCAGGAGCTGATGATGGGAATGTTTAATTGTTGATTGGGTTGTTGGTTACATTGGAAGACATTTGTCAAACTCATTGAGTTGTACTTTTAATACCTGTGCTTTTTACTGTATATAAATTTTATCTCAATTGACAAAATACAAAGCATCAAAAAAAGAAACAAAAGAATATAACAGCTGGAAACAACTTCAGTCTGATCCCAGGGGGAACTCTGGAACATAAATTGCACCATGGAGTTGTTCTCTCTTTGTGGCAAGGGGGCTGGGATTTTGTACCCCCATGTCATTTAGTCAATCTCCCGCATGGGGGGGCGGGTAGCTTAGCTTCCTGGAAGAGGTTGTTCCATGTTGGCTTAGGGCAATTATCTGGAGAAGGAGTCAGCTATGAGTTGTATTGAGCCAACAACATGCAGCTGGGGGATGGGTGCACAGTCCAGTTAAGAGGATCTGGATGGGGCACCAACATCTTTTCCCACACTCCACCCCCAGCACAGCCTGGAGCCATTTGCTTCTCACATACGTTCATTCCATCCACGTGTGGTTTCTCCAGGACTCTGGTTGGCCACAATTTCTGAAGACATTTCTAAGAGGAGGGGTAGTGGGCTGAACGAGAGCCCCCACTATTGCAGGTGGTGTCCATGTCATCACGAATACTCATCATCTTCCTCCACCACCACTCATTCCAGGTTCCCCTCTCCCTCTGGTTGTCTGAGTGGCTGGCCTGGTGAGGTGACCCTCATCCTGGAGGGTTCTGAGCCCCTGGTGACACCAGCTGTATCGCCCACGTACAGTTACTCCTAGGCACGCAGGCACCAAGAGATGTCCTAGCAAACTGCCCGAGCACCAAGCAGTTACCTCCCTGTCTCCACTGTGTGTCTGCAGCCCCTCCTCCTCATGATGATCGAGGTCAATGCCCTATGCCAGCATGGTGTCTGCTTCGCCTTCTGGATGACTGGCACATGTTACTCCAGTTGACCAGGAGGCAGCCATAGCATTGCGTTGAGTGGGATTGTTATTGAGTCCTGTGGGGGAAGCATCCTCCCTCTGGGTACTAGTGTTTCTAGACCCGCAGAGTTCCAAGTCACAGAGAATTCCTCAAGCAAGTGGCTGGAGAACGTGGTGGGCAGAGCTGGTCCTGCCCCCGTCTTCCTGCTGTTAGACTGTCAGACCTTTGAAGTCAGCTGCTCTCTGTCTATTCACCACTGTGTCTTCAATGCCAAGAACAGTACCTGGCATGTATTTAGCACTTGGTTATTATACTTACAGACCGATTGCCAGAAACTGACTTGATGCTTTATGGGGTATGTTTAAGGAATATCAAACAATGCCAGGTTTCTCTGAGACGTTCCAATTTATTTTATGATTATGGAGTTATAAATGTTCATCGTAGAGAATTTAAAATACAGAAAAAGCGGAATAAAAATCAAAATCGCCTGGAGATAACCTACATTAACCAGAACTATGCCATGAGCTTGGTCTACATAGTGGTTTTCGAGCAGCTTTTGGGAGCACTTGTGTTTCAGAGAAGGCGCCCCAGGAATCGTCTTGAGAGTAAAGGGGAGGGTATGCCTCCCCCAGAACAGGAACGTTTTTCACAATTTTATTGAAATTTTGTTCGAAAAAAAGGATTTGCAGCAAAGACAATAAAAAAGGTGGAAACCCACCGGTCTACACTATGGAGCTGGCAGTTTTCATTCAGCTGACTTTCAATTTCATATCGCCATCAATAAATAGTGCAAGATGATCCAGGCTCTGCTATCGTACATGGCAGCTCCTGGCATTTGACCAGCCCCTGGTGTAGACTCTTCTCCTAAGAACACCGCAGAGTTATGTGACAGACAGAGGGAAACTTTTACTGCAAAAAACCAGATGTTGCGACTGGAAGCGACCAGTGGTGGTGGAAAACGGAACCATGAATGAGTCATGTTCAATCATCTCAGACAAGCATAAAAGTATATAAAAGATGAGTGCAGAAGAGAATTTATACCAGGCTCTGTGCTGTCTGGGAACATGATTTAGATTAAAAAGAGGAAAAAAAAAAAAAATCTCTGAGCCACCTGGAGTACCGTAGTCAGAAGGTTTTTAGGATTTGGATTTCAATATCCATCACTGTACCTCTTAGAATATTTTTATTTTTGAAAGGTATTTGGATGCCTATCAAAACAACCAGACCTGTGTTCGGGCAATATGTCAGAGAGAGATGACTGTCCACGTACCCATTGGCTCTCCAGACACAAGGTTCAAGCATGCAGCTGTATCAGAGATGGCACATCCATCTCTGCCCCTTTGGTTTGGTGCTGAGGTCAAAATATATGCCCCTATTCAACTGTGCTTGGGTTTATAGCCTTAATGGGGAAAACCAAGCTGGATGAGGGGCTTAGGAGGGAGAATGGTAAATCTGAGGAGAGGGAGGGCTGGAGAATTTGCCTGGTGTCTGTGTTTATATCGAAGAGCTACTTGGTTGATGTGTGAAGTCTGTAATCAGTTGCTGTGGTTCTTGGTTTCCTTTGGTTTTGGTGAACACAGTCAATTTCTCATCCAGGAACCTGGCTGCCACACAGCTTGGCTTGATGAAAGAGGAATGCTGTGGTACCGCATCCTTACCAACACTTGGTATTTTCCAACTTTTAATATTAGCCATTCTGGTGGGCGTGTAGTAGTATCCCCTTTTGGTTTTAATTAGCATTTCCCTGGTAACTAATGATGTTGAGCATCTTTCATGTGTTTATTAGCCATCTGGAGAAATTCTTTTACTACCTTCCTGTTGACTCAAAAGTCCATTACAGTAGAATGGAAAATTGGGTATCTTTGTGCTGAGGAATATTATACAGCAATAAAAACGGGAGGCCCAGGCCTTTATACCTCAGTGTCTTTGGATGTGGGTCACCCTGTATTAAGCATGTCTTTGTATCCTGATGTTTTGACATCTGGGCCCTTGCTGACCCTGCAGGGACTGTCCCTCCCAGGGCTAGCCAGTCCCTGGAGAGAGTAAATGATCCACCTGTGAGCTCACCTTTCTTATGCAGACCAACCAGCCCAGAGTTCACACCCCAGGGACCTCCTTTATGGGGCTCTCCCATTCTGGGCTACTATCCACCTGCCGGAATCACCCCAGGGCCAGTTACCAGACAACTGGGGCCAGCCCCTTATACCCCAGAGCCTGCCAACACGATTCAGACCAGCCAATCCTAAGCCCGCTTACCCTGCCTCACCTCACCCATGTTCCTTCCTGTGGAAACCACAATAAAGGCTCTTGCCCATGTTTCCTCCTGCTCTGCCCGACCCTGGTGCTTCCCCAGGTGGCCCTGTGTGGTGTGGTGAGCCCCTCATCTTCGAATCTGTGAGTATAGCAAGCTATCTTTTCAATGGCAATCATCTCCTGATCTGTTGGCCTTACCATACCTGAAAGATAACAGCATCCTGATTTAAAAGCACACCCTGGGTGGGACTTCCCTGGTGGTCCAGTGGTTAGGGCTCCGTGCTTCCACTGCAGGGGGCGTGGGTTCGATCCCTGCTTGGGGAACTAAGATCCCACATGCTACACAGTGCGGCCAAAAGGGAACAACAACAAAAAAAGCACACCCTGGGAAGGGGTGGGTCCCTGGAGGAGGCAGGTCCTTGCACCTAGGGCCATCCCTATGGGGCTCAACAACTGGAGACCATCTGCCAGCAGCACCCCCTGGTGGGTGGGGCTACGAGGCCTTCCTTGGAGGGGGGGGTTGGTGTCCATCGCAGATTGCTCGCATCAAGGTGTAGGTGACCCTTTGTTGCAGGGCCTCACCCGCCTCACCCGCCTCACCCTTGTCCCTGTCAGAGTGGTCCTGTTGTCCCTCCTCTGTCCAAAACCCACCCAGGACCCCCTTCTCACTCAGGATAAAAACAAAGGCCTTCCTGTGCCCTGTGAGGCCTTATGGGATCTGCCCCTTCTCCCACTGGCCCCCCTACTTTGCCCCAACCACACTGGCCCCTTCACTGTTCCTCCACAGGCACGTCCCACCCCAGGACATTTGCACGTCCTTTGCCCTCTGCCTGGAATGCTCTTTCCCTAGATCTACCCTTGGCTCATGCCTTCACTCCCTTCAGATCTTCGCCCATCTATCACCCCCTTCTTGGCCACCTGCTCTAAAATTCCAACACTTGCCCCATCCCTGACGCCTCCTATCCCCCTTCCCTGCTTTCTTTTTTCTCTGCATAAGGTACCATGCATTGTACTCACTATTTCATTTAATGTCTGTTTTCGCCGCTTGAGTGTGTCAGCTCCAGGGAAAAGGGGAGGGATTGTTGTCTATTTTGTTCATCACTGCATCCCCACTACTGAAAACAGGGTCAGGCTCAGAGCATCAGCAAGTGATCTGTTGGTTGAAGGCAGAGGTGCACATTTTGGAGAAGGTGTTCAGGTCTGTTCCCCCTGCTCCTTTGGATAAATGCTGGTCCAACACCCAGAATGTGCAGTTTAATTACAGATGCATCTTAGTTTCACCCGCTCTGCCCTCTCGTATTCCTCTTTCATGTCTCCCCCCTCCCTCTCCTCTCTCATATCCATTTTCTTTCTTTCTCCCACTCCTTCCCGCTTTTTGGTACTTGATGGAATCACATTAAACTAATAAAGCTTTCATTACTGGGTTGTACCCGTAATTACGCACACTGAGAGCCAGGTTTGTTTTGATTTTCTGTGGACTTTTGGTCGCTGATGCTTTTGAACACTTGCTTTTATTCTTCAGTTGCCACTTGACCCCCCCCCCCCATGTTTTAAAAAGGATGAAAAGCTTAGAAAAACATCAGAAATATCCTTTTATTTTTTCCTGCAAATTGATTTGGAGGGTTTTGTTTTGATTTCCCTCTTGGAAATGGTGGGTGTTAAAAAAGAATCACACGTTTCTAAACTGGCCACAAGGCTGTGAATTCTGAGATGGGAAGGAGATAAAGTTTATCATTTATTGGGGGGCTCTGAAAGAATCCCCACTAAAAGGAAAGTGTGGTATAGTTCCTATATGCCCACGGAGGCTGGGAGAGGTTGGATTAGAGCAGGGTCTCTCTGCCGCAGCACTAGTGACATTGGTGGCTGGATCATACCTGTGGTGAGGGCTGTCCTGTGCGCTGTAGGATGTTGAGCAGTATCCCTGGCCTCTATTTAGTAGATGCCAACAGCACCTTGCCTCATTTGTGACAATCAAGAACGTCTCCAGACACGGCCAAATGTCCCCCTGGGGGGTGGGGCACAAGGGCCCTTTGTTGACAACCACCGAATTAGATCAAAACTTGTATGATAAGCGTTCATAACATCACTATTTAACAAGAGCTAAAAGATGGAGACAATCCAAATGTCCATCAACGGATGAATGGATAAACAAAATGTGGTCTATCCATACAATGGAATATTATACAGAATGATGTAGTGATACATGCTACAACATGGATGAACCTTGAAAAAATCATGCTACGTGAAAGAAGCCAGACACAAAAGATCATATATCGTATGTTTCCATTTATATGAAATGTCCCAAATAGGCCAATCCATAGAGACAGAAAGTAGATGAGTGGTTTCCTGGGGCTGAGGGAAGGAGTGAATGAGGAATGACTGCTTAATGGGTAAGGGGTTTCTGTTTGGGGTGATGAAAAAGTTATGGCATTAGGTAGTGGTGGCGGTTACATAATATGGTGAATGTACCCAATGTTGCTGAAATGTACACTTTAAAATGGTTAAAATGGTAAATTTTATGTTATGTGTACTTTACCACAATTAAAAAACTCAACAGCTCATGTGAGCTGTTTTACCGGCATGTATGAGCTTGAAAGATAAAAGGTTTGGTCCTTCTGTCCCCTTCTAGGAGAAGAGGGGTCCTCCCATCCCCCAATCCCTTTCACTCCACCCCAGAGATAGGAATCACTGATTTGCATAACTGAGATTCTAATACACTGATTGGAGACTCTTTCTTGGGGATGGATGTTTATTTCAGTTATCTCTTGCTATAAACAAGCAACCGTTTGTTGGCTCAGGGCTCTGCTGGGACCACTCACTTCTGCTCTGCGGTGTGTTGGCTGGGGTCATTCATGTGGCTGCAATCTGTTGAGAGCATGGCTGGGGCTGGAATGTCTGAGGGGGCTTCATTTTCACAACTGGCCATTGGTCTGGCTCTTGGCGGGGGGCCTCGGTTCTTCGTGTGGTCTCTCTGCCTCCAGTGTTCTGGACCAGCTTCTTCACAGCATGGTGCTGGGTTCCCAGGGGATAAATGTGGAAGCTGAAAGTATCGTTTAAGATCTAGGCTCTGGAATCCCCAAATGTCACTCCTACCATTTTCTATTAGTCAAAGCAAGTCACAAGGACATTATGCTAAGGGAAATAAGCCAGACACAGAAATACAAATACTGCATGATCTCACTTACATGTGGACTCTAAAATAGTTAAACAGTAGAATGGTGTTTAACTATTTAAACACCATTAAATAGAAACATAGAAACCGTAGAATGGTGGTTTCCAGGGGCGGGGGAGGAGAAAATGTGGAGTTGATGGTCTAGTGGTACAAAGTTTCAATTATGCAGTTAAGTTCTGGAGATCTGATGTACAGCATGGTGACTGTGGTTAATAATACCATATTGTAAACTTGAATTTTGCTAAGTGGGTAGATCTTTAAGTGTTCTCAACACACACACCCACACACCCACACACAAAGGTAACTATGTGAGATGGGGGCTGTGTTAATTAGCTTGATTGTGGGGATTATTTTCACAATGTATTCATACACCAAATTGTATACCTTATACCATCTTTATTTGTCAATACCTCAATAAAGATGTCAAGAAAGCATTAGTAAACATTAGAGAAGGTTCAGGAAAAACACACAGAAAGCCCAGTTAGAAGTCTGTTGTGATGATTCACGTGGGAAATAGGGCAGACTTGGAGGGGACCAGTGAGTGAATCCCTGCATCAAAAATAGTGATGCTGGGCTTCCCTGGTGGCGCAGTGGTTGAGAGTCTGCCTGCCAATGCAGGGGACACGGGTTCGAGCCCTGGTCTGGGAAGATCCCACATGCCGCGGAGCAACTGGGCCCGTGAGCCACGATTACTGAGCCTGCGCGTCTGGAGCCTGTGCTCCGCAACAAGAGAGGCCGCGACAGTGAGAGGCCCGCGCATCGCGATGAAGAGTGGCCCCCACTTGCCGCAACTAGAGAAAGCCCTCGCACAGAAACGAAGACCCAACGCAGCCATAAATAAATAAATTAAAAAAAAAAAAAAAAAAAGTAGTGATGCTGAAACGTAAGCTTGAATGTAGGGGATGAAATAAATGGAAAGGGCTCTGGTCTGCTTTTGTTCTAGGGCTACTGTAACTGAAGTTTCTTTCCACGGGCCAGGTGTGATCATTTGAGTTAGGCGTGAGAGTTTATGGTCAGTCTGCAGATTCACCTTGGAATTCCCTCAGGACCTCCTGTGGTCTGGGGCAGGGTTCCAATATTCCTGAATCCTCTGGCCATATCATCTAGTAGCATTCCAACTAAATTAGGTTCCTGGACCCAATTCCAATTTTCCCACACCAACAAGCAATTCTCAGACACCAGCAAGGTTTCAACTCAGTCCTGACACTATCGACGCTGAGATAGAATCAGATTCCACAGGAGCTCAGTCCCTCAAGACTTCAAATGCCAATCCAATCGTAAGCCCAGGTCAGAAGCCCTTCTGACCAACCGACTACAAATTGGAGGTTTCAACGACCCCCTTCTTGGGTTCAATTAATTTGCTAGAACAGCCCGCAGAGCTCAGGAAACCCATTAACTCACTAGACTACCAGTTTATTATAAAAGAATATAGAACTCAGGAACAGCCAGATGGAAGAGATACATAGGGCAAGGTCCTGAACAAAGAAGCTTCTGTCCTCCTCGGACTTGGAGCCCAGCATGACGGCACGTGGAAGTGTTTTGGTTCCCCAACCTGGAAGCTCTCTGAACCCCCTCCTTTTTGGGTTTTTATGGAGGCTTCATTATATAGGCATGATTGATTAACTCATTGGCCATTGGTGATTGATTCAACCTCCAGCCCCTCTCCACTCCCCAGAAATCAGGAGGTGGGATTGAAAATTCCAACCCTCTTGGTGTGGAGAAAAGGAAGCCCTCTTGCACTGTTGGTGGGAATGTAAATTGATACAGTCACTATGGAGAACAGTATGGAGGTTCCTTAAAAAACTAAAAATAGAATTACCATATGACCCAGCAATCCCACTACTGGGTACATACCGGGAGAAAACCATAATTCAAAAAGACACATGCACCCCAATGTTCATTGCAGCACTATTTACAATAGCCAGGTCATAGAAGCAACTTAAATGTCCATCAACAGATGAATGGATAAAGAAGATGTGGTACATATATACAATGGAATATTACTCAGCCATATAAAGGAATGAAACTGGGTCATTTGTAGAGACATGGATGGACCTAGAGACTGTCATACAGAGTGAAGTAAGTCAGAAAGAGAAAAACAAATATCGTATATTAACACACATATGTGGAATCTAGAAAAATGGTACAGACGAACCGGTTTGCAAGGCAGAAATAGACACAGATGTAGAGAACAAACGTATGGACACCAAGGGGGGAAAGTGGGGGGGTGGTGGGGGGATGAATTGGGAGATTGGGATTGACATGTATACACTAATATGTATAAAATAGATAACTAATAAGAACCTGCTGTATAAAAAATAAATAAAATAAAATTCAAAAAAAAGAAAAGAAAGAAAATTCCAACCCTCTAATTACATGGTTACTTGGCAGTTAGTCCCCACCCTTAGGTGCTTCCAAAAATCACCTTCATTATCATAAGCCCAGTTGAGGTGGAAAGGGGCTAGTTGTGAAAAACAAGACACCCATTTCACCTTTAAGGCTCTGAAGCATTTTTTAAAGGAACTGAGCATGAGACCAAATATTATAACAAAAGATGCTCCCATTGCTTTTATCTCTTAGGAAATTCCAAAGATTTTGGAAGCTGTGAGCCAGAACTGTGGATGAAGACCCAATATTGATATATATGAGAAATATATTTTTATAGATCACAACATTGCACCAACATTACCCCGATTTCCAACATACTTTCTATAAATTCAGTGACGAGCAAAACAACCTCAGTAACAAAACGTCCTGGCCAAAGCAGCAACGTAATGTGCCCTCTTATTTCTCTTCTCATAGGACTAGAAGAGGCTCTAGATTGCCCTTAAAAAGCTTTCCCTGATAACTATTCCATAACCTTTGGTGAGCGTTCTTGCTTCTCAAGGAAAGAGGGGGGAAATGTGATCGAAGTTGGAGATGATGCGAACATCGGTAAGAGGCAACTGGGAAGAGCAGCTCTTAAAGGTAACGATGGAAGTTTCTCAGAAATGATTGGGTGATCTAATAGCTTCACTTCCGAGGAAAAAGCATGTCAAATCAGGAGACTTGAAGTTCTAGAAAAGGGTCTTTGGGATTGTCATCTTCTACCTTCCTCAGGGAAACAAATGAGGAAGCGGGGTTCCTGAGAGGGGACAGAACTTGCCTAAGGACACACAAGGCGTTCACTTCAGTGCGAAGACTGAAGTCCTGGGCACTTGCCCCAGAACCTGAGGATCCTGGATGGCTTTGCTTGCAGTGGGGATTGCAAACACGTGGCCCTCACGTAGGTTTTCTGGCCCCCATGATGGGGTTTTGTTTTGCTTTATTTTCGTGGTGCTCATTGTGTTAGCTGCCTTCATTTAAAAAGGGCAAGATTCCACATAAGAATCTGGATTTCTGTCTCTTAGTTTTTTCCCCTCTTGGGGACTCAGTATACCTGTCTGTAAAATGGGGACACTGATATGGTGGTTGTTATCCATCTGCCCCTCCCCTACCCCCATATCTTCCCCCCACCCTTCTCTCTCTGCTCTGTGCTCCCTCCTGGGGACTGACTTGCATGGGCTAGTTTCCCTTGCCTTCTGCTTCCTGGGATGGGAGCCCAGCACGGTAGCACGTGGAGGTGTTCTCGTTCCCCATCCTGGAAGCTCTCTGAACCCCCTCCTTTTTGGATTTTTATGGAGGCTTTATTACATAGGCATGGTTGATTAACTCATTGGCTATTGGCGACTGATTCAACCTCAGTCAATTGGCCAGTGGAAATCACTGGTGAGAGACTGGAGGGTAGTAGGAGGGAACAACCGGCATATTCTATTTCCCCAGCTCCTGTTGGGTGGCCCCTCTCCCATGGTCCCTCACCAGGGAGCCCTACACCCCTTCATTTGGCTGAGGGTGATACCAGCTCCCCACCCATTGCTGGCCCCAGGAAATTAAATATCCCTTGCTGGTTCCTTTAACCCTCTTAGCGCCTGTGAAAATAGACCCCTTTATTAGATCCCCAGAACTTATCAATACTGTATTATGTACTTGAAATTTGCTAAGAGAGTAGATCTTACATGTTCTCACCACAAAAAAGAAATGGTTATTACGTGACATGATGGAGGTGTTAGGTAAGGCCATTGTGGTGGTAATCTTATTGCAACATATAAATGTCTCAAATCAACACTTTGTACACCTTAAACATATTCAATGTTACATGTCAATTACATCTCAATAAAGCTGGGGGAAAAGAAAACCATGGCAATACATCTACAAAAAAAGAGAGAGCCTTTATTAAACTCTCCTCAATTAAACCCTTTGAATGTACCACCTATTTCCCACTGGGACCCTGACAGATGCCATAATATTCCAGAGAGATCATGACACATGGGCTGGCACTTAGCAAACGCTCAATCCACTTGTTATTGTCATATTATCACACTCCTGTTATTTTCATTACTGTCATCTTGGTGTAATTAGAATTATAGACTCTGCTAGTTGGAAAGAACCATAGAAATAATTTCCTGTGCAGTGCCAGGAGAATAGTACCTGGCCTGTTTGTTGAGTGAATCAATGAATTTTGTCAACTGGGGATACCTCTCCTTTCACACCTCCTGTCATGGGGAGCTCACTAGTGGAAAAGGTAGCTTCTTATTTCATTGGATGGCTTTGTTAATTTTACCAGGAAGATGAGCAAACACGGGGCAGGTTATCTAGTGTTTTGCTGCCCTTGGCTGGGTGGTTGGAGGTGGGGACACAGGAATCATGGGGACACAGAGCTGAGAACACAGACACTGTAGACCAAAGACAAATTCTCACCCAAATCCTCAACCCTCCCAGGCACCTCGCACGGCCCAGGAGGAAAAAGTCAGTCCCCAATTCAGTACCAGCTAGACTCTGCAGAGTCCCCAAGATGGAAAAGCATCCAGAGTTTTCCCAATGCCCCCATTTCCCCTGATTTCCCACATAACTTCATAGGAGACACTCTGACGAGCAAAACAACTTCTGTCGCAAAATGATCTGCCCAAACCAGCAACTGAGGGGATGAAGGCTGAGTAAGGAAGGATGCGCTATTATTTTTATTCTCAGGGGACTAGAAGATACTGGGAGAGACTCTATATACTGTCCTTAAAGATTCTTACTGACACCTTTGCTGCGCCTGTCATGAGATCTACACTGCAGATGCCAGATCCAGAGGGGAAAATAAGTAAATAAACACACGCATAAAATCAGACAACATCACCGCCTCGGCTGCCAGCCCCTGTGGCCCCAGGTGTGCGGGGTAGAGTGCATCACCTTGCCTTTGGACCGCAATCAATGGAGCAGGCAGGAAATGAGAGGAAATTAATTTTCCCCCCCTCTCCTCTTTTTCTCCCCTGCTGTCCCTCCTGTTTTTACACAAGGGCCTTTTAAAATGTTGGTTCCTCTCTGATTAGAGCGCCATAGAGGTTCGAAACAGCCTCTTCTGGACTAAACCCCCTCTGCCCTTAACCAGAATGATTGGCTGGTTGCCTTGGTAATTGTCCTCGTTCGCTGTGTAGAAGCCACAATTATGAAGGTTTTTCTGGGTACTGATCCTCTTAGTGCCTTTTTCTTATAAGTTCACAACAAGATGGGACAAAGGAGACCTAATAGATTTTATTGCTCCGGGCTTCTTGGAGTACTCAGAGCCCGTGACCTGCGGGCATGAGCTGTGAGTGCCGTTTAAATTGGTTGGCTTTGCCTGGAGATAAAGCTTTACATTCAAGAGAGTGGCTGAGGTTCTATTAGCTGGAGAGCCAGGGCCAGAGAATGAACTCACAGACCCGGTTGGTCTACCTCCGCTCATAATGGAAAACCCAGATGGGCATCTGAGGCTGAGGGCTGGAGCACTTAACCTTTCACTGATAATCGAAGAAAATGGACCTGTAACTGCTCTCTCGAAACTCAGGCATGATTCAGGTTCAAGGCAGGAGAGCTCTGTGGGTTGTTGAAGAACCCAAGCTGGAAATGTTCTGGGCAGAGGCTGCTTTCTACACTTTAAAGAGAAACAGGACTCCATTAGCTGTGGTAATTGGAGAGCAGAAAAAGGGGGAAAGATGATGATTATGATGATGTCGATAATCACGATCACTATAATCATATAATTTAGCCGTAAAGGGTACAAGATGCTCACAATCATTACCTTAGCTGGTCCTCCTAACAGCCTGGGGGTTGTCTGTTCCTTATTGGAGATGGGGAAACTGAGGCACAGGAAGGTTAAAGCAACTTGTCAAGTTGGAAGGTGTGTTGGAAGAGATGGTATCAGACACAAAGAAATCTGACTGCTAGAATCTTCCAACCACATAGAACCCCCTTTCACCAAAGTAAAATCAGTTCTAAGTTTTGGTGGAAATAAAGTTTTGAATGGTGGTTTGTAGACCCTCTACCTAGGTGTTCCAGGGGCTAATGCGCCTTCATTAGAAAGGCTTTGGGGAATTCCCTGGCGGTCCAGTGGTCAGGACTCTGTGCTTTCAATGCGGAGGGCCTGGGTTCAATCCCTGGTTGGGGAACTAAGATCCCGCGAGTGTGACCAAAAAAAAAAGAAAAAAAAGTGTAGAAAGGCTTTGAATTTTGACGAGTCCCCATTGGAACCGAATACTCTCAGAAAGGGGTCAAGTCCATGGCTATTTCATCCAGAGGGTCAGCTCGTTTGCTTGGTAGTAGCTGTGTTGAGAAGGATTCCGAGTTTGTGTCTGGATTTACTATTCAAGATGCCATCTTGATTGGTAATGTTTACCCCGAAAGACGGATCGGGAGTCATGTGTTTGCCTCCTCTGCAGGCTTATCTGCTGATGCCCTACTGGAGATTAGCTCACTAGATAGTTCTTCAGGGGTAACTATTATCTGAAAACCCAGAACTGTAATTTGGTGGTTCCAGATTCATTCCATAATTTGCAAAAATCTTTCTATCTGGAAATAATTTCAAACTTATTGAAAAGTTTCAAGAATAAGAATAGCATGAAGAATACCTATAGTCCTTTACCTGGAGTCACTTGTCAACATTTTACTCTGCTTTTTCCTTTTCTCTCATATGTGTATAATTTTTCTGAAACATTTGAGAGTGAATTGCATATATCATGGTCTTTTACCCCTGAACATTTCAGTGTATATTTCCGAAGAATATGGATAGCCTCACGTAACCACACTAGTTGTCAACTTCAGAGAATTTAGCATTGATACAATACTTTCATCTCATCTTCATCTGTAGCCCAGCTTTGTCAATGGACCCAAGAATGTCCTTCTTAGCATCAGCGATTACATTTAGCTGTCACGTCTCTTTAGCTTCCTTCCATGATGCTGACATGTTTGACATTCTCAGAATTTTGAAGTGTCTTGGCAGAGAGGTTTAAAATATCCATTGAAGTGTTCAATATTTTTTTTTCGAAGTTTAAAACAGCAAAGGGAAGTCAATCTTTTCCTTTTTAAAAAATCTTTATTGGAGTATAATTGCTTTACAATGTTGTGTTAGTTTCTGCTGTACAACAAAGTGAATCAGCTATATGTATACATATATCCCCGTATCCCCTCCCTCTTCAGCCTCCCTCCCACCCTCCCTATCCCATCCCTCTAGGTTGTCTAAGTGTTCAATATTTTTGAGCACCAAATGTGTGTACTCTGCTAGGCGTTGGGCCTTACAAAGATGAATTTGACAATTCTTGCTGAAGTGAGTTAATAATCAGAACAATAAAGCTAATGTTTACTGAGTACTTGTGATGTGCCCAGCACTTTACGTGCATTATCTCTTTTAAACCTACAGTCGTCCCATGAGGTGTGGGCAGTATGAATGTTCTCCTTTATAGATGGGGAAAGGGAGGCTCAGAAATGTTAACGAGCTTGCCCAGCACCATGCAGGTGGTAAAAAGAGTTAAAATTTCGTCTCAGGCAGCCTGACTCTAGAAACCACACTTTTTTTTTTTTCAGTTTATGTTATTGAGCAGAGTTGATTTACAATGTTGTGTTAATTTCTACTATACAGCAAAGTGATTCAGTTGTACATATATACATTTTTTTCATATTCTTTTCCATGATGGTTTATCACAGGATATTGAATATAGTTCCCTGTGCTATCTAGTAGAAGCTTGTTGTTTATCCATCCTATATATGCCAGTCTGCATCTGCTAATTCCAAACTCCCAATCCATGCCTCCTCCACTCCCCTCCCCCTTGGCAACCAGAAGTCTGTTCTCTATGTCTGTGAGTCTGTTAGAAACCATACTTTCAACCACTGCATTATTCTGTCTTTGAAACATACATTCAACAGCATGGTAGAGATTGGATAAATAGCATATAAATTATTCATTCATTGATTCCTTTGATTAATCCATTGATTCATCATTCGTTCATTGTTTCATTCACTGGCTAATTCATTAATTGGTTCACTCAACCATTCATTGATTAATCCATTTATCCATCCAACCATCCATCCATCCATCCATCCATCCATCCATCCATCCATCCATCCATCCATCCTTCCATCCTTCCATCCATCCATCCTTCCATCCATCCATCCTTCCATCCATCCATTCATCCTTCCATTCATGCCTCCTGTGGTCAAGGCACTGTGCTAGGTTCTAGGGATACAGCCATGAAACAGAGCAGATACAGTCTCTGTTCTCATGAAACTTACTGTCCAAAAGGGGAAGACAGATAATAAAGAAAGCATAATTAGTGATATGAGAGTAAAAGTATAAGAAGTAGGAAAATCTAACCTCATCCAGAAAGTCAGAGAAGGCTCCCCTGACAAAGTAGCATTTAAACTAAGTTCCCAAAAGCTGTGTGGAAGTTAGCTCAAGAGAGGGAGGGGTTGCTTCTGTGTAGGAAAAAGAAAAGAGAGCTTCATGGAGGAGGTTGCATGCGAGCTGGGTTTTAAAATGTGGGTGGGATGTGAAGATTCAGAGGTGGGTGAAGCATTTCCCAGGTGAGAGTAACAGCGGAAACAAAGGTAGGACACTGGTGGGACTGCATTAAGGGAAGTCCCAACCATTTAGTCTCTTCTCCTAGCTGCAGAGATTCATCAGGGGTCATCCCTGCTTCTGGGACTGTTAATTGGGAAGCCATGTAATAATCTTAATGCAAATGAAGTACATTGGGCCTCTAGATCTCTTGTTTTCCTGACTTGGTACCCCAAATGGGTACCACTTTGGATACAAAGCCTACTTGGCACTACATGCATCTCTTGAATCCAGGGACAGTTGCTCCTGAAAGCTTATTCCAGAGAAATGTATTATCTACCACACAGCAGCTGCTATTCTAGGTGCTGAGGTTACGGTATTGAAGAAAGCAGAAAATAATGCATGGTGTTGTCAAGTTTTCATTCTGCAACTTTAGTTTGTAATTTTAATCACAAACTTATTTATAATTTACAGTTAAAGGGCATTTTGGAGTTTGAAGATCCCTCTGGTTTGGGTGCAACCAGATAAAGTGGGAAACTTAGCACCCGACAAGCAGGTGACCTACAGTCAAATCTGGAGCAAGTCAGCCCCTCTTCTGAGCCTCAGTTTCCTCATTTGTCAAATGAGTGGGCTTGGTCAGACCTTTAAGACCTTCCTAGCCTTGAAATTCTTGGATTCTACAAACTAGAGGAGCAGACGCACCCTGGGAACCGCAGGCGTCTGTGTCTGGGCGAACCTGGACATTTACTGCTTTTGTTCCCTGCTTTGACAAGGGGCTCCGGGGGCTCCTCCTGACAGTTCACCCCTCTTGGCTAATCAGAATTCTCTTTCTGTCTGCCTTGGTTTTCTGCACTTCAACTTGCATCATAAATTATTCTTTCTCTAAATGGCAGGCGTAGGTAAGTTACCAAAAGGTCACTCAGAACCCCAATCAATCCCAGCTGCTTTAATTACTTTAGTGCTGTTTGGACTTGTGTGTGTGTATATGTGTGTGTGTATATGTGTGTGTGTGTGTGTGTGTGTGTGTGTGTGTGTATTGTAGCAGCAACTCGAAGGAGAGGATCAAGAACCATTTTTCTCAAAGGTGATGGAATTTCCTTAAGGAAAATTAATTGTGTTGGCTTTTGTGTGTGGTAGGAAAACCCCCATCCAAAGAGACATTCATATATAGTATATGAATAACAAAAGAGAACATATTTGCTGAAGAATCACTTGTCTTTGACAAGCTGATGGCAAATTCTGGAGACTAAATAAAAGCTGAAACAAATGTGAAACTAAGATTAAAACCAGATGAAAATAATCCATTTAGTAAAATAGTCACCCCCCCACCCCCCCAATCCCATAACTTTGTCTCAAAGCTCCCACGAAGGTTCTAAATGTTGTGTTTCATCTTTAGTAGGAATTTAGAGGCAAAGCAAAGTGTGATAAATACTATTCAGCTTTGACCCTGCTGGTTTCAGTGTGGCTCTCTCCTGGCTGGCCTGTGGGTGCAGAGAAAGACATTTTTACACTCAGTGTCTTCGGTGAAAGGCTCAAGTCTTAAAGAGTTTTTGGGAAAGGCAAGGTTCTTGGTGCTGTTTTCTTTGCTTGTGAAGGAATTTTCCCCCTTACTCTGTTGATTCAATCTCTTCTCTGTGAGAAACATTATAAAACAATAATTTATAATTTATCATATTATAACAAAACAATAACTCAAGCTAACTTTTGAGTGCTTTTACGGGTATTATTCTAAATATTTTGCATTAATTGTTTTAATTCTCATGACTGTTATTATTCCTACTTTACATACGGGAAACTCAGGCACAGAGAGGTTTCATCACGTGCCCAAGGTCACCCAGCTGGGAAGGGGTGGAGCCATGTTCAGAACCTTGGCAGTCTAGACCAGACAGTGGTAACAGCTGACTTTTATCCTGGTGTACTGAGTTCCCAGAATGATGTGAAATACTTTGTATTTAAAATGTGAGGATTCTCACAGCAACACGGTGAAGCTGGTACTCTTATTTTTCTGAATTTTCACATGAGGAGACTAAGGCTCAAGAGACTTAGGTGACATACAAGGACAATGTCACTTAGGTGACACAGCACAATGCAGCTGGGATTTCACAGCTGTTCCATTTGGATCTAGATCCTGGGTTGGTAAACTTATGGCCCAGGGGCCAAATCTGGCCCACTGCCTATTTTTGTAAATAAAGTTTTATTAGAAAACAGCTATACCCATTTGTTTTTGTGTTGCCTATGGCCGCTTGTGTGCCACAGTGACTGTCTGGCCTGTGGAGCTGAAATATGTACCGTTTGGTTCTTTACAGAAGAAGTTTGCCACCCCCTGCTCCAGGCCCTGTGTTCTCAGCTTACTTCCATCTCCTGCTTTTCCATGTACCATGATTCCTAAGGCTGGTGGTTCCAATGCTCTGGTCTGATATTGGAATGCAACCTGGTCTTAGCCAGAGGTGGAGAAAGCCATCTCATCTGAATTCCTGCCCCTCTTGGGGGAAAAAAAATTGTAAACTCTATCTTGTTCAGACTCTCTCCCTTGCTGGCTTTGATAAAGCAAATTGCCATGTTGGGGAGACCCATGTGACAAGCAACTGAGGTGGCCTCTGGTTAACAGCCAGCTGGGAACTGATGCTCTCAACCCAATAGCCCAGAAGGAACTGAATCCTGACAACAACAACATAAGTGAGCTTGGAAGAAAAACCTTCCCCAGTTGAGCTTTCAGACGGGACCCCAACCCTGGCCAATACTTAGATTTCAAGCTTGTGAGAGACTCCAAAAGAGGGAGCCTAGGTAAATTATACCTGAATTCCTGATGTGCAGAAACTGTGAGATAATAAATGTGCATTGTTTTAAGATGCTAAATTCATGGTGATTTTTTATGCAGAAATAGATAACTAATACAACCATGGAGAAGGAAGATCTCATAAAAAGAGATATAAATATATAATCTAAATATATTGATTTAGACCATATACTTTATTGACTTTACTCTATGAAATCCATATAGCAAGTCTAAGAGCGTGTTGTTTCTATTCACATTTATATAGATGAAAAAACCAAGACTCATAATTTAAGGGACTAGTCCACAATCATACAGCTACAAAGTAGCAGAAATGGGATTTGAACCAAGTCCTGTCTGACTCAAAAACTACCGTGCTCAAACATTTTCTAACATATTTCATCCAGTTCCATAAAGACTGGGGACTAATGTCTTTTTCTTGGACTAGTTAGAGACCCAGAGTACTGAAAATATACCCTTTAAATTCAATTTTTTAAATATAAATTTATTTATTTTATTTTTGGCTGTGTTGGGTCTTTGTTGCTGCACGCAGGCTTTCTCTAGTTGTGGCGAGCGGGTGCTACTCTTCGTTGCCGTGTGTGGGCTTCTTATTGCGGTGGGTTCTCTTGTTGTGGAGCACGGGCTCTAGGCGAGTGGTCTTCAGTAGTTGTGGCTCGTGGGCTCTAGAGTGCAGGCTCAGTAGTTGTGGCGCATGGGCCTAATTGCTCTGGGGCATGTGGGATCTTCCCGGATCAGGGCTCGAACCTGTGTCCCCTGTGCTGGCAGGTGGATTCTTAACCACTGCGCCACCAGGGAAGCCCTAAATTCAATTTTTAAATTTTATTTTACGGTTTTTTTTTGGCTGTGTTGGGTCTTCGTTGATGTGCGTGGGCTTTCTCTAGTTGGGCAAGTGGGGGCTACTCTTTGTTGTGGCATGCAGGCTTCTCATTGCAGTGGCTTCTCTTGATGCAGAGCACAGGCTTCAGTAGTTGCGGCGCATGGGCTCAGTAATTGTGGCATGTGGGCTCAGTAGTTGTGGCTTGCAGGCTCTAGAGCGCAGACTCAGTAGTTGTGGTGCACGGGCTCAGTTGCTCCGTGGCATGTGGGATCTTCCTGGACCAGGGCTTGAACCCGTGTCCCCTGCATTGGCAGGCGATTCTTAACCACTGTGCCACCAGGGAAGTCCCTAAATTCAATTTTTGCTATTATGATTTCTTGTATGGTTTTTAAGGGGGGATATAAAATATGAAATTTTCTTTTTTTAAAATTTATTTATTTATTTTTTGGCTACATTGGGTCTTTGCTGCTGTGTGTGGGCTTTCTCTAGTTGCGGTGAGCGGGGGCTACTCTTTGTTGTGGTGCACAGGCTCTAGGCACGTGGGCTTCAGTAGTTGTGGCATGTGGGCTCAGTAGTTGTGGCTCGTGGGCTCTAGAGCTCAGGCTCAGTAGTTGTGGTGCATGGGCTTAGTTGCTCTGCGGCATGTGGGATCTTCCCGGACCAGGGATCAAACCTGTGTCCCCTGCATTGGCAGGTGGATTCTTAACCACTGCACCACCAGGGAAGTCCCTAAATTCAATTTTTGCTATTATGATTACTTGTATGGTTTTTAAGGGGGGATATAAAATATGAAATTCTTAAAAAAGACTTTCCTTCTTAATTTTTTGATGCCCTTGCTTTGCTGATACTTTAAGTTCTATCTTTTTAAAACATTTGTATTCATCAGTGCCTATCACAATGCCTAGCACATTGCCAGCAATTAATAAACATTTGTTGAGTGAATGTATGCAAGAACTGTCTTCAGGACTGATGCAGGTTCCTGCTACCTATACAAGACTAGGGTATGCACAATGAGCCCAGAATTGGTTTATAGGGAGAGGTGAATCTATTTTGGGAACCAGATCTAAATTTGGCCTTGAGGAACCCCTGCATGGAATATAGGCTTCCTCAAATGTGTGAGTCTGAAGATGGCCTTGAATTTGTAAACTCCTAGAGGGGAAGAACCCTGTCCTTTAAAACTGAGTGTTCCCTGAAGCCTAGGGTTCTCAGTCAGGTTTGGTTGATTTTAACTGCATGATGGGAAGAGGCAGGTGACGATGACTTTGGGGCAAAAAGCTATGGGCCAATGGAAGGTCTGCTTCAGCTCGGTGAACGCTTTCCTGGAGGGGTCCTATGCACTCGTGTGGCATGGTGGTCAGGAACCTTCCTCAGCACTGGGGTCAGTTAGCCCAAGTTTGAATCTTGGCTTCTCCCATTGCCAGTTGGGGGACTTTGAGCAAATCATATGTCCTTCTATGGAGATAGCTTCCTCAGTGTGTGTTGTGAGGATCAGGAGAAGTCATGAGTGCAGGAAGCGTGTTCTCAGTGGTAACTTCTATAACCATCCACCCCTCCTGTTTCTTGAATCTCTCTTTGTCTTTCTCCAGTCTCTCTCCTGTCCCCCCTAACCATCTGCTCTGTGAATATCCACCCCCCTAGATGTCCCACAAACCCCTCAAGCTCACCATGTGTAAACCTAACCTAAACTCATTACTCTAACTCCCTCCTGTGTCCCCAAACCTGCCTTTAAAAAAAATGTCCATCTCTGTTAAGGATGCTGACATTTACCTGCTCCCCTGGAAACCTCAGAGTTATCCAGAGCTCTTCCCTGTCCCTTACCTCCCACAACCAGTTGGTATCCAGGCATTCCCACTTCTGCCTCCTGAATGTTCCCATCCCTTCCCTAATCTCTATGGCAACTGCGTTAATTGAATCTGTAGCCATTTCTTAGGTACCAGCTTCCTAATTTTCTTCCTTGCCTCCCCCAGTTCTCTGTCCTCCTTTTGAATCCGGAATGATTCTTCTCAAATCAAGCCACATCATTACCCCTCTGTGTAAACATCCCAATAACTTCCCTCCTACCCTCTGGAGTCCAATTTCCGTAACAAGGCATACACAATCCTTCAGATTAAGATCTCTCTCTCTCTCTTTCCGTCTCTTCGTTCTTCTCTCTCTCTTTTCAAATCATAATATAATGTACACATAATAAAATGCACGTATCTTACTAGTTTTATTTGGCACGTTTTGACAAATTTGCACACCCATCTAACCACTACAACAATCAAGATATGGAACGTTTCCACCACCATGAAGCTTCCTTCATTGTCTTTCTAGTGACACTTCCCCCGCAGAAGTAACCATTGTTTTTGATTTCTCTCATTTAGTTTTTTTGTGCGAGAATTTTATTTAAATGGGATCATACAGTATGTACTCTTTTGTGTCTGGTCTGGTTTCTTTCACGCAACGTAATGGCTTTGAGATTCATCCATATTATTGCATATACTAGTTGTTTCTTTTTATTGCAGAGTAATATTCCATTGTAGAGTTCTGCCATATTTTTAAAAAATTGATTTACCTGTCGGTAGGCATTTGGGCTCTTTCCCCACTTCATAATCTAGCCAACTAGACATCCTTGCTGTTCTTTAGAGACGCAGCATTCTTCATAGCTCTCCCCTCACACTTTGCTATTCTCCCTGTTGAAATACCTTTCCCTATCTTCATTTCGTAAACTCCTGCTTATCCCTCAAAACTCAGCTCAGACAACATCTCTTTTTTTTTTTTTTTAATTTATTTATTTTATTTATTTATTTTTGGCTGCACTGGGTCTTTGTTGCTGCGCGCGGGCTTCCTCTAGTTGCCGCAAGAGGGGGCTATTCTTTGTTGCGGTGCGCAGGCTTCTCATTGCGGTGGCTTCTCTTGTTGCGGAGCACGGGCTCTAGGCGCGCGGGCTTCAAAAGTTGTGGCTCCTGGGCTCTAGAGCGCAGGCTCAGTAGTTGTGGCGCACGGGCTTCGTTGCTCCACGGCATGTGGGATCTTCCCGGACCAGGGCTCGAACCCGTGTCCCCTGCAGATTCTTAACCACTGCGCCACCAGGGAAACCCCTCAGACAACATCTCTTGATAGTCTTTGTCCAACTCAGGTTGTTATTTGCTTCCTCCTTCACTCAAGCGTTTTTACACTGTGTTAAATTCCCTATGTATGTGTTTGTTTCTTTGATGCACTGGTGAGTTCATGGAGGATGGGTGGAACCTCTCACTCACCCAGAACCCTGTGGGGTCTTAATCAGTGTTTGTTGATGAATGCTATTCTATAAAAGAAGCAGAGCTGAAGAGTTAAAAGTTCACATTCTGGGGACTTCCCTGGTGGTCCAGTGGTTAAGACTCTGTGCTTCCAATGCAGGGGGCGTGGGTTCGGTCCCTGGTGGGGGAACTGAGATCCTACATGCTGCATGGTGCGGCCAAAAAATTTAAAGAAAAAAGCTCAGATTCTGGAGTCAGGCTGCCTAAGTTTTAAAATCTTACTTCCGCCATTTACTAGCTGTGTGATTTAGGCGATTAACTCAGCCTCCCTGAGCCTTAGAAATTATCTGTGAGGTTTTGGTGAAGATTGAACAATGTTGTATTTATAGATATATAAAATGCGTAGCACAGAGCCTGACACGTACAAAGCACACAGTAAAATGTGGGCCGCTTTTATTATTACTATGGTTGTTACTGTTGTTATTTAAAGAAGAGGTGTTCTAGGAACCAGGAAACCAATAATCCCAGTCCGTATTTAGGCAGGACACTTTCCATCTGTGTCTCAGTTTCCACATCTATAAAATAAGGAGAGTTTCTTCTTCTAAGATACTAGCCAGCAAGTCTCCCTCCCTGTGTTTTCTACCTGCTATAAAACATTCAAATGGTGAGTCAGCATTTATCTTCTAAGTCCATCACAATATTACCCCCAGTCTGACCAGTTCAGCCTGTCAGAGGACCTTCTGCCCTGAACTGTGCTGGGAAAAACAAACAATGAACAAAAATACCCTTTCTTTCCAATTTGGGCCTCACCAAGCTCTCTGCCCTGACACCTTTATAACTCCCCTCTGCTAGATTCCATCCATTTCCTCCCTTCTAGGCTGGATGAGGCCAACCTCGATTTAGAGACCTGGGTTCAAATCCCAGCTCCACCACTTAACTAGCTGGATAACTTTGGGTGAGTGACTTAACTTCTCTGAGCCTCACCTGTAAAATAGGGATAAAAGTAAGTACCTCTTAGGGCTTTTGTATTAAATGAGAGAATGTATCTAGAGTGCTCAGCAGGAATGTCTTGTGCCTACAAGTGATTTAAAAAGGGTCTGCTTGTTATGTTTAAGTCGTTATTATTCCAACAGTTTGGGATTAGAGTTTACTCTCGAGGGTCATGGGTCCCATTTAGTTTTACTGCCTCGGTTTCTCCAAGGCAGTGATTTTACCAAGGAAGTTCCCCCAAGGTCATCTCAGTTTTCCCAAGGTCAAAGTGATTCAGGCAATGCTTCCGATTGAGGGCAGGTGCCCAGGGGTTATTTATTGGCCATCGTGGGCTGGAGAGAAAGATCATTTCCTAGAGAGGCTCACCTCTGACCGATGGGTCCCACTGTCCTCTAGGACAAAGCACATTGTTGGTGCATTTAGAAAACTACGCTCATCTCTGGAAGCTCAGTGGATCAGAATCCCAGCTGATTGCCTTCCTGGGCTCTCAGTTTGTGACCTTTTAAATGCCCTGGAGCCAGCCTGTCTGCTGCTAGTGTCCAAAGCTCCACTAATGGGTAAACAAGGCATTCTGATATAAGAGGGATTGGGCTGGCTCCCATCTGAGAAAACTCTCAGCCTCCGTGTGCACCTTTGCCCCCATTGACACTGATGGTTCTGAAGTTATGGCGGGGTGGGGGGGAACAGTTCATTCTCACCTCAAGGATATGTAGTGGGAGCAGGAAGAAGATGCAGAGAATGTTTGTTTTGTGAGCAGGTGGGGAAGTTGTGGACGCTGATGGCTGGGAGAGGAGAATACTTGCTTTCTCCAACTCACCTGCCTGCTCCAGGTGCTACAAAACAGCGATTTGTAGCTATTAGCTAAAACAGTGCAGGCAGTGATGAACATCTTTGCTTTAGGTGTTTCCTGCCTCAATCAATGATTAGACCCTGTTGCCTAGAATCTTCTTACACACTCTGAGTACAGAAGATCTTTCAAATTGTTTTCAGTGAAAACAAGTCCTTCCATAACAGTAACAACTCCACAGATTTCCTCTCTAAATTTTTATGCCTGCTTTTAGTGACCATAAAATTGTCATAAAATTAATGAATTTATGAAAGAATACAGATTTATATATTCATTCTTTACATATAAAAACACACAGCTGAGTTCTTAGAGTTGATTCCTCAAGTTATGAAATACTTTTGTATGTATTAATCCATTTCTTGATTAAAGTGATTGAAATGGTAAAAAAAAAAAAAAAAAATGATTAGACCCTCCTAGGGAGTCATTACTTGGACCCTCCCTGCATTTTATAGAGTGCCTATAGTAGCGTATCGTGTCCAGCAGGGGCTTAATAAATGCTTTGTGGGTCCCAGTACTTATGTATGGGGCCTGTTACAAAAGTTGGGCTCAAAGAAGGGTGTTCAGAAATACGTACATCAAAAGAGAGGCCAGTTCAGTTTGTTTCAGTGTTTTCATCACACACCGTATTTAATGCCTTCCAAGATCGGGGGTCAATTTTCCTTTTCAGCTTTGTCCTGCTATATACTTACCATGTATGCAAGGCTTCCTCAAACCAGAGGATAAAGGGCTAGTAATTTTGGGTTAGAATCCAACGAATCCAGTTCTCAGAATCCTAGGTTGGAGTTTGGAACTCACTCACAAGCTGGAAGAATAGCAGCATATTTTGAAAGCCATCATTGGTTAATAGAACATAGCAGTTAAGCATCTGTGCCTGGAAGTCCAGAAAACCTGAGTTCAGTTCCTGCTTTTCTCACTATCATCATCTGGAAAATGAGGATGTTACCTTCCTCGTGGGGTTGTTGGGTAGGTTTGATGAGTACCCACCCATCAACCCCACGAGGAAGGTAATATCCTTAACGCAAGGTGCATTAAGTACCTTGCCAAGTACCTGCCACAAAGTCTCTCCTCAAAAGGTGGTCATTATGATTGTAATATTATTATTTCTATTATTAGCACCAATCATTATTACGAACTATTTGTTATTATTATTATCAGTTTTCCTAGAATCATGGCCATGGCCATGGCCATCCAAGAAGCAAGCTGCAGGCCCCTTCTCTGCTGGGAGGCTCCCCTAGGTCAGTGGTTGGATAACGCAATGCTGCGTCGGCACTAGAAACAGATGCCAGGAACAGGGTCCTGACATGAATGGGGCACGGCGCCTGTTGCTGGGGCTTAGTCTAATTACACCTGGCGGCTCCTGGCCCCCCAAGCGAGTGGTGCCTGCCTATGGGAGGACAGATCATGTCTCTGTCTTCTGAGTAAGCTGTCTTGTGTCATCTTCTGAGTCCTGCAGTGTTCTCACCCCCGCCCCCACCCCACTGCCCCCTCCAGCCTCCGCATTTTGGCATCTGGGTGAGCTCTCCCAAGGGCAGGGAGAGGTGAAGGGGAGTGCATGGGAGATCATGGCTGCGGGGAGACTGTGGAGGGGGGCAGAAATTACGGAGCTCCTGGAAACAACCCCTGGATTGGAAATGGAATGATCAGGAATGTTCAGCTGTTTGTGGGTCATTTTGACCTCCTCCCAGATCAGGCCACACATGTGCTTCTTCTCCCGGCCACACATGCCAGCAGAAATTAGATACCAGACACACGCCCACGCCTACCATGGGGTTCTAGGCAAAGGTCCATTCCTGCTCATCCCTCCCCGCATGTGTGCTTAATCTCCCTCTTTTCCCCCTCCTCCTCCCCCCTCCGCCTCTTCCTCTTCTCCTCCTCCTTCCCTTCTTCCTCTTCCTCCTCTTCTTCTTCCTCTTCCTCTTCTTCTCCTCCTCCTCCCTCTCCCCCTCCCCCCCTTCTCCATCTCTCTCTCTCTCTCTCTCTCTCTCTGCTAGGTATGGAATACAATGTCACTTAAATAATTCCTCTTATTGACTTGGCTTAATAAGGCTGCAGAGCCCCAGATGAATCAAGACATATGTTCCCAATTCCATCACTTGAGAAATTTCTTCATGGTTCAAACCAGGCAGAAAGTCTTTGAGTCTAATTTGGAGGCCTTCCCTGACAGCTATGGGTTTTAAGAGATCTGGGAGGTGCTTTGTCTTTCTCTATTTTGAATTAAACCTCTCATCACTCTTTGACGTATTTCTTCATGTACAGGTTGTTAGATGTTAATCTAGGTACTTCCTGATTTGTGTAGAAAGGAAAAAGAAGAAGGAACAAATGCTCTGGCATACTTTGATCTTGGACATCTCAAAGTGCCTATAAAGATTGACTGGTTGGCCTGGCTGGGGCCAAAGACTACCCAGGCCAAGATGACTTAAAGAAGAGACCAAATGAACCACAGAAACTCAGAATTTGAGTAATAGTTATCAGTTGTTGAACACACTGTGTGCCAGGCACAGTGCCAATAGTTCCTTATGGATCATTTCATTTAATTCTCTCTACCAGCCTGTGAAGGTGGTACAGTGACTCCCGGTAAGTCCAGACCCGGGCTATGGGTCATAATTGGTCGAAGTTCTGATCCCTAATTTCCCAGTTTTCTTTGCACCTGGAGGGAACGTGACCCAGTTCTGTCCAAAAGGTCTGTTGCAAGAGATTCTGGGAAAAAAATTTATTCTCCTAGAAAAAGGGGACAGATGTGGCACTTTCCCCTTTCTTGAATTTAGATGTGATGGCTGGAGCTGTGGGAGCTCTTTTGTCAAAACTTTGGTCAGGACATTGTTGAGCTGCTGAATCAAGATATGTAGCTGACCACCTCCAGAATTCTTATGTAAGAAAAATGAATGCCTGTTAATTTAAGGCACTGTAATGAGATATTCTATTACTTGAAGCTGAATGTATTCCTAATGGATAAAAGGATATTTCCAAACCTTTCCCTCAAATGTGAAATAAAGTCCTAATATTTATAGGCTTACACTGACCCCGCCTCCCTTCCCTCAAAGACTTTAAGACCTTTTATTCTGTGCCAGAATAAAACACTGCTGTACCCATCTAAAAGATGATAATGCAGAGGAATGAGGGGCAGAGTTTCGCCATTCAGAATTTCAAAGTGTGTCCAAGAGCCTTGAAGTACATGCTGTGGCTTCCATTGAGAGACCACATGCTATCTCTCATTGGCTTAACACACTATCCGTATCCCTTGGAAGGATGAAAGGGCCATATCGATGCTGCCAGAACCCCAGACAGTGGTTCCAGGGAGTCTAGAGGGTTGAAACCCAGCACTTAAGGCTTCCATGCTTTTCTTCTGGCTTGGAAATTTATGCCACAGCTTTGAGATCCTGGAATCCATTGAACGGTGATTTGTGACTGTAAGGGGGTGCTTAGGCAGTAGAATTACTTGCATCTTCATGAAGATGGCAGATACTGACCTGAGCCTATGAACTGCTAACATCCTGCATATCAACATACGCACACCCATCAATGCTCAAGCAGGGACATTATGCTGACAGAGAATGTCGTTGAGAGCAAGTGGGTAGGAAGGAAGACTTACCAGGAAATGTCAAGATATTTTCTTCCCCAAAGGAAACCACCAAGTCATCAATTCCAAATGTTGAATACAGTGGAGCTTTCTCTAACAAAGAGGCTGACTTATATTCAGTCTTTCAAGCCTGACTCCTTTATGCATTTTCAGCATCTTTTCACTTAATCAAAACCCATTTTAACTCAATTTTGTTAGCTATAAATATCTTGGTCCAAAATGTAATCCCATCATCATAAGACACTTTATTTTCAGATTTGCGATTTCCCTTTGTTTTTTTTCCAAGGCTTTATTTGCTTTACATTTCACTGAAGATGGTTCGTACGTTGCACTTTCCCCAGGCTCCTTTACCCATTCCATTTCTCTTTTTACTATTTCCAGAAATTTCCTGTCCTTTATAGTCATTAAAAAAAAAGCTAACTCTTACATAGTCTTTACTATATGCTGGGCACTGTTATAATTGCTTTATATGTAATAACTCACTTAATTCTCACAGCACCCTATGAGGTAAGTACAATTATTGATCCTCATTTTACAGAAGAGAAAACTGAAGCACGGAGAGGTTAACTAACTCACCCAATGACACACAGCAAGTAGGTAGCCAAGCCAAGAATCAAACTGTGCAGTGTTTTGCATTTCCAATGTTAGTTCTCCACTGGAATGTCCTCTCCCCTCCACCCCACCTCTTTGCTTGGCTCATTGCTGCTTATTGCCCTCTCTCTGGAGACTCTTGCATGGTATCCCCACAGTCTGATTTAGATGCCCCGGCTCTGTGTGTACATTACCATATACTGTAGTAGCTGATTTCCTTATCTATCCCCCCACCAGACTGTGAATTCTTTATACAATATATATTCATAGTAAAACAAGTATTAAAAGCACCACAACTTATGAAGAGGAAAACAAAGACCACTCCAAGTCCTTGGCAGCATCTAGGCATCTCTCCTATTAAAAAAATATATATAGGGCTTCCCTGGTGGTGCAGTGGTTGGGAATCTGCCTGCCAATGCAGGGGACACGGGTTCGAGCCCTGGTCTGGGAAGATCCCACATGCCACGGAGCGACTGGGCCCGTGAGCCACAATTACTGAGCCTGCGCGTCCGGAGCCTGTGCTCCGCAACAAGAGAGGCCGCGATGGTGAGAGGCCCGCGCACCGCGATGAAGGGTGGCCCCCACTTGCCGCAACTGGAGAAAGCCCTCGCACAGAAACGAAGACCCAACACAGCCATAAATAAATAAATAAATAAATAAAAGAACGTGAATTTCTTTAAAAAAAAAATATATATAAGTACACATATTTTATATATTTGTAAAATAGACAACATAAAATTTACCATTTTAACCTTTCTGACCATTTTAAGTGTACAATTCAGTGACGTTAAGTACATTTACAATATTGTACAACCATCACTGCTATCTGTTTTCGGAACTTTTTCATCATCCCAAACAGAAACTCTGTACCCCTCTTCAACACTAACATCCATTTCCTCCAGCCCCTGGTAACCTCTATTCTACTTTCTTTCTCTATGAATTTTTCTGTTCGAGGTACCTCATGTAAGAGGAATCATACAATATTTGTCCTTTTGTGCCTCACTTCTTTCACTAAGCATCGTGTTTTCAAGGTTCATCCATGTTGTAGCCTGTGTCAGAACTTCATTTCTTTTTAAGGCTGGATAATATTCCATTGTAGGTACATACCACATCTTGTTTATCCACGTGTCTGTTGATGGACACTTGAGTTGCTTCCACCTTTTGGCTGTCGTGAATAATGCTGCTATGAACATTGGTGTACGAGTATCTGTTTGGGTCCCTGCTTTCAGTTCGGTTGTGTATATTCCTAGGAGTGGAGCTGCTTGATTATATAGTAATTCTATGTTTAACCCTGAGGAGCCACCGAACTATTTTCCACAATGGTTGCACCATTTAACACTCTCACTACTAATGTATGAGGGCTCCACTTTCTCTACATTTTCACCAACACTTGTTATTTTGTTTTGTTTTTGATCATAGCCATCCTGCTAGGTGTGAAGTGGTATCTCATTGTGATTTTGATTTGCATTTCCGCATGACTGATGAAGATGACTGTTTTTAAAATACTTTAAAAATCAAAACATAATTTAAATACAGTAGAATTGTAGTGAACAGTTCAATGCATCTGGTCTGGTGGCCACCCTGTATCAGTTTCCTGTGACTGTTGTAACAAATTAACACAAGCTTGGTGGCTTACACGACAGAAATTTATTCTCTCACAGTTCTGGAAGCCAGAAGTCTGAAACCAAGGTGGCAGCAGGGTCACCCTTCCTCTGAAGGCCCTAGGGAAGGATCCTTCCTTGCCTCTTCCAGCTCCAGGCATTCCTTGGTTTGTGACTGCATCACTCCGATCTCTGCCTCTGTCTTCCCATGTCCTCTTCCCCATGTGTATCAAATCTCCCTTCCCGTCCTCTTACGAGGACACTCTCATTGGATTTACATTGCCTAATTACATCTGCAAAGACCCTGTTTCCAAATAAGGTCATAGTCACAGGTACCTTGGGTTAGGACTTGGATGTATCTTTTCGGGGGATGCAATTCAACCCATGACATAGCTCCCACAATCAAGATAGAGAACAATTCTATCACCCCTTCCTCAAATTCCATTATTTTTTTCTTTCATTTAAAAAAAAATCAAGATGGAACCGTAGTGTCCTTACTGTTTTATAACCTGCCTCATCCATGTAATGCTGGACTCTACACACCTTTTGCATGTCAGTCAGTTCAAATCAAAGTGCTCCATTATCATGTAAACTGAATGCATATTTATAGATGTGAGTTTCTTGAATGACGTGTTGTACTGAACTTGAACCCTCAGGGCCTAGTACAATGGCCAGTGCATAGTAGGTGCTTGATCTGTGTTTGTTGAGTGACTAAATGAAGGAATGACCTTTCCAGCAGCGGTGAGGAGGCTGCCTATGGCTGCGGCAGGCCTGGGCTCTCCGCATCTCCAAGCTCCCCCTGTCCTTTCTAGGTGAGACTTGCATTGTCCAGTCCCAGATCGGACCAAAATGACTTGCTTCCCTTGCCTTCCCTAGAAACCTCCAGAGACTTTGCAGCCGACTGCCTGGGAGATCAGAGGTGTGTTTCTCCCCACTTTGGATGCTCCCCCCTTGAGGGTTTTCATTCCAGAGAGGGCTAAGTCGACTCTCTCCAGGTTTTATAAGCTGGTAGAACAGAGCTGTCAAATGCTTTTTATGGGAGAAGAAACAGGAAGATGGTTTGTTTTGCAGACAGCGGGTTATTGGGTAATTACATTTTTATAGAGCGGTTGTGGGACAAATCAGGGCCGTGCTGTCTCCTTTGATGGTAAAAGGCAGACGGCCCCATAAAGATCAGAACAAGGGAAGGTGAAAGGGGTCAGGGACAGAGCCGCCCCTTGGGGGTCAGCTTCGGCCTGGAAGCCTCCCCACCAGGTGCCCCTATGGGAAATGTCCTCCTCTTCCTAGGTGTTTTGATTAGAGTCATATGCATGCCAAACTCTCCTACCTCCTTCGCTAATGGCATATAGAGAAAAGGAGAGACAGAAAAAAGGTGTGAAGCCTAGGGCCACCCCTGAGGGAGCCATCACTATTCATTCTCAGTCTTTTGCTTACTTATTCACTCATTTAATCACCCATTCATTCATTCTCTCACTCATTCATCTTTCACTCTGATTCATTCATTCGCTCATTCATTCTTTCGCTCACTCATTCATTCATTCGCTCATTCGTGCATACATTCAAGAGTTTGGACGCTTGCCCCGGAGCCTGAGCGCATTTTTTTCTGAGGGTCCATTTATTCATTCATTGAACCCATATTAATTGAGGGCCTACTCTGTGTCATGCACTGTGGCCCTCATGGTGAGCATGGCAGAAGGACTGGAGAAGATTGGCGATAGACAGTTGCACCTGTATCAGATGTGAAATGCTAGCTGTGATAAGCACCGGCAAGGTACATTTTGGAGAGAGGGTAGGTACAGGAGAGTCCATCACATGGCATCTGAGCTTGTCAGAGTGATCAGAGGAGGCTTCCCTGGAGGACCGAGGTCTAAAGGATGAGAAGGTGGTGATGGTGGGGATGGTCGGGGTGGTGCGGAGAGAGTGTTCCAGACAAAGTGAGAAAACTCTGCACGGCTCCATGGAAGAAGAGAGCATGCAGCTTTCAGGAAAGGAGAGCAGCAGTGCTCCAGAGCTTTCCTGCCCAGGAATTCCCTGTTCAGACCTTGTCTTGGTTCCGTTTCAAAGACAACCTCCTTTCGCAGAAACAAAACACTCCACTGGGCTACCATCTTAGCTCCAGCCAGAAACCCAGAGGAAGCCGTGTGGGGACAGGTCTGGTGGGAGCTCAGGCAATGTAGCCTGCGTGGTGGCCTGGAGAGGGCCATTCTTCTGGGCCTGGAAGTTTCTAGAAAGCTGTTCACTGCTCTTCCTTTTCCTGCAAGGTTTGAAACCAGGCTGAGGGCCTGCGTTTTTACTGGCCCCATCTGGAGACAAGTGTTTCAAATCCAGTTTTCTTCACCCCTGTCTCTTAAAGATGCCTGCCTTCTTCGGGGGAGGCTCCCCGACCCCCATGCTGATTTCCTGCTGCGGAGACAAGTACCTTAAGAAATGACTATTTATTTGGCTGGGCAGCCCTTCTGTGTGTGTTTGGTTTCCTGCTGAGACCTCCAGCCAGAGTCCGGAGGTGTCTTTCTTAAAGGGGTAGAGGAGATGCAGGCCCTTTCTAGTATTTTTTTTGTTTGTTTTTTCTGTTTATTTGCTGTGAACTGACAGTGGTCCACTAGGCGGCTTTGCTCTAGGGATGCATCCCTCTCCCCCAGAATCTCTCCCTCATCCTGCTAGATACAGGCCCTCCCAAGGCCCCCCAAGCTGCTGGTTGGGACCGGCTGGCTGTACGTCTAGCCTTGGGGGCTGGAGACTAAGGCAGCAGTGGCCCTGGGAAAGGACGAGGGAGATAAAGAAGGGCTTGGATGACGTGTCAGTCCCAAGTGTTTTAGCTGGGATTCTAAGGAATCAACGCATCTGAATTTTTGGTGGTACGCAGAGGCCCTTTCCCGTAATTGAGGAGGTGGAGCCAGGTTAAAGGAGCCATCTACGGCTCCTGCTAGGGTCATGCTCTGTTCCCCACTGCCATGCCTTTGCTCAGGCTGTGCCCCCTTTGCCCGAAACACCCTTCCCTCCCGCCTCTTGGGGGAGCTATTATTTACCAGGGGCCTGAAGGGTGAGAGGTCCTGTTCTAAGTGTCGGGGATGCAGCGATGAACAAAACAGAGGACGTCTCTGCCCCCATCAAGCTTATGTTTAAGGACGAGATATGAATCCACAGATAAACAGATATATGGTGATAAGTGTCAGGGAGAAATAACCCAGCAGGATAAGGAGGTAGGTGGTCAGGGAAGATCAGCTTGATAAGGGACACATGTGAGAGATTTGAAGTGGCCAAGGGAGCCACGGGGGTGGGGGGGGGTACCTGTGAGAAGGGCCTTCCAGGCAGAGGGAACAAAAGGTCCAAAGGCCTGCAGGCAGGGCGGAGTTGGGTGTGTTTAAGGCACCGCCAGGAAGCCGGTTGATGGATGAGGAGTGAGTTAAAGGATGAGACCAGAGAGGGAGGTAGCTGGACAACCAAGCCCTTGTCAGACCTCGTGGGCCCCTCCCTGTAAGGAACTAGGGTTTTATTCCAAGTGAGATAGGAGCCAATGAAAGGGTTTCGTGGAAGAGTGATGTGATCTGATTTATGTTTTTAAAGGGCTCACTGGCTGCAGCAATTAACACGAATGAGCTCATCTCATCTTCACAATTCTAGGAAGCAGTACTTTTATTGTTCGCATTTTCCGGATGCAAAAATGGAGGCACAGAGAGCTTAAGGAACTTGCTCAGGGTCCCACAGTGAGTGAACAGCAGAGCCCGGATATGATCCCATGCATCTGGTGGCAGAGTCTGTAGTCGGGCACCGCCATCTCCAGGAAGCCCCCTCTGTGTTCTCCAAAGCTGGGTGAGGAACCCTTATGGGCTTAACCTTTCTGAGCCTCAGTTTTCTCTAAAATGGGTGTGATAGAAACCATCCTTGTCTTATTCAACGCAAAGAGCTATTGGCAAAACCAAGTGAGGTAACCTGTAAAATAAATTATACTACTAAAAAATACTGTTTTAATAACTAGCTCCTATTTATTGAGCACTCATGGGGTGCAAATTCCTGCTTATTGGGTGTCATTTAATCACCAAACCACCCCAAGGCACAGGTGCTATTATTATCCCACAGAGCCTGGAGTAGAGAAAATGATCATGACACTTGGAGTGAATTAATAGAGGTGATTTCCTTGGATTCTTTTCTTTTTGCCCCAGTGGGTCTTCAAGAATGCTCTGTTCATAGTGTCTTCATCTCCAATGATTATAATAACATTTTTTACCTAAAAAGATTGTGAGGCTGCCCTGCAGCCACTCAGGTCCCTTCCTAGGAAGCAAGGAGTTACCCGTTTCTTTTGCTTTTTTCCAGAGATAGTCTACAGAAAGAATGCATGCAAAGAAGTTACAAAGCTCTAAATATTTGTAATGCAAATGGTGTCATACAAAAACCTCTTATTCATTTCATTTAACAATAGGCCTTGAGATGATTTCATTATAATACAATAGACTACTTCGTGTTTTTAAAGAGTTACCTAGTATCTTATCCTATGGCTGTCTCATAATTTAACCTTTTGCTATTAACCAGAGCTGCAATGACTATTATTCTATGTCTGTCTCTTGGCACACAGGTGAGGATATTGGTTGGGTAAATATCCAGAAGAGGATGTGCTGGGTTAAATTATATGTACATTAAAATTTTGGATAGACATTGCCAAATTCCATTTCCTAGAGACTGTATCAATGTACACCACCCACCAGTAATGAATGAGAGAGCTTATTAGTCCACAAGCTTGCTAACACAGTATATTATCAAACTTTAAAAAAGCATACTGTGAGAATTTGTTATACATACTAGTTTTTTGATATGCTTATTTTTGACTTAATATTAAATTACAAACGTCTTTCTGTTTCAAAAAATATTTTTCAGCAAAGTAATTTTTAATAGCTATACAATATTACACTGCATGGGCATACTGTAGTTTATTTGATCAGTTCCCTCTTGTCAGATATTTAATGTTTTTTTTTTTTTAAAAGAAAAAGATGGATAAACTTGACTGTTAAAATCAAGAATTTTGCTCATCAACAGAAACCTTAAAAGGTGAAAGACACATTACCAACTGGGAGAAAATACAATACACAGAACTCACAAAGGAGACTATTATCAGTCATATGTAAAGAATTTTTAGAAATCAGTAAGTATAGCTCAATGACCCAATAGAAAAATGGGCAAAATACATGAACAGACATTTCAAATGAGGGACATATATGGCTAATAAATACATGAAGAGATGTTGGACGTCATTAATCATCAGGCACATCAAGACCAGAATGAGATAGTATTTTACACTCATTTGTTTGGCAAAAATTAAAAAAGAAAAAATCTGACAAACCAGGATGAAAAAGGATGTGGGGTGCAGCGGGAATGCAAATTGGCACAAGTGCTTTGGCAAAACAGCTTCATGTTATAGTCTCATGTTGAAAATTCATAATCCTCTGATCTAGTAATTTTTTTCCTACATGTGTATCCAAGAGAAATAAGAATGATCCCAGCTACTGTTTACAATGATGGCTAGAGACAAACTGAGTGCACATTGGTGATAAAGTGGAGGAAAGAAGTGAGGTGTTTTCAAACACTGAAACATAACACAGCAGGCAAAACAATGAAGGATGCTGATGGCAACAGTGTGTGAACTTTGGTGCAGGTGACACTGTTGACACCTGCTCTACCTATGACTCTGTGCTTGTATCTTCAGCGCCACCAGCTGGAGCCCACTTACTTTGCCATTTCCATTGCATGCTGGAAGTGCCTGGGAAATCGCATCCCTTAGGGAGAGTTCTCAACCCTGGACTGACATTTGACACCCCAGATCCCTCACCACATGGGGGAGATAACTCTGATGTGCGTGGATGACACACCCCGAGTTTCCCCAGAAAGATTAAGCTCCACAGTGAGTTTAAGAAATTAAGAGATTAAATCATCCACAGTGTGGTAAAATTGATAAAACACTTAAAAAATGAGACAAAATCCGTATAACGTAAGTTAACCATTTTAAAGTGAAAGATTCAGTGGCATTTACTGTATTCACAATGTGGACCAACCACCGCCTTTTCTAGTTCCAAAACATTCTCATTATCTCCAAAGGAAATTCATATCTATGAAGCTGTTACACCCTATGTAATGTGCATTTACTGGCTGTCTTCCTCTCCGTGATGGTCTGAATGTTTGTGTCTCTCTCCAAATTCCGGATATTGAAACTTATCCCCTCCACCCAGCAGGCGATGGTGGCGGGGCCTTTGGGAGGTGATGAGGTCAAGAGGGTGGGGCACTCGCTGATGAGATTAGCGCTCTTTCTCACCCGAACCTGGACCATACTAGCTCCTCGATCTGGAAGCCATAAAGATGAAGAGTCAAAAAATTATATATTACTTAAGTATGTGTAATGGTAATCAGTTCTTTTACTTGTATAACTGTGTTAAATTCTTCAGAGTGTATCCTCAACCATTCTCTCCTTGCCTATGAAAGTGGGTAAATCCACACTGTCCTTTAAATTATGTTGCTTTCGTCCCACAGGATCCACGTTTTATCACCAATGACTCTTCCTCCCCATCTTTAAACCTCTTTGAAAAACATTTCCCTTCCTGCTTGCTTCTTTTTCCACTCTCTTAGCCAAGTCTATGTCCTTTGGTCTAAAGTTGCATTTTTTAAAAAAGACTAGTTGCTCTAAAATATGATGTTCATGTGTGACATAGATGAATGTTAACGGCATTGTCGTCCAGTGTATAATTTGATGACAGTGTTCTGGGAGATTCTGTATGGAGAGAAAACTTCTGCCCCTGACATTTGAAAACCCAGAGCTGTAGCAATTTTAGAAAATTGAAAACATGAGTGGCAACAACAGAAGAAAATGAAAATTACTCCATGTCTTGTACAGAGTGGTTATTCTTCCTTGCCTCACTCTGCCTGGAATGATTTCTCCTTTACGTGTCCCCTGGCACACTGTTATTCTTCTGCCTTGACATGGAGACTAGGGCTTTTCCAGTGGCTGAAATGGTAAGGAAATTAGATACAACTATATTTCTTTTTTTTTTTTTTTATTATTCTACTAAAATATACATACCGTAAAACTGAACATCTTAGCGATGTTAAATATACAGTTCAGTAGCGTGGAATGCATTCACAACCTTGTACAAGCATCATCACCATCCACCCCCAGAACTCTTTCATCATCTCAAGCTGAAACTCCATTCTCCAAAAATACTAACTCTCCGTTCCCCTCTCCCCCCCAGCCCCTGGCAACTACCACTACTTTCTGTCTCTACGAATTTGAGTGTTTTGGGTCATGTGAGTGGGACTGTGCAATATCTGTCCTTTTGTGTCTGGCTTGTTTCACTTAGCATAATGTCTTCAAGGTACATCCATGTGGTAGTATGTGGTGGGATTTCCGTCCTTTTAAAGGCTGAATAATATTGCATGGTAAGTAGATACCACAATTTTGTTCATTTTTATCGTCATTTGATGAACACTTGCGTTGTTTCCACCTTGTGGCTGTTATGAATGATGCTGGTAGAAACATGGATGTGCAAATATCTGTTCGAGTCCCTGCTTTCGGTTCTTTTGGGTATGTAGCTAGAGGTGGGCTTGCTGGATCACATGGTAATTCCATGTTTAATTTCTTGAGGAACCACCATACTGTTTTCCACAGTGGCTGCACCATTTTGCATTCTTACCAGTGGTAATGCAGGAGGGTTCCAATTTTTCCACGTCCTTGCCAACATTTGTTGTTTTCTCTTTTTGTTTGTTTGTTTGTTTTCATAGTAGCCATCATGATGGGTGTGAAGTGATATCTCATTGTGGTTTTGGTTTGCATGATATTTGTTTTGAATGCAGTCTGGGGACCTTTCTTCCTGTGAGTGTGGTTTTAGGTGTCTTACCGGGAACCTGGGAAGTGCTTTTTTTTAATGAAATCAACTTGTCACAATCTGTGTCTGGAATTACCTGGACCTTATCTGGATCCTGATTCTTAACAAATCAAAAAAAAAAAAAAAAACCTTGAAAAAATGGTGATTAGACTTATCATGGAGATGATTTTGAAATGTCTAGAAATATTGAATTACTGTGTTGTGTAACAGGGACTAACATAGTGTTGTAGATCAATTATACTTTAAAAACAAACAAACAGCCTCATAGAAGAAGAGATCAAATTTGTGGCTAGCAGAGGCTATTGTGGCTAGCAGAGGGAATTGGATGAAGGTGGTCAAAAGGTACAAACTTCCAGTTATAAGATAAATAAGTGCTAGGGATATAAGATACAACATGATAAATATAATTAACACTGCTGGATGTTATAGACGAAAGTTGCTAAGAGAGTAAATCCTAAGAGTTCTCATCACAAGGAAAAAATATAGTGTTTCTGTTCCTTTAATTTTGTATTTATATGAGATGATGGAGGTTCACTAAACCTATTGTGGTCATCATTTCAGGATGTCTGTAAGTCAAATCGTTATGCTGGACACCTTAAACTTCTACAGTGCTGTATGTCAGTTATATCTCAATAAAATTGGAAGGAAAAAAGAAATAAATATGAAAAAAATTTTAAAAACTGAAAAAATAATTAATGACATACGAGATTACTAGAAATCTGAATACTGGACCGGACATTTGATAATATTAAAGATTATTGTTAAATTGTTAAATTTGGGGGTGTGACAGTGGTATTGTGGTTATGTTAAAATAGAAAGCCCTTATCTTTTAGAGATACATTCTGAAATATTTTTGAACTGCTTGATGATGGGTATGATGTTTGGGATTTGCTTCAAGATAATGCAAGAAATGAGGGAGGGAGATGGAAGGTGTAGATGAAACAGAATAGCCATGAGCTGATAATTGTTGAAGCTAGGAGATGGGTAGGAGGGATTTGTTATATTATTTCCTCTACCTTCCCTACTTTATTATATGTTGAAAATTTCCAGAATTAAAAAATGCTCACTTGAATTAGGTTATGAGTGTACCATTCAGCCACCTTAAAGCGCATGAACTTTGGGGTCAGAGCAACCTGGGTCGGAGTCTGACCCTGACTGATCTCAGATGGACAGTTCTCTGTGGGGCTGGGACCAGCTGGGGGGCTGGGGCTTGGAACATGCGGGAGACTAATTTGGAAGGAGGTAATCCCAGACAAAGGAAGTTTTGTGAGTAAAGACACAGAAGTGACAATGGACGGGAGAAACGAGGCTTGAGGCAGGGAGGCTAGTTTTGAGGCTGGCCCAGGCTTCTCCAGAGAAACAGAACAGATAGCATGCATATATATAATTTATAAATATAAATAACCCATATATTATTTATTATATAGTACATAATCTTTTATTATAACCTTTGAATTATAATTACTATTCATAAACTATAATTTATGAATGTGTATACGTTTATATACAATTTATAATTATATAAATATCATGTTTATGTAAATATATAAAAATATAAATATGTTTATAAAATATAAAAAGTATACATAGAATGAGACATAGAGAGAGAAAGAGATTTTAAAGAATTGACTCATGTGATTGTGGATGCTGGTAAGTTCAAAATTTTCAGGGCAGGCCAGCAGGCTGCCTGGGGACCCAGGGAAGAGTTGCTATTGCAGTATGAGTCTGAAGACACTCTGGAGCAGAATTTCCTGTCCCTGGAGGAATCTCAGCCTTTTTGTCACAAGGCCGTCAACTGGTTGGGTGAGGCCCACCCACATTGTGGAGAGTAATCTGCTTTATTCAAAATCTACTGATTTAAATGTTAATCTCATTTTTTAAAAAAATGCCTTTACAGTGACATGTGGACTGACGTTTGACCAAATATCTGGCTACCGTGGTCTAGCCACATTGACACATAAAACTAACCACGACAGAGGCCATTGCAGTGCTCCAGACAAGATGCACTGAGAGTCTTATCCAAGACACAGGCAGGGAAAATGTAGATGAGGGGATGGATGTGAGTGTTGTTGAGGTAGTAGAATTGACAGCACCGAGTGGGAGACACACGTGTAGACCCGGTGTCTAGCATGAGTGCTGGGGCAGATGGTGTTAATATTAGCACGATGAGAAGAAAGAGGATTCTAGATCATTCACAGGTCATTACTGAGCAGCTGCTTTGTCCCTGGCACTGTGCTGGGTTCTTGGGATGTGCAGCTCTGGAGGTCAGATGTGGTCTCACTGGGCTAAAATCAAGGTTGGGCTGCGTTCCTTCCGGAGGCTCTAGGGAAGAATTGTTTGCTTGCCTTTTCCAGTTTCTCAAGGCTGCCCCCACTCCTTGGCTCACGGCCCCTTCCACTTTCAAAGCAGCACTGGCTAATCAAGCCTTTTACATCATATCACTCTGACACTGACTCTCCTCCCTCCTTCTGCCCACCTCCCTTCCCACCCCCCAATTACATTGGGTCCGCCCAGATAAGCCAGGGTATGTTACAGTCAATTGAGTAGCAACTGTAATTCCACCTGCTACCCGAATTCCCCCTTGCCATCATGGAACATAGCAGATTCACAGGTCCTGAGGATTAGGATGTGGCCATCTTTAGAGATGCCTACGACGCCCTTTTAATTTCCTTATGGTTCAGATTAACCTGCAGTCATGGTGTGTGCAGTGGGAAGAGAGAAGGAAGGGAGGGGCAAGGGCTCATTGTGGGTAGGGAGGACCTTCCTCTGTAGATCATACTATTGTAGAATGTTAGGGTTGTTGCCTAAAACATCAGACTTTTCTTGAAGCGTTGATGTCTCTCCTGCTTCTCAGATCCTGGAATGGATCTCCCCTAAAGAGGACTGGACATACATGAATTGATAGCTGGGGTTTATTTTCCCATCTGGTCCATTGGCTGCTGACGGATGAGCTTGGTACCTCTTCCATAGGAGACACTGCGATACTGTCATGTCACAGTGGTGTGTGGGGTGAGGGCTCCCTTCTCCCCACTACCTTCCTTAATTAAATGGAGGCTCAACCTCTGCCTGATTTGCATCTCTTTTCCTTGATTCTCCCTCACTCACCCTCTGGTTCAAAACTAAGAAAGGAGGAAGAAGAGGATGCAGGGCGTGCAGTGGGTGATTAAGTACACGGGCTCCAGGTTAAGACACATCTGAGCTTTTAGCCCAGCTGCGCCACGCAAGAGCTGCGTGACCTTGGCAGGTCACCTACCTGCAGCCCAGATTCCTCATCTGGAGCCTGGGTGTGGCAGGACCACCCACAGCCTATGCCCGTTGGGTGGATTAAAAGAGGTAGCCATTTGGAAATCCCTCTGCATGGCGAGTGCTGCATACAGTAGGTGCTCAATAAATGCTCACTCTTGTTATCATTGTTCTTGTGTTATTGAAATTACCTGCTTCACGTCCCAGTTCAAAATTTACCTCCCCTCCATCAGGAATTCTTTCCAGGTGTCCCTGCCCTATTCTGAAAACAGCCGTACTCTGTGTTATTCCAGAGAAGTCTGTGCTCCATTATGGCAGACTGGATGATATGCTTGATTCATCTTAGTGCATATTAAAGAGTGTGCCAGGCTCTGACATGTTCCCAGAGAGCAGGAACAGCGCCTGCTGATGTAGGTCTAGGACTTGTACTGGGTAGGTGTTTGGCAAACTGCTGGAGGGAAATGACGGCCAATGTGTGTGGCTTGTGAGCCCTGCTCCCCAGAAGCCCCTTTCCCATATTTTCCACCTTTTAGGAGAGAGGGATGACAGGAAGGGGGCTTTGGACCACTCCACGTGTAATAGGGAGAATCCTACAGAGAGAGGTATTTACTTTATCCTAAGGCACCTCCAGGCATTAAGCTTCGCTCCGATTAACACAATACCCAGCTACTGGATTAACCTCTAAGCACAACCTGGGCTATGTCACTCACCCCCTTGGTGGTTCCCCTCCGCCCACAGGACAAACCCACGCTCGTTAACCCTGACTTACAGAGTCCTTCCCCACCCGGATCCCACCCTGTGTCCTCTGTCTGTCCTCAAATGCACCCTTTTTGTCTCACCTCTGGACCCTCTCTTCGGCTGGTCCCTCTGCCTTTAGCACCGTTCCCTCCCAGTCTATGTCTAGCCAACTCTAATCATCTTTACACTTCAGCAGAAACCTCACCTCTTCCTGGAAGCCTTCCATGATACCTCCATGCTAGGTGCCCCTCATCTGCCCTCCAGATAGCCCTGGGCTCTCTCTTTCCCAGAACTCACCATGTTGCATTATAACTGCCTCATCCTTGTCTTTCTCCCAGGGACACTGGAGGCTCCTGTAGGTAGCACCTGGCTCTGTTTTACTCACCGCTGAGACCATGGTGCCTGTTCTAGTGTCCTGGGGCTGATGTAACAAGTTACCACAAACTGCGTGACCTGAAACAACAGAAATGTATTCTCTCATGATTCAGGAGGTCAGAAGTCCAAAACCAGGGTGTCAGCAAGGTTGATTCCTTCTGGCGACCTCCGAGGGAGAATATATTCCATGCCTCTCCCCCAGCTTCTGGTGTTGCCAGTGAGGCTTGGCCTTTCTTGGCTTGTGGCTGCATCACTCCAGTCTCTGCCTTCATTGTCACAGGGCCTCATCCCTGTGTGTCTGTCTTCCTCTAAGGACAGCAGTCATTGGCCTTAGGGCTCACCTGAATCCAGTACTACTTCATCTTAACCAGATTACATCTGCAAAGACTCTATTTCTGTTTTTGTTTTTTGTTTTTTTTTGGCCTCCTCGTGGCTTGCAAGATCTTAGTTCTCCAACCAGGGATCAAACCCGTGCCCCCTGCGTTGGGAGTGGGGAGTCTTAACCACTGGACCACCAGGGAAGTCCCCCTATTTCTAAATTAGGTCACATTCACAGGTATGAGGGGTTAGGATTTGAAACATATCCTCTGAGGGGCACAATTCAACTCGCAACTGCCTACCATATCTATTCATCCTAAATATTTGATGAGTGAGTGATTGCTTGGAGAAATAAATGAATACGTGCATCGTCTGGGAGTCCCTGTTTCTCTAGGAAATGTCAAATCTAAGCTGGTACGTGAAAGGTTCTGTGGAGAGTGGAGACTAGGAAAATAAATTGTACGAGAGGATTCGGGTGAAAATACACACACAAATACACACTCTCAGCCCCCCTGCACGGGCAGCGCTGGGAGGAGGCTGGGAGTGGCGGCCTTTGGGTGGGACCCTGGATGGCTCTTCCACCCCCCGACCTGTCCTGCGGGGCCACGCTGCGGTGGGGCTCAGGCACCGTTTTATTAGTTGTGATCTACTGTCGTTAATTCCCTTAATCTAGACTTGCTTGCCCATAAAGCCCAGACCTCAGGTATTGGATTTCCCTGATCAAAGGGTGGTGTGTGGAGAGCGCTGCCCAGGAGGGCTTGGCGAGGCTCGTAAACACGGCCGGCGCGGGGCACAGCACGTACCCTCCCAAAGATGGGCCGATGGATGTCTGGAGCAATCCCATGTGAAATATTACTGCTGCTTAAATGCTGCTTCTGGGATTTACAGCTGGGTATTAATCGGCCCTGCTTAATGCATTGACCATTGCCCTCCAGCAATTCAAGGAATGGCGCTGGTAGGGCCAGAAGCTAATTCCGTGGATTAAAGCAGAAAGAGCCCCCAGCATTTGGAAGTGTAAGGGACAGTTTTGACACCAGCAAAATGTCTACCGCTTTCCCCATCACAGCAGGCGGAAGTCGGGCTTTTCCAATAAGCTACATGTAAAAGGAGAGGAAAGTCCCTTTTGCTAAATGCCATCAGTTTCTCCGTCTTGTTCAGCCCTACTTTACTTAACCACTCTCCCCTTCTGCTCCAGGACTTTGCGCATCTGTTTCCTACCCACTGCAATGCTCTTCCTTCCATGCATCCTCAGGTCGTGCCTTGGAAGTCACCTCCTCCAGGCAGTCTTCCTAACCCCCAAGTTTTGTTCAGCCCATCATCACGATCATAAGGTTGTCTCGCAATTGTCATTGTAATTTTTCTAGCCTGGCTCATCCAGCAAACTGTAAGTTGCTGGAGGGCAGGAGTTGAGTTGTTGCTCAGATCTCCTATTTACAGAACCAAGCTCAGAGTAGACACTCATTAAATCTTTATTACATGAATGAATCAAAAGAGGCCAGCAACAGCCAAGGGTGCAGTTGACAGTTTTTAGTGATGACATAATTGCATTTGGTGTGTCAAGTCTTTTGACCAGGGATGAACAGGTGGAACACAGAGGATTTTTAGGGCAGTGAAACTATTCTGTATGATATATAATGGTGGATACATGTCATTATACATTTATCCAAACTTATAGAGTGTATAATACCAAGAGTGCACCCTAATGTCAACTATGGTCTTTGGTGATGATGGTGAATCAGTGTAGGTTCATCGATTATAACAAATGTCCCACTCTGCTGGGGGCTGCTGGTAATGGGTGAGGCCGTCTTTGTGTGGGAGGTAAGGGGTGTATAGGAAATCTCTGTACCTCCTGTTCAATTTTGCTGTGAACTTATAACTGCTCTAAAAAATAAAGTCTGTTAAAAAATCTATTGAGCCAACACTAAATATCAGATTTCATATAATAATCTCAACCTCTCAGCTTGAAAAGGTGGGAGATCTAGCCACACCGGGCTCATGTCCTGATTGCCAGCAATCCGTAGAGGGTGAGCAGGGGCGGCCCTTTCAGACGTGGCACGTGGCTCCGAGTTTGCCGGGAGTCCCCACCGCTCCGCGCTGTATGCTTGTGTATTTCTACTCAGATGCCTGCGGTGTTGGTTTGTGTTCCTCACTTGGTGTTGACCCAGAGGGAGAAGACAGACCTAAGAAAGGGCACAGGGACTTCCCTGGTGGCGCAGTGGTTAAGAATCCGCCTGCCAATGCAGGGGACACGGATTCGAGCCCTGGTCCGGGAAGATCCCACATGCCGCGGGGCAACTAAGCCTGTGCACCACAACTACTGAGCCTGCGCTCTAGAGCCCGCGAGCCACAACTACTGAAGCCCGTGCACCTGGAGCCCGTGCTCCGCAACAAGAGAAGCCACCGCAATGAGAAGCCTGCGCACTGCAAGGAAGAGTAACCCCCGCTTGCCGCAACTAGAGAAACCCCGCACGCAGCAGTGAAGACCCAACACAGCCATAAATAAATAAATAAGTAAATAAGTAAATAAATAAAAGGGCACAGAAGACAGGGCAGGGCAGGCTTCCTGGAAGCAGAGCAGGCAGAGGGGGCTGACCTCACAGCACCCAACCTCTCATTGTCTCCCTCTGCACGCTTGGGCTGCCCTCTCAGCCGGACCCATCCCAGGTAGAGCTCCAGGAGGGGCACTGCTCCTCTGTGGTTCTGCGAAGTTGTGGGAAGCTGATTATGGACAGATGGGAACTTTCCGTGTGGAGGGCAGGGATTGCAGGGGTGAGAAGCATCTTGATCTCAGAGGACAGTCATGCAGGGGAATTTGCATCCAGGACAACTTGTGCTGTCCAGTACAGCAGCCATCAGCCACGTGTGGCCATCGAGCACATGAAGTGTGGGTGATCCAAACTGAGATGGGCTGTAAGTGCCACACATGCGCCGGCTTTCAAAGAGTCACAAATGATGCAATGGGTAAAATTCCTAATATTTTTCACTTGATTGCATGTTAAAATGATAACCATTCCTCCTCTATGTAGACATAAATAGCTTTGGGAGAGAGCTATTCGTGGAGCGAGCCTGGAATGAGATAATATTGGGAAAAGACTCACTCAAAAACTGGTAGGCACTCAGAGACGTGTTGTTGATTCAAATTAAAGGACAATACAGCCCATGAATTAAAAAGAATTAAACCTTAATATTTATGGAGTACTTAGTATGTGCCAAGCACTTGGCACAGACCATCTCACTTAAGTCTCCCAATATTCCCAGGAGACTAGAACTATCCCTATTTTATGGATGAGGTACAGAGAGGTTAAGTAAGTTGCCTAAGGTCACACAGCTGGTAACTGGTGGAGTCAGGATTTGAACCCGGGTCCTTACAGCCTTCCTATAAATCCTTGCTGATGCCAACGTATGTCCTGGGAGGAACTGAGTTAAGAAGTATTAAAAGGCAATGTATAGTTTTTCTTATTTTGATCTTTATCTGGTTTTAAAGTGGCAGGTGGTATAATCCAGATCAGTTAGATGAACCTTTATGAAAAGAATTTAGGAACTACTCATCCCCACTCTGGATCTGTGATGGTGGTGGGTGACAAACCTAGAAGAAAGTTCTCTAAGGTTATGAAAGTTGGGTGAGCAGCTTTCTCACTCTTTTTTCTGGGCTGTGGATTTTACATGGCAACAGTGCTGGTCTCCACCTAGGGATATAGTTTGGGGATTTGATATCCTACCTTTGGGCTCAGGTGTGGTTAAGGTTCTTGAAGAGAAATCCTGGACCCCAGGGGGCTCCAAACCCTCTGGGTTCATCTGTCCCTTCTGAGCTCACATGGAAAGGTCTCAGGCTTTCAAACCACAGGGACTGGGGTGACATACCAGCTCTGACACTTACCAGCTTGGTACCCCCTGTAAATTAGCTGATCCCTCTGACCCTGAGGTCGCTCATCTGTAAATTGCATTAATAGTAACTTTCGCTTAACTATGTTATGAAGAACATTTTTAAAAAGGTCATATTTATCATGTAATTCCTTGAAAAAATATTTGATTGCCAACTGTGGCCCAGGCACTGTTTAGGTGCAGAGGACACAGCAGTAAATAATGCAAACAAAACCCCTCATCTCAGTAGGACATACCTTCTGGTTTGGGGAGCCAGACAAGAAACAAATGATAAGTATTATAAAGTCAGTTAAAGTAGGATATAGGGCTTTTATAAATAGGGTAGTCATGGAAGACCTCTCTGATAAGGTGACGTTTGGGTGGAGACATGTAGGAAATGAGGGAGTGAGACATGCAAGTATTGGACTAAGGTGTTCCAGGCAGAAGGATCTGCAAGTGCGAAGGCCCTGGGGTGGGCTGTGCTTGGCATATTCAGACAACAGCCAGGAGACCCATGTGGCTGGAGCAGAGTGAGTGATGGGAAGGCGGGTAGAAGATGAAATCAGAGAGGTCCAGGGGGCCTGATCACATAGGTAGACCGTGGTAAGGATTTTGGATTATACTCTGAGTGAGACAGGGACCTGATCTGACTTAACCTTTATGAGGTTAACTCTGGTGTGTGTGCTGAGTGGACAGTAGGGTGCAAAGGTGGAGATGGGGAGACTTAAGAGATTATCGCAATAATAATATACATCAAATTATTGGCGACGTTTTAGGGAAACAAAAGCATCACTATTATCAACTGTACACATCAGTTTTAATACATATTTGGATTTCAGAATTTTTTTTTGAGAATCAAGGCAATAGGGCGCTGAACATTTTTAATTGAAAGAGTATGTACTGGGAACTCAAAGTTTGTTCTCTTTATTTCCAAGTTTGGTCACCTTTGGAGCTTCTAGTAGGTCGACAGTAAACATTATGTTTCTGTAGCATCACTGGAGTTGCTTTATGTAATACATTATATGCATGTACTTACATGTATGAACTCTTTGATTTATAAAAAGAAATCTCAAAAACCAAAACATTAGGGTTTTGGGACTACCCCAGTTGACTGGAAATAGGAGACGTGCTCAGTGATGTGACACTGAATATGGGATTCTGGTTAATCCAGTGTCATGGTGGACTGAGCTGTATGCTTTGCAGTTTTGGGGTATGGCACCTTAACTCTAATGCTGCTAAAGATGAGGTGGAAATTGGACCTTAAAAACATCTGCTTGGCCTTATGACATTCCCTGGATCCTTGCTGCTCCCTCCAAATATTTGAGGACCAGCAGCCTGCATATCACCTGGGACTTTGTAAGAAATGCAGAGTGTCAGGCACCAGTTAGAATCTACATTGTAACAAGGTCCCTAGGAGATTTATATGCTTTTTAAAGCATGAGAAGTACAGGTTTGGTTTGGTCCCAATCTCCAGTAAGGAACTGAGACCATCAGTTGTACAACCTGCAAGATACTGGATCCTGCTAATGACACAGGAGCTTGGGAGTGGATCCTTCCGCAGTAGAGCCTTCAGATGAGACCCCAGCCCTGGTCGACTCCTTGACTGTTGCCTCATAAGAGATACTGAAGCAGAGGCTCCAGCTGAGTCATGCTCAGATTCCTGACCCACAGAAACCATGAGACAACACGTGTGTTGTTTTGAGCCCCTATGTTTGTGGTAATTTGTGATGCAGCAATAGACAACTAACACAATCACCTAAGAAACTCAGAGAGCAAACGCAATACAGCCGAGTCCAACTTCTGGCCAAATAAACCAGAATCGCCAGGGTTGGTCCAAGCAACGGTATTTAAGAAACTCTTCCCCCGTGATGTTGATGCACAGCTGAGGCTGAGGAGTCCTGCCCAAGATACTGCTGTTGGAAAACAGTCTCCAGTGATTATAGGTTCCCTGGGCACTCTCCCCCCACACCCTCACCCCAATGTGTGGTCATTTGAGCTTTCTGATTGCTCACCCCTGGGTTAGCAGGAGTTTAATCTTTCCCCCAGCTTTCTTCTTCCGGCCTCACTCTGGGTTGAGGGAGTTCTGGTGCCCTTTCTGTCAGAAAGACAAAGACCTTTGGGAAGATGGTGCCACTGCAGTCATGTGTGATGGCTCCATCCATCCATCCATCCATCCATCCATCTGTCCGTCTATGGGAAAGGACCTTAATGAAGAGCCTGGGGACCAAGAGGCTGGAGCCTCAGTCCACAGGGGCTTTGAAATCGGAGCTTTCATATCATATTCACACATCTGAAAAACATCAGAGGGTGAAGGACAGACAGGGGGTAATGGATCTGGCAAGATTGGGGACGGATGAGAGAAGACCTCTGGTGACTTCCCTGTGGCGTCTCTCTGGGTCAGGCCATTTTGCAGGGGGAGGGGAGAGTTGGCTGGTCTGCTGCCATCGTCCAGCTGGAATGTCAGGAGCTTCACCCAGATACTCCATGTTCCCTGGCCATCTGCTTTATGACTTGGCCTGCCCCCACCCAGCTTTATCCCGGGTCATGTATTCCAAAGATAAGCTGTTAAGGGGCGTGTGAGGGACAGGGAATTTATGGCCGAGAAACTTAACTTCCCTGGCCTGGCTGTCCCCTGATCCTGCCTGGGGCTGCCAAGACTGACCTATGGAAGAATAATGTGCATAAGAGGATTTCCAGGAAGCAGGACGAAGGGTGAGTCTACACCTGAGAACTGTGCAATTTTGAGATCTGGAAAGGGCTTGGACATCAACCAGTGAGGCTGCTGAGCAAAATGTTCTAAATGTGTAGCATCAAACAGCCCAGGGTTCAAAACCTGCCTCTGCCACTTGGCTTAACCAACCTCAGTGTTCTCATCTGTAAAATGGGGGTAACAAGAATATATGCTACAGAGGGTTGATATGATGCTTATGTGAGATGTAATGTATACCAATGTATGTAACCACTAGTGTAGTATCTGAAAAGGATAAATGCTCAATAAAAGGGAGTTGTTAACCCAGTTTTCCTTTTCATAGCCAGGAGAGATGAGGTGTCCAATGCGGATAGAGCATCCTTGCAGTATTATTGCAGGGAAGAGGGGGCCACACAGAATATCCCAGCAGGAGTCTGTCTGCTAGCTTAGAACCTGTGTGGGCAGACTGCTCCCAGATTTAAGTTCATATACATTTTTTCCCCTGATTAACCAATGGTTCATCAGATAATTTATTTTCTGTAGTGGTTTCTCCAAAGCTTGTTTGTTAAGGGTCTTTCCAAAATGCCTCGATGCCTTGTCTGGTGACTGCATTTGACTTTTTATGAAGGAAATTCTTGAGGAAAGCTCATTCATGGGTCTAATCATAGTTAGAGCAACGGTAAAGGCTAACTCGGCAGAGCACAGTCTACACACCAGGGGCTACATTCAAGGTCTTGTGTTTTTCATGTAATTCTCAGGCTAGCCAGTCTTTTTACAAAAACAGGCTCAGAGAGGTAAAGGTAAGCTTGGCTAACATTACAGATGGGAAAAGTATGGGAACGAGGATGAAAATATGGATCCTGATCCATAAAAAGTTACTTAAAAAATGAAATTCCTGACAACCATTTTTTTTTTTCACCTTTTCCAGTTGAGAGTGTGGAAACCAGATTAGAGTTAATTGAGGCTCCTACTGAAAGTGTCCTCTTCCAGGGTCACCCTGTGTGTTTGTGAGAATGGTCGTAGCACAGAATGGCATGTGGGATGAGACAGTTGGGGCAAAGACAGATGGTTGCTCCAGAGTGGCAGTTGGAGGTGGCCCATAGGCGCACTGGTTTAGGAGCCAGAAAAGTGGAGTTCAAATCCCACCTTTAGCACTATGAGCTCTCTGCTTCAGAGCAAGACATTTCACTTTTCATGGCCTCAGTTTCCCTTCTAGGAAAATGGGGATAGTAATACTTACCTGGAAAGTTGAAGGGAATCATAAATAGAAAGGACTTCCCTGGCGGTCCAGTGGTTAAGGCTCCGTGCTTCCACTCCAGGGGGCATGGGTTCAATCCCTGGTGAGGGAACTAAGATCCCACATCCTGGGCAGAGCAGCCAAAAAATAAAACAAAACAAACAAACAAACAAAAAAGAAAAGCAAAAGTGCTGTGTAAAGGCAAAGCGATAATAATACTCTGGCCCATCCGCTTGTCCGGGGAACTGTGCTTAAGCCATGCATGTCTATCCCTCACCCCCACCTTATTCCAACCTCCTTTCCAAAATCTCTCCTTATCTTCCTTTTGCTTATGCAAGCAAACAAACAAAGCAAAACCCAAAACCCCTAAGTTAAGACACATCAAGGACATCCTTTGGTGCTTGGGCAAGTGACTAAACCTCCTTGACCTGGGTTCTTACCTGTGAAATGGAGCCGAGATGTAGCATCAATCTCATGAGCCTGCTGCTACCTTCCAGCCCTATCTCATTCCTTGCTCTCCATAGCCCTCCTCCCTTTCTACCCTCCAGCAATACTCCCTGTAACCACAGGGCCTTTGCACCAGCTGTTCCCGTTGCCTGGAACACTTTTCCACTCCCCTCCTTGCCTGCTTAACTCCTATGTACCGTTCTTCAGCTCTTAGCTTTCCCCAATCAGTCCCCTCTCCTGACCCCATGGTCAGATCCCTCTATAAACACTCTCATTACCTTGGATAACTTCTCCTTGGTGTACTTGTCTGTGGTCTGAAATAATATACTCATCTGTACAATAAACAGAGCTATTAGCTCCATGATGGGAGGGACATTGTTTATTTTTCCCCTTTATCTTCTTGGAGCCTGGAACAGTTCCTAACACATAGAGATGCTCAACAACTGCTTATTGAAAGAAAGAAAGAATGAATGAATGAACAAATGAAGTGATCTTTCTTCTTGGGTCTGAGGGCACAAGGGAGCTTGCAAAGTCCCTGTGTCCTGTTTCTCTGTTGAGCGCCATGATTGATTAGCCTGAAGTCACTTGTAAGATTTATGGCTGTCCCATCACTCCTGTTGCATTTCCGGGAAGCCGGGGCCATGTCCTCAGGGCAGATTCCCACGGTACAGGAGTGGGACGATTTTACCCCCAGTCCTTTGTGGTCCTGAAAAATCTTTGCTGATGGTTGGAGGCCTCTAAGAAGGATGCCAAGGAGAATGTCTGCGGGCTGAGATTGAGGGAGAGGAAAAGGATGGTCCGTTTGCATCTTTCTTCCACAATCAGGGAAGCTCATGGCCACACAGATGTTTCCAGCTCACCCAATAATAATAACACAAATAAAAATGATGGAGAACATTTACTGAGTGCTTCCTACATGCCTAGCATGGTGCCTGGCCCGTATGTGGGTCCAACAATTATGAATGGAATGAATGAATGAATTCCAGGCATTATTATCTCAAGCACTTTCTACACCAAGTGTCATTTTACCCTCAGAAAATCTTACAAGAGAGATTCTATTATGATCCCCATTTTGTGGAAAAACAAACTGAGGCTCAGAGAGATGCAGAGTTGTGTCTCAGGCCCTCTCAGAAGCATCGGAAGGAACATGATCTTTTTTTTCTTTTAGCTTTTCTCTCTGCATTTCTCCAGCCTGTCTCTGGGGTCCCTTTCCTCCCCATGTACATCATCTGAGGTCTTCTCTGCTTTTATCCTGCCCTTCCCAGCTCTCACCTCTGATGTCTACAAGAATGACACATTGCTCCCTCTTCTTCCTTTTGTGTGTGCTAGACAGTTGTCTCAAGGCATGGGGATAGTCTGTTCATGGCTCTCCCCTCTGTAATTGATAGGCTTGTAAGAATTATAATGACAGCAGCCCTGAAGACAGCCTTGAATCGAATCTTCCTGCCACCCCTGAGGGGTAGATGTTACTATTGTACCCATTTTAAAGACAAGAAAACAGAGGTTTAGAGAGGAGAAATGAAACGGCTTGCCTGGTATCACATCTGTTATTGGTTTCTAGGACTGCTAAACTTGGCGGCTTAACACAACAGAAATTTATTCTCTAAGTTCTGGAGGCGAGAAGTTTAAAATCAAGGTGTCAGCAGGGTCATGGCTGTCTCTGGAGGCTCTAGGGGATGATCCTTCCTTGCCTCTTTGGTTTCTGGAGGTGCCTGGCATTCCTTGGGTTGCAGACTCATCACACCAGTCTCTGCCTCTGTCTTCAGCTGGGCTTCTCCTTGGGGTTTCTCTGTGTGTTTTCTCTTTTCTTTCTTTTATAATGACACCCATCATTGGATACAGGGTTCACCCGAATTCAGGGTGGTTTTATCTTGAGATTCTTACCTTAATTACCTTTGCAAAGACCCTTACTGCAAACAAGGTCACATTCTGAGGTTCCAAATAGACACAGCTTTGCGGGGACTGGTATTTAACCCACTACAACGTCTCTGCCAAGTGCTAGAGCAGAGAATTACCACCAGATGGGACTAACTCCAAAGCCCATGCATTTAACTGACACATGATACTAGGATTGTTCCTTAGAAAACTCACAATGGTAGTGAGCTTCCTTTACTAGGGACCTGGGACCTGTGGCTCGCTTCCGGCTTCTCTTTTTGCATGAAGTTGTCTGTGTCAAGCATAGATTTGTAATTTTCAAACGAAAGAGAAGAAACTTGACTTTGCATTTAGATTCACTCTTTCCCTGGTCCCCACCATGAGCCCCTGGTCCAGCCACTGGCTAGATGTGTGTCTGAGCTCTTCCTGCCTCCACACCCTAACTTCCTTCACATCCCCAGGTGCCTCCTCATTTCTTACCTCCTGTCCCAGATGGAAGCCATTATGGTGGCATTTTCGGCTGGAACAGAGGGGAGGAAAAGGGAAGTGCTGAGATTACCTCTCGTGAGAATGTTCCATTGACAATAAGCCAGTCACCTGCAGGAAGCGCAAAAGAAATCAGAGGAACCGCCCTACTGTTTTCCATAGTGGCCGCACCATGTTACATTCTGACCAACAGTGCACAAGAGTTCCCTTTCTCCACACTCTCACCAGCACTTATCTCCTGTTTTTTTGATAATAGCCATCCTAACAGCTGTGAGATGATGTCTCATTGCGTTTTTTTTTAAAATATTTATTTATTTTCTTAATTTTTTTGGCTGTGTTGGGTCTTCATTGTGGCGCTCGGGCTTCTCTCTGGTTGAGGCGCGTGAGCTCAGTAGTTGTGGCACGCGGGCTTAGTTGCCCCGTGGCACGTAGGATATTAGTTCCCCAACCAGGGATTGAACCCACGTCCCCTGCATTGGAAGGCGGATTCTTTACCGCTGGACCACCAGGGAAGTGCCCTCATTGTGGTTTTGATTTGCATTTCCCTGATGATTAGTGATGTTGGCCATTTGTACATCTTTAGAGAAATGTCTGTTCAGGTCCTTTGCCTGTTTTTTAATCAGATTATTTGCTTTTTTTTTTTTTTTGGTGTGTGTATGTTTTGGGGTTGTATGAATTCCTTACATATTTTGGATACTAACCTCTTATCAGATACATGGTTTGCAAATATTTTCTCCCATTCCAAATTTTCAGTTATGTAAGGTTAATACCTTCTGAAGATCTAATGTACAGCCTGATGATTATAGTCAACAATACTGTATTGTATACTTGAAATTTGCTAAGAGAGTAGATTTTAAGTGTTCTCATCACACAAGAAAACAAAAGAAAATGGTAATTAGGTGAGTGAAGTGATGGATATCTTAGTTAACTTGATCGTGTTGATTATTTCACAGCATATATGTGTATCAAAACATCATGTTGTACACCTATATACAGTTTTTATTTGTATACATATATACAACTTTTATTTGTCAGTTATACCTGAAGGGACTTCCTTGGTGGCTCAGTGGTTAAGAATCCACCTGCCAATGCAGGGGATACGGGTTCGAGCCCTGGCCCAGGAAGATCCCACGTGTTGAGGAGCAAATAAGCCTGTGCGCCACAACAACTGAGCCTGAGCTCTAGAGCCCGCGTGCTGCAACTACTGAGCCTGTGTGCCACAACTACTGAAGCCCATGCACTTAGAGCCCGTGCTCTGCAACAAGAGAAGCCACCACAAGGAGAAGCCCGTGCACCACAATGAAGAGTAGCCCCTGCTGCCCGCAATTAGAGAAAGCCCGCATGAAGCAATGAAGACCCAACACACCCAAAAAAAAAAAAAAAAAGAAAAAGAATTATACCTCAGTAAAGCCGGGAAAAAATAAAAAATGAAATTAGGTAGTCTAAGAATGAAAGGGAGATTTGAGCCAAACCTGTTTGCCTGGCTGGGTTATATAAAAATTGACTAAAGAGTTGGTGGGGGGTTGGAGGTGGGTCAGGAGAGATGGAGGAGCAGCTGCATTTTCTCCTGACAGGTGTTCTATACACTTGACCCTGGTCCCTGAAGGAAAGGGGCTGTTGGTAGGAAACACTGACTTTTGATCTACCAGAAAGATTTCCGTATACTCCATTCACTCATTCACCTGGTCCAAGCATTTTTTGAGCCTCCGGAAGGAAACAACTCTGCAGACACCTTGATTTCCGACTTCTGGCTTCCAGAACTATGAGAGAATAGATTTCTGTTGTTTTAAGTCACCCAGTTTGTGGTAATTTGTTATGGCACCCTAGGAAATTATGACAGAGTCTAAGACACAGACCCTGCTCCCATCCTGGTCGGGAGCAGATTGACACATAAACACAGGAAAGTATAATAAGAACGTCAGTAGGCACATTAGCCCAGAACTAAGGGAGCACAGGGAAAGGATCACAACATCTTCTTAGAGGCAGGACAGGAAGGCTTCATGGAGGAGGTGACCGCACTGCATTCTCAAAAACTGAATTTTTTAGATAAAGGGGAGGGAAAATGGTGATACAGGCAGGCAGGGAGTGACTCTATACAGAGGCACGGAGGTGATAGAGAGCATGTTGACTTCTTTGCGACTGGAGAGCAAGGCAGTTGGGAGGAAGGTGGGAGTGAGGAGAGGATTTTATTCAGGCTTGGAACATAAGTTGGATTTGATCCAGGTTCTGAAGAATCTTGTGAAAGGGTTTAGCGTTTCAATGGCAAGAGGGAGCCATAGAAGGTTCTTTTTTTTTTTTTTTAATTTATTTATTTATTTTTGGCTGTGTTGGGTCTTCGTTTCTGTGCAAGGGCTCTCTCCAGCTGTGGTGAGCGGGGGCCACTCTTCATCGCGGTGCGCGGGCCTCTCACCGTCGCGGCCTCTCTTGTTGCGGAGCACAGGCTCCAGATGCGCAGGCTCAGTAGTTGTGGCACCCGGGCTTAGTTGCTCCGCGGCATGTGGGATCTTCCCAGACCAGGGCTCGAACCCGTGTCCCCTGCATTGGCAGGCAGATTCTTAACCACTGCGCCACCAGGGAAGCCCCATAGAAGGTTCTTGAGTAGAGGAGTGCATCAGTCAGAGTTCATAGTGGCCAGCAACAGCATCTGCTTTAGCCCAGGGGTCCCCAACCCGCAGGCTGTGGACCGGTACTGGTCCATGGCCTGTTAGGAACCAGGCACACAGCAGGAGTGAGCGGTGGGTGAGCGAGCGAAGCTTCACCTACTGCTCCCCATCTCTCCCCATCTTTCGCATCACCACCTGAACCATCGCCCCCAACCCCGGTCCATGGAAAAATTGTCTTCCACGAAACCGGTGCTTGGTGCCAAAAAGGTTGGGGACCGTTGCTTTAGTTAGTTTAGGCAGAAAAGGATTGCGTTGAGGGTACCAGAAAGCTTACTGAATTTCCAGGACAGAAAATAAGGCTTAAAATCTGCACAGTTTGAATTGTACCCCTGGGTTGCTCCACCAGGCCTGGGCACTGCAACGTGACCCACTAACACTACCGAAAACAGCACCAGTAAGACACCTGTCACTGGTCCCTCTGCAGGCTGGATGTCTCCCCACCACAATGTCAGAGTGCATTCCAGGCCATCCCCTTTCAGTGCAATGGAAGTTACACCTGAACACATCTGATTGGCTGATCCTGGGTCACATGATTGGGTTCTAGCTGCAAGGGAAGCTGGGAGAGTGAGTTTCAGGCTCTACCTCTAGGAGACTGACTTCATAAAGTGGGTGTGCCCTTTTTGTTTGTTTGTTTTGTTTTTTTCCATTAGTGCTTCCAGATCCACTGTCTCATCCTGGGAAGCTGTCCCAACTGGAATGCATCAACGGGGTAACCTGCATTCTGGCTTTGGTTGGATTCAGCTATTGGGAGGAACCAGCATGAGATGTGGGGTTGGTTTCAGAGAGGTGGAGCTGAGTGTTTATGATCCAGGCTCCTCCTGCCAGGTTGATCATGGCCCTCCACCAAAGCTCTGTTCTTATCAAGGCTGCCTCATCTACTTGACTTTCTTCTTTCAGGTTTTAATATCACTTTCCCCCTTGACTCTTGAGAACCAGGGTAGTAATGGCTCCCAGCTGTTGTCAGCCCCTGGGTACTACACCATCCCTTGCTGAATCTCCTTGATCCTGCTAAACCTTTGTAAATAATCCTCTCAGCAGCACAGATGGAGTGGGTCATCTCTTTCTTTCCAGGACTCTGACGTATACTAGGGTCACTGCCCGAAGGAAACTGGACAAAGAGGCAGATGAGATATTTCACCCTGGCAATCTGGTTAGGTGATGAATTTATATTGTCGATTTTTTCCCTTTAGGAGCTTAGAATCTTTTCTTCTATCTACCCTCCTAATACCCCAGAAAGAAGACAGAAAAAAAATATCAGTGAGGAACAGGAACAGGAGCATGTGAAAGGCCAGAGGGTCTCCAGAGTTAAGAATAAATCAAAGGTTGGCTGATTCGCAAACTCTTACACACACTTGACCCAGACTTGCTCCCTCTTGGAAAAAGAGGGTCAAAACTTGTCTTGTGGGGCTTCCCTGGTGGCGCAGTGGTTGAGAATCCGCCTGCCAGTGCAGGGGACACGGGTTCGAGCCCTGGTCTGGGAAGATCCCACATGCCGCGGAGCAACTAGGCCCGTGAACCACAATTACTGAGCCTGCGCGTCTGGAGCCTGTGCTCTGCAACGAGAGAGGCCGCGATAGTGAGAGGCCCGCGCACCGCGATCGAGAGTGGCCCCCGCTTGCCGCAACTAGAGAAAGCCCTCGCACAGAAACGAAGACCCAACACAGCCATAAATAAATAAATAAATAAAAAACCAAACCAAAACAAAAAAAACTTGTCTTGTATTCTTGGCTAACTTCTCTGAGTTAGTATGGTGCTATGGTAAAAATCAGGCTCAGGCATCAGACAGATCTGAGCTGGAAACCCAGCCCTCTGGCTTGCTGGCTGCGCAGTCTTAGGCACGTGACTTAATGCTCCTGAAGCTCAGTTTTTTAATCTGTATAAAGCGAATTAACGTCAGGCGTATTGTGGGTATTCAGTGACCTGGTAGAGAGGGAATGGTCAGAACAGTGCCTGGTGCATACAACAGCACTCAAAAAATGTTGGCTATGACTGTTTATCGTCTCTGTGCCCTACACACCTCTCATCCAGGACAATCCTTAGAGCTTCGAGTGTGAGTGAGGCGGTGATTCATGCTCTATCTCCCACCCACATAGGGCAGCTGGGCCGAGTTCCTGGTACTCTGTGTCCCTGTGCTCTGATCCCATCTTGAGTCGGTGCCATCCATTCCCATCTCACCGTGAAGCATGCAGCTTTTTCTCTGCTTGTTTTTTTCTTTCCTATTTGCTGAGGGTTGATGTCATTAGTTTAATGCAGGCTCCCAGACATCAAGGTCTGCGTCTCTGTAACTTGTTTTGTATTTATACAGAAAGAATGCTTAATAGTGTTTGGTGACGCTGGTGTATTACAGATGACAGCTGAGTCAAGAATGCTCTCCCACTGGCTCGAATTGGTCAAGGGAGGGTTTGAATCATCATTCGTACCACAAACAGATGTTTAGCACATAGTAAATGCTAGGTGGGAGGGGTGTAAAGATGATTAGGATAGGTCTCTATCTTGTTTACTTATCTGCCTAATCTGAGCTTTTTGAGGTCAGGGACCATGTTTGATCACTGTCACAAAGTCTAGGGCTTAGCACAGAGTCTGACACATAATGGGTAATAAATACATCTTTGTTTTATCCATTGTTAATTTGAGAATTATTTTTGTACTATCTACTGTATGTGAGCCTCTGTCCAAGACTTTGGAAGACGACAGTGGAAAAAAAAGAGGCAGTCTTCTAGGGGGGTGACAAATGTGTAAATAAGTAATTAAATTCACGATGACAAGTCTTGGAGTAGAGGTGAGCTGGGACCCCAGAGAACAATTGGTCAGCTCTACGTGGAGGAGTTGCAAAATAGGAGTATTTGAGTTGGGTCTTGACAGAGGAGTAGGAGTTCACCAGGTGAAGAATGGTGACAAAGGTGTTCCGACAGAGGGGACAGCATGTGCCAGGTCATAGAGGTGAGAAAGCACCTGCTATTTTAAGGACTAGCAAATGACTTGTTATGGCCAGAGCTCAAAGGATGAATAAGGGAATGAATTTGGAAAGAGAATTTGAAGGCATATTAGCTATGGAAGGATTGATATGGAATGCCTGAGTCAGATTTGTGTTTTCTGAGGATGGATTGGGGATGGTAAACAGATCCTTCTCTGACCCTCTTGGTGGATATGAAGAATAAAAAAGGTCATGATTTGTAGCTTTTGCCAGTTTCCAGGTAAATATCCCACCATGGCTGATTCCAGCTCCCAACATTATGTCGACAAATGCAGAGTGGGAAGAGATGTGTGCCCTCTTGGTGAACGTGGTGGGAAACATCAGAGCCAAAAAACTTTATTATGTTCCTTACAGAGCCTTTGTAAGGTTCCATAGGGATCATCTGCGGGAAAGAGCTTTGGAAATTGTAAAAAGGTAAACTAAATGTGAGGTGGTGGTGTGTAGTGGGCATACCGTCATTCAGTCCAGTCTTTCCCCACTAGCACTACCTAGAGTTTCTCTCTGCAGGGATTTGTCCCTCTTAGCCAGAAGGTTTGGGTGGGATGGGCCCAATATCCAGCTCCCAGGTCCAACTGGCGCAAGCAATGAGCAGATCTCTATCCGGACTGCAGTCATTGGCTCAGGGATGAATATCTAACCCGTCAGAGCCTGTGAAATGCAGGAAGACATTTGATTGGGTTTCTGAGAGACAGCGTGCCTTCCCCTTCTGAGGGGGCTGCCAGTGGAGACCCTCTAACTTCCTCAGAATGGGGGATGAGCCATTGGAAACCACGTTCCTTGAACGTCACAGGGTGGTCTTGTATAGAACTCCAGCAGCAAACTAACGCTACCTAAAGCTATCAGTTTCCAAGACAGAATGGAAAGATGGAGAGCAGCTGGGTGCTTGTTTTAACTCCTGGGTCCTTGTTTTAAGTTGCCTGACCCGACTTAGAATTTTTGGTTAGGTGGACCAATGCATGCCCCACCCGTCCCCCCTCTTTTTTGTTAAGCTAATTAGAATTGGGCTTCTATTCTTTCTAGCTGATGGTATGATTCTCACTATCCCTGGCACTCACCACCACTATCATGACTCAGTTTATGAAATGACCAACCCTGAATGCACAGCCTGTTTATAAGGCAGATCGAATGGCTGTAACCTCAAGGAGGTTTCAGTTTGTACAATCCACCCCATTATTGGGCAGATGGGGCTGTCAATCCGCTCCAGTGGGATTGTAGAAGACATTGCTTGGGTTTCAGTTTCATTATTACTTATACAATTATGTATTAGCATTTACTATGTGTTAGGCTCTGTTCTAGGGGTTGGAGATATAGCACAGAGAACCAAAATCTGCCTTCATGAAGTGTATATGCTTTCCCACCTCTTTGCTCATTTGGACTTCAGGTGACCATCTGAGATGTGCAGGGGAAATCAGATTACCCTATCTTGCAGTAGAGGAAAGCCATGAATTGTAGACAACAAGAAGCAGCATAGTATAGTAAGTCTTTATATCTGAGAAGGAATTGCAGATCTGAGCTCCAGAATGTGACATGTGGGGCAGGTCACATGATCTGGGTGACCACTGGTACAAGGAGGATGAAAGACACTTGAAACAGATTTGAACTCAGTTCACAGCCTGGAGCCCACAGTCAGAATCTGGAGGCTGAAACCTATCTTACCTCTGCTGGTCGCACTCAACTCACTGATCTGCAAACATAAGAAGGGTGGGAGGGAGATGCAAGAGGAAGGAAATCTGGGGATATATGTATATGTATAGCTGATTCACTTTGTTATAAAGCAGAAACTAACACACCGTTGTAAAGCAATTATACTCCAATAAAGATGTTAAAAAAAAAAAAAGAATACCTGATTGTCCTTACAATCCACTGAATTTTGGGATATTTTGTTATGCAGCATTGTTGTGGCATGGCTGACTAATACAGATGGCTTGGGTCACTTGGGCAATGGTTCTCCTATGCAGCAATGTTGGGTCAATGACCCCCGTATATTGTATTTGATAAATCAGCCAACCTCCCATTCCAATTTTGCAATCATGTGCCTGCCTCTGAACCCCATGCAGATTAGCTCTGTTATTTCTTTTCCTGATAACCTCTGTACTCCATGGTGGATGGGGCTTATGTACATATCATTGGAAACAAGACCTATGGGATAATGAATTAGAAAATCAGAAAGTCCTTTCCCCAGCCACCTTTCACCCACCTTCCTGCTGCCCCTTAAGCCATGCAGTTTAGGATACCTCTGAGCTTTGAATGACTCAAAATGTATTTGGGGGAAGGACACATGGAGGGTGACATGTGGAAGAAGTTACTTACCCAACACTGATGACGTCATTTAAATGTAGGAAGGCAGAAACCCACCAAACCAGGGTGAGACATTTCCTCTAGGAAACAGCGTGCCCTGATGTATTGAGTGTTTGGCTGTGTTCAGCACGAACACAACTTAGGTTTTCTTTTTATGAAAGCAATCAGCATTTATAAAATTCTACCCCTTCCACCCTTCACCTAACTTATGAGCCCTTTAGCTATAACCTTCTTATGACCTGCAGCTTATATGGACCCAAGTCATTTAAAACTCAATCCAAAGTGAAACACGTTTCAGCCGTGGTAAAATTAATTCCCTCACTCTTCATTGGTCTGAGACCTCATGGGGGAATCTGTGGCTTAAGGGGGGTTGAGGGAAAAAAAAAGCAAAGAAGGAGAGTTTTGTGAATAGAAAGAGGCTTCTAACAGGAAAGATATTTATAAAGCTGCATTTGGGTACCGTTCAGTTTGGAAGGAATTTGTTATAATGGCAATATATAAATCTTTGAATGGTCTCATAAATCATAGCTTCATGCCCAGCCAATCAGAAGCCATGAAAACCTGGCGCTTTAGAACACTCAAATCGTTACTAGAAAGATCCAGTGTGGCTCCTTGGAAGTGGAATCGGAAAATCTGGCTACATTTGGGGATGTGTGGAATGTCTTGAATTACTTCTCAAACATTTTAGATTTGATAAAACCCAAGACACGGCTTTTCCAGCCCCATTTCCCTTCTCCCCCACCTCCTATAATTATTAAACCCATGTGTACATCAAGAGAAGCTTAATCCATGTGTTTCTGATTCATTTACACTTAACTCATCAAAATATTGTTTTTAAAGGGCTGTTTGTTGTCCAAAAAGCCTTTTCCCCTAAGCTTGAAAGCTTTAACGTCGCAGAAGCAGGAAGCTGCTTTTTGCCAAGAGTAAATGGGTGAGAAATCCAAGGGATAGGGTTTTTGAAGTATGTGCAACGAATGTTCAAACAGGTTCTGAATGGAGCCAAACCTACTTTTCTATCTCTGAGCAATCTTGGGAGAGCCACGGGGCGGAAGTTTCAAGGAACATCATATCTTCCCAAACCGCGTGAAATTGCATTCCAGGGAGAAGCATGGCCAAACCAGCCAGAAATACAAAATGCAGGCATGGAAGGAGACCGGGGCCAGTGACCTTGTGAAATGAGAAAGCATTGCCTTGAAAGTTAGTAAAACCCACATGGTTTTTGTCACAGCAAAGTCACTCAGGCTTTTTTTAAAATAAATTATTTCATTTATTTATTTATTTTTGGCGGTGTTGGGTCTTCACTGCTGTGCGCGGGCTTTCTCTAGTTGTGGTGAGCAGGGGCTACTCTTGGTTGCGGTGGGCAGGCTTCTCATTGCAGCGGCTTCTCTTGTTGCAGAGCACGGGCTCTAAGTGTGCGGGCCCAGTAGTTGTGGCACGTGGGCTTCAGTAGTTGTGGTGCATGGGCTTAGTTGCTCTGCAGCATGTGGGATCTTCCCGGACCAGGGCTCGAACCTGTGTCCCCTGCATTGGCAGGCGGATTCTTAACCACTGCGCCAGCTGGGAAGTCCCACTCATATGCTTATTTGGGCGTTCTCTGCCTGAAGGGCTATCATTGTGTTCTTGCCCTGCTTTAGGCACCGGTATCCATATTTTCCATGTGTACTAATTCACTGAACATCCTGAGGAAGGAGGTACCGTTATTATTCCTATTTTACAGAGGGGAAAACTGAGTCGTGGACCAAGATCATTCCTCCAGGAAGGAGTGGAGGTGGGATTCAAACCCAGGTGGTCTGCCTCTGAAACCTGAGGCTGTAAACCTCACACTACCCTGTTTGTGGCTAGTTTGTGACTGGTTAATTCATTGAACAAATATGGGTGGAGGTCCTACTATGTGCTGGTCACCAGAAATAATACATAAAGGAGGCAGTACAGTCCCTATGTCATGGGACTTAATCTGGTGGTGGGGGAGAAACATAAAACAAATAATTTATTTGAGCTCTGAGAAGTGCCACAAAGGGAAAGCACAGGTATAATGCGTATGGGGATGGGGGAGGGGCACCACTTAGTCTGGGGAGTCCGGGGAGACTGTCTTGTGTGACATTTTAATTTCAGACTTGAAGGATGGTGTTGTGGGTTGAACTGTGTCCCCCCCTCCTTACTCCCCCAATTTACATGTTGAAGTTTTAACCCCCAGTACCTCAGAAGGTGACCTTATTTGGAAGTAGGGTCATTATAGATGCAATTAGTTAAGATAAAGTCATCCTGGAGCAGGGTAGGTGCCTAATGCAGTATGACTGGTGTCCTTATGAAAAGGGGAAATTTGGAGACAGACACGCACACAGGAAGAACGCCTTTGAGAACATGAAGGCAGAGATCAGGGTTGAGGCATCTACAAGCCAAGGAACGCCGGAGATTGACAGCAAACCCCCAGAAGCCAGGAGAGAGGTGTGGAACCATCGTTCCCTAGCACCTTCAGAAGGAGCCTGACCCTGTCCACACCTTGATCTTGGATGTCTAGCATCTAGAATTGTGACCCAACTCCAGAACTATATGTTTCAGCTGCTCAGTTTGTGGTGCTTTACCATGGCAGCCCTAGTAAACTCATACAAGTGGGAAGGTGTTAGCCAGGTGAAGGAGGTGTGGGGCGTAGGAAGGAGGGGGGAGGAAGAGAAATCCAGGAAGAAGAATGGGCTTTGCCAAATCCCCGAGGGAGGAGGGAACTTGTAGCATTTGGGGACTCGGAACCAGGGAGCGAGGGAGAGAACAGGCAGAAGATGAGGCAGATTGAAACCAGACCCTGGCATCTGAAATACATCATGCGGCATCTGTATAGGGGAGAGTGTGGAACCAGTGAAGGGCTTTAACTGGGGGATGGACGTGATTGGAGGTGAATTTTATTTATTTATTTATTTATCTATTTATTTGGCTGTGCCGGATCTTAGTTGCTGTATGCGGGATCTTCGTTGCGGCATGTGGAGGCTTTAGTTGTGCCATGTGGACTTCTTAGTTGCGGCATGCGGGACCTAGTTCCCTGACCAGGGATTGAACCTGGGCCCCCTGCATTGGGAGCATGGAGTCTTGCCCACTGGACCACCAGGGAAGCCCCAGAGGTGAATTTTAGAAGCAGTGCACTGACTGCTGGAGGGGGATTGAACTTGGGTGGTGGTGAGCAAGAATGGGTGTAGAAGTACCATTTGGAAGTACTGTGTCATGCCCAGCGGTTTCGGCTTAATTGCTCTTCTTAAAAGGCCATATTCATCAAGTCATTCCCTCCCCGCCCACCCCCAGGCTTCATGTGCCTGAGGAAGAAGGGTAGACTAGGATATGGAGGGACAACCAACCATGTATTCTGTGTGCTGTGAGCTCCTCTGACCGTGTGCTCCTACTTCAGCTCTGAGCCCTAGCACATCCTCTGCAGCGGCAGACATCTGTGATTTCCACCTGCTTGGCATCCATTCCCCCTTCTTTCCAGTAGACATCTGTCTGCTTTTGCTCTGGGGAAGCCACCCCTCTCCCAAGGGTGGGCATGTCAATCAAAGTTCCATCCTCCCCGAGTCGTGGGGTGAGCGTGGAACCCAGGAGGATCAGTTGGGCTCTCCAGAAAACTGAAGTCTTGAGTGGAGTGATGCAAGGACTAAAAAGAGTTGGAGCTGATTCATCCAGAGTGTGACGCCTTGAAGAGTGTCACCATTAGTTCTTGCTTTTGGACGTAGTGCTCTGCTTCTTGTTTTCTGAGTCTATTCTTTAGCCTTTGTGAGCTACCCAGTAATCTTCCAAAAAAGTCCTGCTTTGCTTATGGCATCCAGAGTTGGCATCTGTTGCTTACAACTGAGAACACCCTAGAGGAATACCCTTGTATAGAGTCAAGGCTCAAAAATGGATAGATGGAACTAATCAACATGGATCACAAAACCCTCCCCTTGCCAGCTTCAGAAAATGGCTGTGTTTGAATTGGGTCAGGACGTGGATGATTTATGTGACCTGAGGCACCATTCAAAGAGGAGGGAACGTTTGAGCTCATGGGGTTTTAGATGTCACAACCCCCAGTCCCCCAGTCTGAGAGGGTCTCATGTTTTACATGCTTGTCAGATTCATAAATCTGAGATGGAGAAGGTAAAAAAAAAACCCCTCAGTCCACTTCCTGGAGACCCATGCCAAATATTTCCCTGCCATGGATTATTTATCTTTAGATGCTCCTTGGTCTGGATCTTTGTGAAAGTTGCCCTCTACTAATGATGGTGCCCTTATTTCTGGACCATCAAATTCATCCTAAACTATGAGATCATTAGGCAAACTAGTTAAAAAATTTAACACTCAAGGATTAGGCTACTGCCTTGACCTTTCACCTTTCCCAAGATCGGGAGCAACTCTGCGAGTCTTCCTGTCTCTTTCCAACCATCACCATCACCACCACTCCATCTTAGGCCCCACAAGTGTTTGAGGGATTCAGACAAATGCCACCTCATGAGTGGCATGTGTTCCAAAAATTTACAGTAAGTCAGTGGATGGGAATAAATAGGTATTTTACCATAGAAGCAATGTTACACATGTGCAGAGTGATATGCTTAGAAAGATCTCATTTTTGTTAACCGCCCTCAAAAACACCCCGTCACGCTCACACACACACACATATATATCAGTGTCTATATAAAGATATATAAAAATGTAGGATACACACCAGATTGCTAATGCAGATATCTTTGAATAACAAGATACTGGGCAATTTCTCTTTCCACCTCTTATTTACATTAAAATTTTTTTCCTTTCAATGAGCACGATTAGTTGTCTAATTAATCAACCAACAACTACATAACTATGAAAAGAGAAAATATACAGTTAACCAAAAACTACAAAACTATGAAAAGAGAAAATATATTTCCAAAGGTATTGCATGCTCCAGGCCAGCACTATTCTAATACATTTTTTTTTTTTAAGATTGATTGATTGATTGATTGATTGATTGATTGCTATGTTGGGTCTTCGGTTTCTGTGCTAGGGCTTTCTCTAGCTGTGGCAAGTGGGGGCCATTCTTCATCGCGGTGCGCGGGCCTCTCACTATCGCGGCCTCTCTTGTTGCGGAGCACAGGCTCCAGACGCGCAGCCTCAGTAGTTGTGGCTCACGGGCCTAGTTGCTCCACAGCATGTGGGATCTTCCCAGACCAGGGCTCGAACCCGTGTCCCCTGCATTGGCAGGCAGATTCTCAACCACTGCACCACTAGGGAAGCCCTATTCTAATAATTTAATTGCAGTGGTTTTAGAATATTAATATTTACAAACCAACACAAACATAATGCTGATTCTGTAAGTGAGCTTATTTAAAAAATGGTTTCTGAGTATAGCACTAGGCTGGAGGCATGAAGGCAGGGACTGTGTGTTTGTGTACCGTATCCCTAGTTGTTTAGCACATAATGAAAAGAGGAAGACAGGAAGCAAGGGAGGAAGGGGCCATCTAGTACAGTGGAGAGAGTTTTAAAAAGTGCAGTCAACATTTTAGGCTTTCAGCTTAAGCTCTGACTTGACCTAGGTGTGTGGCCTTGGGCAAGTCATTTCCCCCCTTGAGCCTTGGTTTTTCCAGCTGTAAAATGAGAAGATAGGACTAAATTGTCCTGGATCAGGGGTTGATGAACTCTGGCCCTTGGGTCAAAGCGGGCCCACTACTTGCTTTTGTCAATAAAGTGTTACTGGAACAACTTACACTCATTTCTTTACATATGGTTATGGCTGCTTTCATGATACACTAGCAGAGTTCCGTAGTTGCTACAGAGACCTTATGATATGCAAAGTCTTAAATATTTACTATCTGGCCCTTTACAGGAAAAGTTTGCTGGCCCCTAGTCTAGAGGACTCTCAATTGAATCCATATAGGAATCTGTACTGCTTAGGGTTTGGTTTTCCACTCCTGTGACCTTGGGTTTGTATTTTCCTCCCTGATCACTCCCCATCTCAGCCCAGTGATAGGGAGGGAGGGTGGCAAGGGTTGCCTTTGAACTTCTGTGAGTCACTCTAGTGCAGGGTTCACCCCCTTCGTCTCCTGATCTGCTGTTGGAGGGTGAGCAGGGATCTGGGAGGAGGGATTTGAGGGGTGGGAATGGAAAAATCTGCCTTTTGCATGATGCTCCTCAAATTAGAAAATTGCCTGAGTAATTGATCATGCCGTCAGCACCTTTAAACGCTCCGTAAAATAGATACTCAGATCCTTCCTGTCTTGTCTCTTATGCCAGCTTATGGACATTTCTGAATACGAATCTTCATTGATTATTGGAAACATTTTTCCTTCCTGCGCAAAATAATCATAATCATTTTCCTAAGACGGTCAGGCGACGGAACCCGTCCTGCATGTGCATGTGCTTTTCCCACTGATGCAGTTCTCCTGCTCTGGTTGGGTTCATGAATTATAGATTATATTCTTCTCTTTGCCTTTTAATTTGTCCCATGGATGCTGAAACCATTTCAACCGACCCTGCACTTTCCCCGCTTAGGGCTTTGTAGGCAAGATAGACCTAATTTTCTGGGCAAATAACCCCTTGCTGCACCAGCTGTGTCTAATCAAATTCCAGGGCCTTCTCCCCACCAATGATAACACTGATTCACAAGCATCTCCATCTGATTCTTCGGGGGAGACAGACCTCTGGTCCCAAAGGCTTGGAGATGCTGAAGTTGTGTGTAACCAATGCCGGTAATTGCTCCCCTTTCTGGGACCTTACAAGAGCTTATTACAAAGGGCTCTCCCACCTCCTGGAAAAGCACACTAGTCATGACTCAGTGTGGCTGTTTGGTCATGGTTTTTCTTAGGGGAATCTGTCCCCATTTGACTCTGATTTCTGGGGTAAGCTGAACAGAAAACGAAGACCAAACATTTCTGAGTTTCCTCCCTTCTGAGCCCTTCTGACTGATGAGCCCTTTCCAGATCCAAGCGTTTCTCCTGAGTCGTGCCTCTGCAGCCCACATGGTCATTGTATTTCTCCAGGGCTATTAACAGACGTTACAACAAGTCAAAGAGGAGGGAGAGGATGATGTAGTCATATTTTGCTGATGGGTCCATATCTTTTAATGTCTTTCTTCCAAGGATGAAATTAAATGATGGGTCCAGAGTGTTTTGGAGAACAATGAGTCTCAACCTATAATGGTCATACAAACCTGTTAAGAATGCAGATTCTGACTCTGTAGATCTGGGTTGGACCAGGGATGCTGCATATCTAATAAGCTCCCACGTGATGCTGATGTTGCTGGGCTGAAGGCTTTCATTAACAGGTTGGGTAACATAACAAGGTTTGAATAAAAGGCATCCCGTTGGATAAATGTTGGCTTTCCCTTACAAGTACACTAGACCCTAAGAAATGGGGTAGGGATCCAAACCCAGGTCTGCTGGACAAGCCTGCTACAGTGCTCTAGGGACTTCTGGTATACCTACAACAGCTTGACTGGGTAAAGTGAGGATGGCACAGGACGAAACCGGTGAGTGTTTCTTCTGTTCAAGCAACAAATAGGTACTGAACACCTACTCCTTTTTTCAAACCCAGTGATAATTCTAAGTTTTGGCTGGAGGGGCTTTTATATGTCCTCCTTTCTGTCTCAGTGTGTTTGAACTTGTACCCCCTTCTTGAAATGTTCTTTCTCCAGGTCTTCCTGTTGGCTGGCTCCTGCAGTTCTTTTAGGTCACAGCTAAAATGTCACCTCCTCTTAGAGACCTTCCCTGACCATCCGGTCAGTCCAAAGTACGCCTCCCATCATGCTCCGCACTATTTTGTTTCCTTCAGAGCCCTTGTCACGCTTTGACATTGTCTTGTTCACTTGCTTATTTTCTGTCTCTGTCCACTAGACCGTCAGCCCCACGAGAGCAAAATTTGCCATGCTTTGTTTACTGTTTCTCTCCCGGGGCCTGGCACAGTACTGGATACACGGTTGGTGTGCAATAAATGTTTGTTGGATGGATGAATGACCCACAGGAAAGTTAACAGGGACAATGTTTATCCTGCTTCTAATAACCCCTTCTGATCATACCTAGCAGGATTTATAGGACATCTACTAATAGAGTAATGGTAAATTACTCTTAAAGGGCCAATAAAGCTACTCCCATTAAGACCTTTGTGGTATGTCAGTATTAACAGAGTCTCAGGTAATATATATAACTGAAAGCCACAAAACCAAATACACTTGGTATGTTAGTCTGCTTGGACTGCTGTAACAAAGCCCCATGGACATGCTGGCTTAAACAACCGAAATTTATTTTCTAACAGTTCCGGAGGCTGGAAGTCCAAGTTCAATATACCAGCAGGATTGGTTCCTAGTGAGACCTCTGTCCTTGGTTTGCAGATGGCACTTTCTTGCTGTGTCCTCACGTGGCCTTTTCTCTGTGTGTACACACAGAGAGAGCTCTGGAGTCTCTTCCTTTTCTTAGAAAGACACCAGCTCTGTTGGTTTAAGGCCCCACCCTTATGACCTCATTTAATCTTAATTATGTCCTTAAAAGCCTTATCTCCAAATATAGTCACATTGGGGGCTAAGGCTTTGAATAGGAATTGGGGTGGGCAGGGAGACACAATTCAGTTGATAACACTTGGTTTGTAGAGATTCTGACTTAGGCTAACTCAAGGTAAAAGGGCTTATTACAGGAATATAAGGGGGAATTCAGAAGGGTTTCTTGGCGGAAGGGGCCCTAGGGTCCTCAGAAGCTAGTCTGTGATTTATATTCTAGCTTCTGCCATCAAGGTGACTTGGCTCTTTACTGAGCATCTGCAGTGAGAATCCACTTCTTTCCATCTCACTTCTTTTTTTTTTTAAAGAGATGTTATATATATATATTTTAAAAATTATTTATTTATTTATTTATGGTTGTGTTGGGTCTTCGTTTCTGTGCGAGGGCTTTCTCAGTTGCGGCAAGTGGGGGCCACTCTTCATCGCAGTGCGCGGGCCTCTCACTATCGCGGCCTCTCTTGTTGCGGAGCACAGGCTCCAGACGCGCAGGCTCAGTAGTTGTGGCTCACAGGCCTAGTTGCTCCGCGGCATGTGGGATCTTCCCAGACCAGGGCTCGAACCCGTGTCCCCTGCATTGGCAGGCAGATTCTCAACCACTGCGCCACCAGGGAAGCCCCTCACTTCTTTTTTTAAACCACTTCATTCAGGTTTGTTTGACAAACACAAAGCTGTACCTATTTATTGTACAACTTGATGAGTTTGGAGATAAGTAGGCACCTGTGAAACCATCACCACAATCAATGACATAAACATATCCATCACCTGCAAAAGTTTCAAACACTTATCATAAGATGTATCCTCTTAGCAAAATTTCAATTATACAATACAGTGTTGTTAACTATAATCATTATGCTTTACAATAGATCTCTAGGACTGCGCCACCAGGGAAGTCTGTCCCTTTTCATTGTTATGAACACCATCCTGCTTTCTAATTTTTGCTGAATTTTAAACCATCAGGGCCCCAAATATTATAGAGTAGAATGTTAAACTAACGTGGCTTCCTATTTGCAGAGCACACTTTTGCAAGTACTGGATCCCAAACCAAAGCATTTCACCAAATAACAGGAGTTGATTCTGTCCCAGAAAGCTTGTTAGTGTGGTCCTGTTCCCTCTCCTCACATCAGCTTCATGAGTTCTACTCTTTTTGGTCTTGAGTAGACAGGCTTTGACAGATAAGGAATTCCAAAGATACTCTTGAATGCTAAATACCTTAGCACTCATTGTAAACCTTCCCACGAGCAGGGTATGGCAAGCATCAGAGCTGACGGGGATTATTTTGTATTTGGTTGATTTCACTAAACATCTTTTTCTCTTGTTGCTTTTGCTTTATTTTTATCTTAAAATCTTTTTTTTTTTTTTTTGTTGCTCAACACATTTAATAACTACAGAGATTTGTCTTTTTTTTTTTCACACACACACACACACACACACACACTGTATTTTATTTTTACAAGAGATAAATAGACTGACACCAAGCATTGTACATGGATGACCACAACAAAAGCAACAATGATTGCAATTACCAAACATGAAACACACTCATACTATGTCATAATATTGACATTCAGTCCAGTAATCCTCCACTGTAACAGCTCCTTTAGTTTGCAGTGAAAATTGATTTCTATATTCTTTGCCTCTGAGTCCTTGTGGGATTTTTTTTTTAATTCAGACAGAAAGTCACAAAAATTATACTCATCCTCCTCAGTTCACTCAGTCCCATGTAATTAATTTTTTTTTTCATCTTGATCTTTTGTTAGCACTTTTATGAGTTCATCAGTTTTTCATTAGAGTTCTGAAAATGCTTATTCATTCAGTTCAGCAGTACAGTCAGTTACCAGAAACCTGTACTTGTCAGAGTCTTTTCCATGAATTTCTTGAAGATGAAACCCTTGTATAGGAACATATTTGCAAAATCATCAGAGTACACCCAGAACTGTCTGTAAATGACAAAAGACTTAAAAATGACCACGGTTAAAGATTTGATGAAAGTTCATAATAATGCAGTTGACAAGAAAATTAGTTATTTCTGAGATATACATTTTAAAGTAATAACTAGGATTATTACTTATAACATTATACCAGAACATATAAGATTTTTAGAAATTTCATGTAATGTCTGAAACATTTATATTAACATATTTCCATACATATTTCCATACAAATACAAATATAAGATTTTTAGAAATTTCATGTAATGTCTGAAACATTTATATTAACATATTTCCATACAAATAACCCAATGAAAGTTTAGTATTAGTTGTTTTGTTTGTTTTTTTATACTGCAGGTTCTTATTAGGCATCAATTTTATACACATCAGTGTATACATGTCAATCCCAATCGCCCAATTCAGCACACCACCATCCCCACCTCACGGCAGTTTTCCCCCCTTGGTGTCCATATGTCCATTCTCTACATCTGTGTCTCAACTTCTGCCCTGCAAACTGGCTCATCTGTACCATTTTTCTAGGTTCCACATACATGCATTAATATACGATATTTGTTTTTCTCTTTCTGACTTACTTCACTCTGTATGACAGTCTCTAGATCCATCCACGTCTCAACAAATGACTCAATTTCGTTCCTTTTTATGGCTGAGTAATATTCCATTGTATATATGTACCACAACTTCTTTATCCATTCGTCTGTTGATGGGCATTTAGGTTGCTTCCATGACCTGGCTATTGTAAATAGTGCTGCAATGAACATTCGGGTGCATGTGTCTTTTTGAATTACGGTTTTCTCTGGGTATATGCCCAGTAGTGGGATTGCTGGGTCATATGGTAATTCTATGTTTAGTTTTTTAAGGAACCTCCATATTGTTCTCCATAGTGGCTGTGTCAATTTACATTCCCACCAACAGTGCAAGAGGGTTCCCTTTTCTCCACACCCTCTCCAGCATTTGTTGTTTGTAGATTTTCTGATGATGCCCATTCTAACAGGAGTGAGGTGATACCTCATTGTAGTTTTGATTTGCATTTCTCTAATAATTAGTGATGTTGAGCAGCTTTTCATGTGCTTCGTGGCCGTCTGTATGTCTTCTTTGGAGAAATGTCTATTTAGGTCTTCTGCCCATTTTTGGATTGGGGTGTTTGTTTCTTTGATATTGAGCTGAATGAGCTGTTTATATATTTTGGAGATTAATCCTTTGTCCGTTGATTCATTTGCAAATATTTTCTCCCATTCTGAGGGTTGTCTTTTCGTCTTGTTTATGGTTTCCTTTGCTGTGCAAAAGCTTTGAAGTTTCATTAGGTCCCACTTGTTTCTTTTTGTTTTTATTTCCATTACTCTAGGAGGTGGATCAAAAAAGATCTTGCTGTGATTTATGTCAAAGAGTGTTCTTCCTATGTTTTCCTCTAAGAGTTTTATAGTGTCCAGTCTTAGATTTAGGTCTCGAATCCATTTTGAGTTTATTTTTGTGTATGGTGTTAGGGAGTATTCTAATTTCATTCTTTTACATGTAGCTGTCCAGTTTTCCCAGCACCACTTATTGAAGAGACTGCCTTTTCTCCATTGTATATCTTTGCCTCCTTTGTCATAGATTAGTTGACCATAGGTGCGTGGGTTAATCTCTGGGCTTTCTATCTTGTTCCATTGATCTATGTTTCTGTTTTTGTGCCAGTACCATATTGTCTTGATTACTGTAGCTTTGTAGTATAGTCTGAAGTCAGGGAGTCTGATTCCTCCAGCTCCATTTTTTTCCCTCAAGACTGCTTTGGCTATTCGGGGTCTTTTGTGTCTCCATACAAATTTTAAGATGATTTGTTCTAGCTCCGTAAAAAATGCCATTGGTAATTTGATAGGGATTGCATTGAATCTGTAGATTGCTTTGGGTAGTATACTCATTTTCACAATGTTGATTCTTCCAATCCAAGAACATGGTATATCTCTCCATCTGTTGGTACCATCTTTAATTTCTTTCATCAGTGTCTTATAGTTTTCTGCATACAGGTCTTTTGTCTCCCTAGGTAGGTTGATTCCTAGGTATTTTATTCTTTTTGTTGCAATGGTAAATGGGAGTGTTTCCATAATTTCTCTTTCAGATTTTTCATCATTAGTGTATAGGAATGCAAGAGATTTCTGTGCATTAGTTTTGTATCCTGCAACTTTACCATATTCATTAATTAGCTCTAGCAGTTTTCTGGTGGCAGTTTTAGGATTCTCTATGTATAGTATCATGTCATCCGCAAACAGTGACAGTTTTACTTCTTCTTTTCCAATTTGTATTCCTTTTATTTCTTTTTCTTCTCTGATTGCCGTGGCTAGGACTTCCAGAACTATGTTGAATAATAGTGGTGAGAGTGGACATCCTTGTCTCGTTCCTGATCTTAGAGGAAATGCTTTCAGTTTTTCACCATTGAGAATGATGTTTGCTGTGGGTTTGTCATATATGGCCTTTATTATGTTGAGGTAGGTTCCCTCTGTGCCCACTTTCTGGAGAGTTTTTATCAGAAATGGGTGTTGAATTTTGTCAAAAGCTTTTTCTGCATCTATTGAGATGATCATATGGTTTTTATTCTTCAACTTGTTAATATGGTGTATCACATTGATTGATTTGCGTATATTGAAGAATCCTTGCATCCCTGGGATAAATCCCACTTGATCGTGGTGTATGATCCTTTTAATGTGTTGTTGGATTCTGTTTGCTAGTATTTTGTTGAGCATTTTTACATCTATATTCATCAGTGATATTGGTCTGTAATTTTCTTTTTTTGTAGTGTCTTTGTCTGGTTTTGGTATCAGGGTGATGGTGGCCTCATAGAATGAGTTTGGGAGTGTTCCTTCCTCTGCAATTTTTTGGAAGAGTTTGAGAAGGATGGGTGTTAGCTCTTCTCTGAATGTTTGATAGAATTCACCTGTGAAGCCATCTGGTCCTGGACTTTTGTTTGTTGGAAGATTTTTAATCACAGTTTCAATTTCATTGCTTGTGATTGGTCTGTTCATATTTTCTGTTTCTTCCTGGTTCAGTCTTGGAAGGTTATACCTTTCTAAGAATTTGTCCATTTCTTCCAGGTTGTCCATTTTATTGGCATAAAGTTGCTTGTAGTAGTCTCTTAGGATGCTTTGTATTTCTGCGGTGTCTGTTGTAACTTCTCCTTTTTCATTTCTGATTTTATTGATTTGAGTCCTCTCCCTCTTTTTCTTGATGAGTCTGGCTAATGGCTTATCAATTTTGTTTATCTTCTCAAAGAACCAACTTTTAGTTTTATTGATCTTTGCTATTGTTTTCTTTGTTTCTATTTCATTCATTTCTGCTCTGATCTTTATGATTTCTTTCTTTCTGCTAACTTTGGGTTTTGTTTGTTCTTCTTTCTCTAGTTTCTTTAGGTGTAAGCTTAGATTGTTTACTTGAGATTTTTCTTGTTTCTTTAGGTAGGCTTGTATAGCTATAAACTTCCCTCTTAGAACTGCTTTTGCTGCATCCCATAGGTTTTGGGTCGTCGTGTTTTCATTGTCATTTGTCTCTAGGTATTTTTTTATTTCCTCTTTGATTTCTTCAGTGATCTCTTGGTTATTTAGTAACGTATTGTTTAGCCTCCATGTGTTTGTCTTTTTTACGTCTTTTTCCCTGTAATTCATTTCTAATCTCATAGCGTTGTGGTCAGAAAAGATGCTTGATATGATTTCAATTTTCTTAAATTTACTGAGGCTTGATTTGTGACCCAAGATGTGATCTATCCTGGAGAATGTTCCGTGCGCACTTGAGAAGAACGTGTAATCTGCTGTTTTTGGATGGAATGCCCTATATATGTCAATTAAATCTATCTGGTCTGTTGTGTCATTTAAAGCTTCTGTTTCCTTATTTATTTTCATTTTGGATGATCTGTCCCTTGGTGAAAGTGGGGTGTTAAAGTCCCCCACTATTATTGTGTTACTGTCGATTTCCTCTTTTATAGCTGTTAGCAGTTGCCTTAAGTATTGAGGTGCTCCTATGTTGGGTGCATATATATTTATAATTGTTATATCTTCTTCTTGGATTGATCCCTGGATCATTATGTAGTGTCCTTCCTTGTCTCTTGTAACATTCTTTACTTTAAAGTCTATTTTATCTGATATGAGTATAGCTACTCCAGCTTTCTTTTGATTTCCATTTGCATGGAATATCTTTTTCCATCCCCTCACTTTCAGTCTGTATGTGTCCCTAGGTCTAAAGTGGGTCTCTTGTACACAGCATATATATGGGTCTTGTTTTTGTATCCATTCAGCCAGTCTATGTCTTTTGGTTGGGGCATTTAATCCATTCACGTTTAAGGTAATTATCGATATGTATGTTCCTATGACCATTTTCTTAATTGTTTTGGGTTTGTTTTTGTAGGTCCTTTTCTTCTCTTGTGATTCCCACTTAGAGAAGTTCCTTTAGCAATTGTTGTAGAGCTGGTTTGGTGGTGCTGAATTCTCTTAGCTTTTGCTTGTCTGTAAAGCTTTTGATTTCTCCATCAAATCTAAATGAGATCCTTGCCGGGTAGAGTAATCTTGGTTGTAGGTTCTTCCCTTTCATCACTTTAAGTATATCATGCCACTCCCTTCTGGCTTGTAGAGTTTCTGCTGAGAAATCAGCTGTTAACTTTATGGGAGTTCCCTTGTATGTTATTTGTCATTTTTCCCTTGCTGCTTTCAATAATTTTTCTTTGTCTTTAATTTTTGCCATTTTGATTACTATGTGTCTCGGCGTGTTTCTCCTTGGGTTTATTCTGTATGGGACTCTCTGCGCTTCCTGGACTTGGGTGCCTATTTCCTTTCCCATGTTAGGGAAGTTTTCGACTATAATCTCTTCAAATATTTTCTCTGGCCCTTTCTCTCTCTCTTCTCCTTCTGGGACCCCTATAATGCGAATGTTGTTGCGTTTAATGTTGTCCCAGAGGTCTCTTAGGCTGTCTTCATTTCTTTTCATTCTTTTCTCTTTAGTCTGTTCCGCAGCAGTGAATTCCACCATTCTGTCTTCCAGGTCACTTATCCGTTCTTCTGCCTCAGTTATTCTGCTATTGATTCCTTCTAGTGTAGTTTTCATTTCAGTTATTGTATTGGTCATCTCTGTTTGTTTGTTCTTTAATTCTTCTAGGTCTTTGTTAATCATTTCTTGCATCTTCTCGATCTTTGCCTCCATTCTTTTTCCAAGGTCCTGGATCATCTTCACTATCATTATTCTGAATTCTTTTTCTGGAAGGTTGCCTATCTCCACTTCATTTAGTTGTTTTTCTGGGGTTTTTTCTTGTTCCTTCATCTGGTACATAGCCCTCTGCCTTTTCATCTTCTCTGTCTTTCTGTAACTGTGGTTTTTGGTCCACAGGCTGCAGGATTGTAGTTTTTCTTGCTTCTGCTGTCTGCCCTCTGGTGGTTGAGGCTATCTAAGAGCATTTATCTTAAAATCTTGACCCAACACTGTCTACCAAGTTTGAGTAGAGATGCAGAAAGATTTTTAAATCAAATTCCCCACCTGTCCAGTATCTAGGAAAAACCCCACAGGATGTTATGTCAAAGGCCACGTGACTAGTTCCTTTCTGGGGAGGGTTGGAAATACACATGAGAAGTGTGTTTCCTAGAATCTACTTTATTGTCCAAGCAGGGCTTGGGCCCTGCCCTCAAGCCTTAGTCAGAAGCCCTGGGGTTAATCTTCCTAAATGACGATTAACAGGTGGGACATCTTGAAATCCCTGTGGCAAGACCTCCGGGTCTATAAATCTGCAATGGGACCAATGCTCTGAATTCTTAATCAAGCCTGTTTCCTTTATTAATCTCTAAGAGCGGCAGTGATTTATAAGATGGGTTTCCATTTGGTCCAGAAAATGAAATTCATTTCACAAACCTATAAGTGTGGTCCAAATCAATTGGCCATGAGACTTTCCTATTTCATGCTCTGTGTCATGCTGCTCTTTTAACTTGATTGTTCCATTACCAAGTATTCACTTAAAAGCCTCTGCTGGGTCTCTGTGTCTGACGCAAATAATATCAACCCCAATGCAATGGTCACAACTGTGACTAAGGCTGGACTTTCAGATGGCTGCAGTTGGAAAGGAACAGGGGATGAGCTGAGAAAAGAGGGGGAGGTAATGGAGACCTAAATCATCTGGTGCTGAGGCTCCTGAACTGATGGAGAATGGGGTGATCATGGGGAGCCCATTCAAATGCAGGTTTCCAGGTCCCACCCATGCCCTGTCACATTGGAACCTCTGGGAATGGGAAAAAGACACCTTGAGAATCCTACATGTGAAGCCAAAGAATCTAGGGATACGGGGAATTTCGCCCTCAGTCTAACAAGACCAGCTTGTTCATTCATTCAGACATTTATTGAACACCTACTATGTGCCAGGCACCATGGTGGGAGCCTGGGCTACATCAGTGAACAAATAGAAAAGAATCTCTAGCTTTGCGGATATGGTGACCACTTCATCGATAGTGGAAAATATAATAATAGTGATTATTAGCGCTCCTTGAATACTCACTAGAATATCTTATTTAATCGTCAGTGTAGCTATAAGAAGTGGTGAGGCTATCCCCCATTTAGAGATGGGAAAACTGGGACTAGAAAATTTGAGTTACCCAAAGTCACTGCCGATAAGTCGTGGAGCGGAGATCTGGACCAAAGTCCGCCGATCCAGGCTGCTACAATGTGCTGTGGACTGTATGTCTTCATCTGCTTCAGAGTGTAAGGTGAGGATGGTATTTGACTAAACACCTGACTGGTCCTGGTGTTCAAGCAACAGGCAGTTATAGAGCATCTGCTCTGAGAAGACCCCTTCCCCAGAGGCGAAGACCCAAGGGTGAATGAGATCGCACGTCCGGCAGATGGGAGAGCCTCATCAAGGCACAGTATGACACAGGTGGTAAGAGCTGCAGTGGGGTTCTGGACTGGTTACTCAGGCGCACACGGCAGGGGCTCCTGCGCATGGTTAGGAGGTCTGCAGAGGATTTGTGGAGGAGGAGGACCTGTGAGAACAGAACGGCCTGGATGATGGGGAACTGCATGTATAGTAGTTCTCAGGTTCTTAGCCTGGCCAGAGGGGCTGGTGGGAGATGAAGCTGGAGAGGAAGGCAGAGGCCAAGTCATGGTGGTGTTCTAAGGAGTCTGAACCTTCCCGAGGGTGTTTGGAACATGTTGAATAGTTTGATAGTTCCGCACTTAAATTTCAAAAAGAGACTTTCTGCTGCAGCGGATTTGGGAAATGAGTTTCGGTGAAGCAAGGGGCCCACTTAGCCAGGTCAGAGGTAGTGGGAGGAGACATTGTCAGAGGATATCTCAACAACCTCACACGTGTGTGTGTCCATGAGCTGGAAATGTTGGGGGATCTCCTTTCTGAAGAAATGGTGCTATGGTACCACTCAGCTGGGGTGCTAGTCACCTGAGAAGGATTAGTTGCACTTTGGAATAGCTTCCAGGAGTCAAGAGCCAGGATGAGGCAGGCACTGGTTAGATGATGTCAATACCGATAGCCTGGAGCCTTGTCAGTTGCTGTTAATAATATCCAGATAATTTGGACCCATACACCACATATTACCCAGGCAGTGATCCACTTGGATTGGGCAAAAGGCCATGAGTGACAAACACATGATATCCATGGGGGCAGTTGGTTGGATTCAGGGAATTTCTGCTGATACCAGAAGGAAGTGTAGAACAGGGATGTGTAAGCAGAACAAGTGTTAGTCCTGCTAATGGGTGCCACCTGGTGACCTTTCGGTGATAATGGTGTCAGGCACATGATAAAGACTTGCGGTGACAGGAAACACCCTATGTTTACAGAACGATTTTCTCAGCATGGGTTCAAAGTGCAAATTGCCTGTGTTAATTTGGAAATCCTCAGAACAGCTCAGAAAGGTGAGAGTGTGTCTTTGTTAAGCCAGGATGCTATTGCTGGAGGGCTGGGTGCCACGTCATATCACATCGCTGTCACCATTGCCATCATCACAGTCAGCATCTTCATCACCACTCTTCCACTTCTTGGAATCTTCTATGGGCCAAGTTGTGGTGATCATTTCATATGCTCGTGTCCTTATAGTGGCCACAAGGTCCTGCAGGATCGGATCCCTTGTTTCTTCTCTGTCCATCTCCTTGCTTACTCTTCTCTAGCCTCAATAGGTTGCTTGCTACGTTTGACTATACCAGACACATTCCCGCCTCAGGACCTTTGCACTGGCTGCTTTCTCTGACTGGACCACTCTTCCCCACCTCCTCACCCCCTCACTCACCTTCTTCAAGCCTCTGCTCAAATATCGCCTTCTCAGTGAGACTCACCCTGACCATCTTATTCAATACTGAAACTTTCCTTTCATATACTCTTAATTTCTGCTACTTTGATCTACATTTCCCCCCTATAAAACTTATCTTTTAACACTCAGAGTAACTTACTTATTTCTTAATGTCTATTGTCTGTTTCCCCTGCTAGAAAATAAGCTCCATAATGGTGGAGAATTTTGTTGATTTTGTTTCTTTTTATATTTCCCAGTACCTAGCACTGTGCCAGGCAAGTGTAGATGTTCAAATAATGTTGAATGGATGATTAATCCTCAGAACAATTCTATACAGTAGAGGTTATTTAACCTCATTTTATGGATGAGAAAATGGAGATTCAAAGAGGTTAATTCACTAGCCCCAGGTTACACAGGAGAGCTGCCAATTTGCACACAGCTCTGATTCCAAAGAAGCTTTCACCCACCACTCTTTGTTGGGTAGAATCGAGTGAGGGGCTTAAAGAGATCATTGGGCTTGATGAAAGTTACTCCTTGAGATGAAGAAAGAAATCCATCTTTTTGGAACCTAACCCCACATGTTCCCTATGGGGTCAAGCCTCTTCTCATTAGCAGTTTGTCTTTGATGTAACATTTAAGCCACAGTTAAGCCAACTGAGTTGAAAATTCAAGAGGATCAGCAAATTTTAGAATATCAGGAAATGGGGTAAAACTCCAGAGGGGGACTAACCTGTCTTGAGGAGGTCTTATGGGGATCATTGAAATTAGTCCTGCCTCTGTATTCACCCACCACTGGGATCTAGAATTTTCTATGTGAGAACTCAGAACAATTTACTACACTGGTCTATTTATGAGCCTTGTAGGGACCCTGCTGCTTCCTTGCCCAGAATCCCTTCCTTCTTCACTGGAAGCAGCCTCCTCGTTTCTCTTTGGAGGATTACCCCGCTCCACTTACAGGTCATGTGGCTTGGGTGGGGCTGACACCCATCAGATTCAGAGCTGTGCCTGAGACTTAGTCTGGCCAACTGGGCAGTCCATCCCTGGGCCCCAGTGATTGGTTGAGGGACGGGTGTGAGACTCAAATGGGTTCAATGAGAAATAGCTCTGGGACTTTTGCTGGAGCTCTCAGGAAAGAGTTATTCTCCTTCGAGTGGGTTTCTAAGCTGGCAGAATGCGAGTCTGGAGCTCCCTGTGGCCTTTTTTGAGACTACATGTGGAAAGTCTGTCTAGGAATGACGTTAACAAAGAGGGAGGAGAAGAACTGAGAGCTGGAAAAAGGTTACTGGCATATAATTTGAGCCCCTGGATCCAGCCATGCCTGAAATCAGTCCTCTACACTTCAAAGCTACACAAGCCAGTAAAGTTTTTCTTTTGCTCAGGCTGGTTTCAATTTGATTTCTGTCACTTGCAATCAAAAAAGATTTCTGCTTAATTAATACAAACGGGTTTGGGTTTTAAGTTGGAGAAATAAACAAGTGGGATTACTTGTGTACCAACACAGTCCTAATAGGAAAGTCCACTAAAAGGGAGGGGATCGTTTCAGACCCTCCTTAATAGAAATGAATGATACTCAAGTCACTTTATAGCTACCTATATGAGCCTGTACTCTTATTCCTTTAAATAGGGGTTTGAGCTGGAAGGTTCATGTTTTTCTGCATTTGGGATCCCTCTCAGTCAAAAAGCCTGGGTCCTTTTTCCTCCTCTTTTATACCTTCCTTTCCCTTCCATTGAAACTTGCTGTGACCCAACTGTGCAGAGAATTCAACGCCTTTGTACTCTTCAGTGTAGCAGCTCTCAGCCCTCCTTTCCTCCAGATAGATTTCTATCTTCTGAACGTATCCTTGTATGTCCTGTTCCCAGAGCCTTAGAGTGGACAGACTAACTCATACTAAAGTGTAAATGGCTAACAACTCAATATTTTAAGTGGAGTATTTGGATAGGGCAATACTTTAATCCAAAAGATGGGAATGGTAGGAAATGTTAGAGGCTATTGAATGTGATTCCTTTCGGAAGGAGTGGGGAGATTCCCAGCATGGTTTTTCGTCTATTCCACCTGTATGTGAGTTTAGCCTCCCCCGTGTTGGAGGACGGTGGGGGCATTTCCCAAACCTCGTATGCTGTAAAAAGTCAGAGGGGTAAAGGAGCAGTGACAGTCCAGCCTGGGCCTCTGCATCGCTCCCCACGCTCCCATCCCATGAGGTTGGGCGTTGACACGCTGCTGACCAGCAGCCGAGAATAGCCTGGCACTGGTCCCAGAGGCCATCCTCCCCCATCCAGGACTCGGAGGACAGAACACTCCATGCCCGGTAGCAGGAGGGTTTCCACCTAGCACCTGATAAGCTGGAGCTGAGTTTAAAGAAAGCCCATCAGATGGGACATGTTTTCAGGAATAAGACGCCCCTATCGGTCCCAAGTGGGGGGTGATGGAGACACTGGTGGACTTAATGCATTGCTGGCCCAGACCCAGGCTCTGGCGTCCCATTCCTCTCAAATTCCTCTGTAATCAGCTAAATTAGCCCATTGATAGTACAGCTCGTCAAGGGGCAGCTCGGAGGAGGGATTGATGGACGGTCACCTTTTCCAGGAGCTCCGGACTGGGGGATAAATGGCCCATTTACTCATGAGGTTGCAATCGAGTGCTCTCCCTAGGTCAATAATTTTTTCTTTCTTGCCCTCACTCTTCCTGGTCCTGGGCAGAAAGAGGCCCATGCCATATCAGGTCTGACTCTTTCCCAAGCTGGAGTGCAAAGCTTGTCCTTAACCCACTCATTGCCGACAGAGTACAGCCATCCTTTTAGAGGGGAGGTCCTTCCTTTACATACACTGCACATGCACAACTATAACGTGAGAGGCCCCTCTCCATAATTATCCTGCAGGAGAGAAGAAGTTGCAAACACTTAGGTCCCTGTGAGGTGTCTCACACGATGGGACACTCCTGCAATTATTTTATTTAGACCAGCAAGGTCCTATTTAAGAATAACTTGGACATCAAAGCTAGTTCTTTGGAAGATTCCAGCATTCACCTGTCAGAACCAAAGAGACGTAACAGTAATTCCAGGAGCTATGACTCAGAACTGCCAGTATTTGATGTCAGTGTAAACAAGCCTTCTAAAGATGACTTTACAAACAACCCTGTAAGCAGTGGTGTTGTAGAGGTCACATCGAGACACCTACAGGATGCATGAGGGAAAAACACAATTGTCCCAGCTGTCACCATGTTGTGTTTATCAGTACCTATGGTCTGAAATAACATTTCTAGTGATGGCGTATTGCATGGGTTAAAAACGGCTGCGTTTCTAAAACACTTGGGCAGAAGTGAACGTGACTTGAGCTGGAACGCCACGAGAGATGGTACAGAAAGGGGCTTTCTTAAGACAACGATGCAGGCAAAGAGTTTGAATGAAATTGTTTCATTGTATGTGAGAGTGGGAGAAAGTAGATGTTCTACATCAACATTACTTTACATGATATGTAATTTAAAAATACATGTCAAACTCAATAAATTACATATGGTAAGTGTAAACACTGGACTCTACCTAGTCCCTAAAAGTTGTAAAGTCAAGTTATATATACATGTATATGTGTACATATATATGTATATATAATTAAAAATTATTTTTAGATTTTCCCATTGGGAAAAGCATGGGTTCGTCTTATAGGTGGGGTCACCTTATATTTGGAATTCTCTTATATTCAGGTATATACCTAAGAATCTTGGGTATTTCTGAAGGCACAGGGATGATTTCTTGGGAGACCTGGATAATTTTTCTTTCGGTCTTAGAGATTTAAATGTGTTTAAACTTTTCTACTGTTTTTTTTTTTTAATGTGCTTGGAAAAACAAGCAAGGAAAAAAGAAGGTATGTTTGATTTGGGATAGCATTTTCCGAAGTGAATTCTGTCCTGGGAGATGCTTCATGAGAAAAAGGGTTCCATCATCAAAAAGTTTGAACAGCACCGTACTCAGTTGCACCTTTTTGAGGAGTCAAATGTACTTGGCATATCAAAGGCTCTGAAAAGTCTTGCAATAAGGGAATGTACCCAAGAAAACGAATTTAACTTAGAGCTCCCTAAAATCACTAGATCTTGAAACTCTTTTCTTACAAAACACTTATTACCATCACACAAAATAAAACTGAATGGTATCCCGGAAACAATGAATTTGAGCTGGCATTAAAAATTTCAAGGGCGGTCACAAATATGAAATATTTTGCACTTATCTGTGGTATTATTTATATAGTAGAGGGCGTCTAGGTATTTAATTGACCATGTAAGAGTCCATCCCTTTTCTCTCTGACGGAGTACACAAATTGTGTACCATGGAAGGCTTAGATTTTGTGGCCAGGTAGGCGTAGAATCAAACTCTGGCTTTGCTGCTATCAGCTGTGTGTCCTTGAACAAGTGTCTTCACCTCTCTGAGCCTCCATTGCTACCTCTATAAAATAGCGGACCAATCAGTACTTACCTTAAAGGATATCTATGAGAGATGACATGAGATGATACAGAAGTATCTAGCCTCGTGCCTGACACTTCTAAGGACTCAGGGAATTATCGCTGCTGTTTGCTATAAAATTTCTTCTCACAGCCCCTGAAGTTTTGTAGGTTTGCTCACTTGGCCCAGCTTTATCTGGTTAGCATGCTTGAATTGAGTTGAAAAAAAGAGCGATTGTAGCAATCAAGTTAGGGCAGACTTCATTGTCAAGGCATTTATCTTGGGAGTATGCAAATGACCTTGCTGATTCCCACCTAAGAGATTGGGGAAGACTCCCTCTCCTATTCTCCACCCCCCAGAGAAGAAGCCTTGTCCCAGGAGTGCGGCCACATCACAACCAGCTCACCAGAAATGAGGCTACTGGAAACTTCAGAAGTCATACGATTTCTTTCAGCAGAGCTGTCAGCTTCATTCACTAAAAAACGAAACTCCGCTTTATTGTATTTTAATGACGAAAGTCAAACATACACATGATAGACATTCAAATACGACAAATGTCTGATGTAAACAGTGAGAGCCTCGCTCTCATTGACACTCTTCTCCGGGGGGGTGGACACTGAAAAATTTGCCGGGTTTTCTTGAGGACCTTTTCAATATCATCATCATCATCATCATCATCTTACAAGCATCTTTTGAGTGCTTAATGTACCAAGCCAATGAAAATCCCTTCCATCCATCTCTCATTTCACCCTCACACCACATCGCGCATGGGCTGGGCACTAGCGTTTCCTGTTATTTTACGGGGGAGGCAACTGGGGCTCAGAGAGGTTAAGAAAACCCAAGGTCACACAGCTAGGAAGTAATGGAACTGGGTTGTGAACTCCAGTTGGTTCGACTAGGGTCCATATCCTTAGTGATTATTACACACACACAGACACACGAACACCCCACAATTTTCTATCACCAGATAGGATCATATTATCCCTAGTGGTTTGCAACTTATCTTTTTTCCTTAGCTGTATGTCATGAACACCCTTCCTTGACAGGACCTATAGCCCTAGCTCATTCCTTTTAACAGCTGCATACATTCCATTATGGAGATGAACATAATTTATTTAACCAGTCTCCTGCTGACGGGAATTTGTCCATTTGTGACTGTTCCCTGTCCCACCTTGGCCCCAGAAGGGCTGAGCTTCCTTCAGCTCTCCGGCTTTCAGAGGAGAATCAGCATCGTGTCTCCATCAATCTAAGCTATGTGGTCTTTAAAAATACATAACCCAAAAAATAAGGCTCCATTAAACAAACTTATAAAATATGAATTAGTTGCTTACCCTGCTCCCTGTTCAAGAGCATAAGGGTCATCCCCCCGGAACTTAGGAATGGGGGTCTTCTCTGGTCTTCCTCCCTAGGTTTACAGGAGGGGTGCCACCCTCTCAGATATGGGGTCTTGAACCCAGTTAAATTGTGCACCTCAAATGGAAAGGACTTAAGTAATTTGCTGAGCCATGAAGCACAGCTAAATGTACTTGAGTGAGTGAGCGTGTGTGTGTGTGTGTGTGTGTGTGTGTGTGTGTGTGTGTGTTCAGGTACGCTTTTATCAAATCATGCACTGAACAAAAATGTGTTCAGATAAACTCTTAGGAAAGCAGTGAGCTGACCACTGATGAAGAGGCTGAGGAGTTTTGTGGTTAAGGCCATGGATATGAAGCCAGACCACCTGGTTTGGAGGCTTGACTCTGCCATGCGCCAGCTTTGTCGTCTTGGGCAGTCACTTCATCTCTCTGTGCCTCAGTTTCTTCATCTGGAAAATGGAGATAATAACAGTCCCTACCTGGTGGGGTGATTGTGAGGATTAAATGAATTCAAATAAATAGAACAGTAAGCGCCTGACGCATAGTATCATACATGGGTTGGCTGTTATAATGATTAGATATGTGTTCACTATTATAAATCTTTTAGAATTACACAATTAATATATGACCACTGAAAAGGCAGTATTGATTAGCAGCAACAAGGAACCACGCCTTTGCTCCCTCAAATCACCTGTACTCCCATCTAGAAAGAACCACTGTGAACACTTTGGTCTGTAACATTGCAAACATTTTCCTTTGTGGGTGTGCACTCTCTCTTTTGCACACACACAGGTGCACACCCCTCCACATTCACAGGTGTGATTTAATTATACAAAACTTATATCTTATGTACTCTTTTATAACTTAATTTTTTCACCTAACAAATTATCAACATACCCACTGTATTAGTTTGTCAGGGCTACCAGAACAAAATACCATATGCTAAGTGGCTTAAACAGCAGAAATTTATTTTCTCACAGTTCTGGAGGCCAGAAGTCTGAGATCAAGATGTCGACAGGGTTGATTTCTTCTGAGGCCTCTCTCCTTGGTTTGTAGTTGGCTGTCTTCTTCCTGTGTCCTCACATGGTGTTCCTTCTGTGTGTGTCTGTGTCCTAATTTCTTCTTCTTAAAATGACATCGGTCATATGAGATTAGGATCCACCCTGATGACCTCATTTTACCTTAATCACCTCTGCAAAGATCCTGTCTTCAAATTACTGTCACATTCCAGGGTACTGGGGCTTAGGACTTCAACGTATGAATTTTTAGAGGACACAACCCAGTTCATAACACCCGTTTTTGGGACATCAGATATTCTCTGAACCAGAAATCATAGACACATTTTGTCTTGTGTGGTGACTCTGATCAGCTGGTATATCAGCTCGTATAGCCTGGAAGGTTCAGTGTTGTGAAGGATTCTGAGGTCCTCTCTGGGCACAGTGGGGAAGGTTAAGATGATGTCTGCTGTAGGTGAAGGCCTGGGGAGTGGTGATACGCATGTACTGGGTTGTGCTTTTGGCTGAATTCAACTTGAGCTGGCCTGCTTTGTGACCTAGCTTTAGTCTATCTCATTACAGAGAGTCTTGTTGTGTGGTAGCCACACCTGGAATGTGGCTTTGCCTACACTGGTTCCTCCTATCCTGACCACCAGGGTGATAATGATGCTTGAGGAGTGGATGGACATGGTTGAGTCCATATGGCTGACACCACTGGCCACATAACTCTCAGCTCTGAAGAATCACCTGCAATGGGCTTGACTAGATTTTCTCCCCTCTGAAATGACCAGGTGCTTTGGATCATCTGGCCACAGTGACTGACGTTTGTTCTGCTTGTGCCACTGCTAAGTAAGGCCTGATTTAGGGCAAGGAAATAGAGTCCACGTGTATCCTTCCTTGGCTCACAATTTCATTTTGAGGGACCCTAATCAATTTGTCAATATATAGTTTTTCGTTATATCCTACCAGTGATTTGGAGATCAGCAAGAAGAAAAAAAAACTTGTGGAAATAGGCTTTCTATATCACTTATTCATTCATTTCATCTTTTAATTCAGCAAATATTTATTGAGAGCTTAAACATACAAAGCGTTATAGCCCATTTAAGAAATGCAGAAAGTGAAGCAGAGGAAAGGTTAGAAACTCTCTCTTGTATTTGATGGTTAGTCCTTTTTTCTTGACTCCCATCCCATTATTCTTTCTCTTCCCTCTTGTGCAGAAATGCACATCTTAAGACACCAGGACGATCCTGGCACTGAGAAGAGAATGAAACAACATGTCAGCATCGGGGCAGGGCCGGGGAGAAAGCTTTTATAGATCAAATTTAGCTCCTGCATTACTCAGGTGGTGAAATGGAGTTTGTGAGAAACTAAATAATTGTCAAAGTCATATAGGTTGTTGGTGGCAGAACACGATCCTGGAGCCAGGCATTCTCCTTCTTGGCTTGATCTCATTCTTGGGCACCCCAAATTTGACTCTTTTGTTATCTTGGAACCCCCAAATGTGTAGGAATCAGGTGTTGTTTTTGTAAGCATTTGCTAAGAAGAGTTACGTTCAAAAACTTTCCACCTGAGGGAAATTGCCGAACAGTCACCTGAAATGTTTCCAAGGGGTCTTTCAGTAATGTACATTCCTCTCACCTAGGTAGCAGAACACCTGGTCCACCCCATCTCCATTCTCACTGGATGTAGCCATTCACAGTAAGGACAACCACAGAAAGAAAACTTCGCTAATTCGATAGCGGGAAAGATGACATCACAGTCATTTTCATGTTTCCTTCTTTGACCTACAGTGTTGTTGTACATTTTCTGATATGTTAATTGCCTATATGTATTTATTCTGATCTGAATTGCCTATTCATGTCCTTTGCTCATTTTTCTATCATAAGGTTTTGCAAGTATGCTTTACATAGGAATATTAATAACTATTTTTATAATTAAAACATGAAGCTTGTGGATGCTGCAAATATTTCAGCAAATGTTTTTGTATGGATTAAGAGGCTTTGCCATTTTTAATCTTTGCCATCTCTGTGGTTACTCCACCAACTCCCTTCCTCCTAATTATGTGTATCTTGCTTATTTTTTTCTTGATTAAACCCCTCGGAGTTTTGTATCTTTGCTTTGGATTTTTAAAATCTAAACTCACATATTTCTCCTTTTCTCTTGGTTAATAGTTCTTTGTATTTTCCTCCAGTTGTTTTTTGTTCTTTTCTAACTTCCTGAGTTGATGCCCAACTCATTTATTTGTATCCTTTAAAATACAATAACGGTAGCATTTAATAATATGACTTGCACTTCTGATTACAGCTTTGGGCACCTCCCATGTGATTTTTAAAATACACAGTATTCTCATTATTGTTATTTTCCTTGTTGTAATTGTTGGGTTTGATTTCCTCTTTGTCTCATGCTATTTGGGACGTGCCTTTAAATTTCTAAATAGGCAGGGTTTTAAAAAATAAAGTAATATCTAGTTTTATTACCCTGTGGTCAGACAATTCAACTTTGAGCCACTGCTTGACATTTTGAGTTCAGAAGCTCATGTATCTGAGATAGGCCTGAGAATGCCCCTCCTCTTTGGGAAGCTGAAGGTCAGAAGATCCTCTGATCCAGGATGGAGTTGAAACTCTCTCCAGAGACTTCTCGTCTGTGGGCCTGGTGTGGATAATAGTGATGGTTGTTAAAAAGTCAAGGGTTAGAGGGGCAGCTCAGAGTCTGCTTTTTTATCCCTGCCCCACCGCTGTATATTTTAAAGCTGAAAGGTACCTGGCCATATTGGAGGCTAGAATTTTCTCCTTTTCAGTAGGTGACGGTGTGAATGATATAGAACATAATAGTGTTCCCTCACTGCAGGGACCTAGGGTTCGAAGGTGCTTATGCTACTTCAGAGAGAGTCCCAGGACTGAGTATGTTTCTTAGGAACTTTACCATACCTTGTGCTAGGTTCTCACTATACCCTAGAACTGTTGGTCTAGTTGATTACTCGCTACCCATAAAGTTGAGCTTTAAGAGGGGGGGCCTAGCCAGTTGGCTGAAACTACCTTCTTGAGTCACTGGAAAGGCGTGTTGTTGAACCGTGGATTTTCACTTGAAGAAAAAAAGTGTTGCCCATTATAGCATCCACTTAAAAAATAGAGCAAGGGAGAGATTTTTATTTCCATATGGGTTATGTTAAGGAATATGTGTGCATGTATGTGTGTGTGAATGTGTACACATACGTTAGAAAGAGAAATGGCCCTATTATGGGAAGCCTCATTAAAGAGGCCTGGAAAGGGTTAGTCCATTTGCAGACTATACATCTTAATCTCCTTACACAGCACACTAACCTGGAAGGAGACAGAGAATCTATGGCCAGAGGGACCCTGGCTTCATTCCAAGCCCTGGATCAAGTAGACCTTGCCTTTTCCCACCGGCTACCCGTCATTAGCACTATATATTAATCTGGAGAAACTGTTCTCCCAAGGGGCCCCAGGAAATGGGAGGACATGGAAGCCAGAGCAGAGTGGGGGAGACCCACGTCTCTCCTCTGGCTGCTGCTGCTCGTTTGCTGGCAGGTGCATCTGGGGATTGGGCCCCTGGAAATTGGGGAGAGAAAGCCAGGAGCATGCTATAGCTTAAAGCAGTGCTGATAGGTTGAGCGGCCTTTCACCTGTTGCTGGCTGGTTCCCATGTGTGTTAACAGCTTCCAACTGGCCTCATTATTTGAGAAACCAGAGGCCTTTTGACAAGGACCCTTAAGCTGTTTCTGCACACGCCCCCAGGTCCTCTCAGGGCCCCATTTTAGGTTCCATGTCACAACACAGAGGAGTGGGAATAGGCAGGGGCTGGCTGCTGGGATTCTGGCTTGACTCTACCCAAAGTGTAACCTGTGACTAGTTAGCCTAAGTTTCCCCACGTGAAAGGTGTGCGTGTGTGCGTGTGTGTGTGTGTGTCTGTGTGTATGTTGGGTTGGGTGGGAAACAGCAATTCCACCTACTTCTAAGGTAGAAGGATTAAGGGGAGAAGGAAGGTGGGAACTTTTTATTTTTATTTAATTTTTAATCATGTGTCAGGCTTTAGACTGGTACTTTCATGCAGATGTTCAGAACATCACTCATTTCCCTTCCTACCCTTGTCCTATGCAGTGCAGCTTCCCCTCTCCCTAGTTCCCTTCTCTGTCTTCCCACAGCATCTAGTCTGTCCATTAGCCAGCCCCTTGCTCCTCAAGATGAGCCAGCACCATGGGCATCACCTGGAAGCTTGTTAGAAATGCAGCAGCTCTGGCCCCACCTCCGGTCTATTGAATGAGGCTCTTCAGTTGAACAAGATCCCCAGGTGACTCCTGTGCATCGTAAGGTCATCAGTCCTGCCCAGCAGGCTCTTCTCCACTTGTGTGCATGTGTTGGTTACATTCAGGAGGCTTTCTCCATGAGTAGCTTCTGTTCTGGGCCTTGACATGAACAAAGGAAGCACTGAATGGGCCAGGCCTAAAGGTTTAGTCATGCAGGGGACCGTGTTCTGGATACACAATGTTCTCTCTTTGTCAGTGCTCTTCCAAGTCTTCTGATTACATCAAGAAGGGAGCCTCTATTTGGGGATTTATAAGGCTTGGTGCATTATTATAAAGGGATCCTGAATCCATAGTCAGGAGCGGAGACGGCTGCTCAATCAGGGCTAAAGATGTTCCTTGGAACTGAAGACAGTTAAACCTGGGGGAAGTGGGTAGGAGTCACTGGGAACATCTGAGGCTGAAAGTCCATCTGATATCCAGATGCTTTCCTAAATGTCCGGTCTTCCCAGTTAAAGTAAGCTCCTTGATAGAACAAAGCTTGCATTCACAGCTTCATTTTGTATGGTCCCTCTGAGGGATGCACAATGTGTGCTCCAAAATGTATTGCCTTGACCTGGATTTTAGCCTGTTAGAGCAGGAAGGTGTCATCGAGATATTCCATGATAAGACACACATTGCAAACATGCTCCTATCCTTCTTGCTTGTGCCCAGGGCAGACATCACTAATCAATTATTGCACTCTTCCACTCTGAGCTCAGATCTGGATACAGCACTATAGACCATCATCAACTGATGAGAACTGGTTTGGTCTGCATCAGCACAGTTGGCCTCAGTCCAGATCTCCTGAGTGCCAGAGGACCTGTCTGGCAGGTCTGTTTCTGAACAACCCGTCTGAATGCCCCTACAAGCTAAGTATTGGTAATGGTGATGGATGTAATGAGGATGATAATTAGGATCCTTTGGAGAGAGAAAACCTCTTTGAGTGTGGAATTGGAGACAGGAATGATCTCAAGTAATTGGTTTCTTTAGCACAGATGGAAGGAATATGTCATTTTTGTCGTTCCAGCATCCATCATCCTTATTTTCTTTGGGAAACCCCACTCTTAGTTCTAGTGGTTCAGGTAGGATAGACACTATCTCCCTAGTCCAGGGACTAGCATGTGACCAATCAGAGCACTCCATCCCTCTGGCCTCAGTGATTGGTTCAGAGGAGAGCATGTGACCCAAGCCAGGTGTGTTAGACTAGATCACAAGGTTTAGTCCAAGTTTGAAGATGGACAAGGGTAAGTCCTTTGGACTTGGTGCCTTTTGCTTTTTTTGTTTTACTACTAAAGTAGTTGATAAGCAATATGAAGGATATAAAGGATACAAGCCTGTAGGTAGTGAATGTGGTTCATTATCTCATTGAGGCATCTGTGACCTTTGATTGTCTCAGTACAGTGGGATGTCTGCCATGTTGAAGGTGGGAAGAATAGGGACTTGTTGTCTTTCATATTCCACCATGTCATCACCCAGGCACAATATTTATTATATATAAGGTAATAATTCTCTGACTCAGAAACCACATGGTCAAGCTCTGAGGTTCTAGGCCTTGAACTCAGCACTGGGGCAATGTCCTCTTATCTGCATCTTTGCTGTCGGCCTAGGAGATTTTCACTTGGGACTTTTTAGCAGGCAGGTCTGGATATAGCTATCATCCCAGGCTTCCATTCCAGGACTTATTGGACTGTTGGCAAAGAAGTTCTTGCTGTCTAGTGGAGTTGGATCTGGGAGGAAGTAAGCTTAGAGATACTATAAAAAAAGAAAGACCTCAAGCTCTAATGATTTCGCTTTAGCCCCTGGATCCAACTATGCCTGAAGCTTGCATGCCTGTAGATTTTTTTTCAGTTAACTGGGCCTTCCCGTTTTTGCTTAAGCTAGTTTGAGTTGGGCCTCTGTCGCTTCCACAAAAACAGTCCTGACTAAGGCAGATGGAAAGTGGGGGTGTTTGAAGTGTCTTGTTTGAATTGTGTTTCTACTCAGTATTCATCACTGGAAAAGGTAATGGCATGTGAACCAGGAAACCTCCAGCTTCGATCATCTCCCCACAATCACTCACCTTCTTGGAGTAGCAGTTTCTGCTTCTGTGGTAGAAGAGGGTTTTGCTGGATGGTTGCTAATGTGATAGAGACACTCTAAAGGCAGAGGAGAAATTCCTCAAGAACAGCCAGGAACAACCAGATAAGCTACACGACAACACTAATGGTCGCTATTGTGCATTGAGCACTTACTCTGTGCCGAATGGTACAGTCATCAGCTCACTGAGTCCTACCGACAACCCTATGAGGTAGGTACTGTTGTTATTCCCATTTTACAGATGGTGAGACTGAGGCACTGAGGGGGGAAAGTAATTTGCCTAGGGTGACCTTGCTAACAAATGGCAGAAAGAAAGAAAGGGGAAGAGAGAGAGCAAGAGAGAGAGAGTGAGAGAGAGATGGTGGAGTGCTTTGCCTTGCAAGCCCTTTTCCACGTGTATGAGACTGGTAGACTACTGGCCCAGGAATAGGTTCCACTGCGGTAGGTCACGTGGCAGCGCTCACCATCAAGGAAACAACATCTTCTCGGGTGGGTGCACATGCTTATACCTACTCGGCTAGTGTAGACTCCAAGTTAATCTACCGATCTCACTAGCTACTGCCTATTTAATCAGGTATGCTTTGTTCACATTTAAAATTTTACTTTAAAAGATGCTGCATCTGATAAGATCCAGGGATGGATACTGAGACAAGTGGGCCAGAGTTTGAGAAGTAGGCTATTTACCTAATCTCAACTATAGTATCTCCTCCAAGATGTTTATTAATTACAAAGGGGTAGATCGGAACTTTATAGTGGAGAAACCTGGCAGACACCCATATTAACCAAGTGATCGAGGTTAATATCACTAGTAAATTAGACATCACAACATCTTAAACCTCTTGACACAATGCACTGAGAAGGATGCACTATTGTTTCTGTAGCATTCTTGCCCCCGATGCAAAACCTCCATGCAATCATGGGAAAAATCAACAAATCCAAATCAAGGGACATTCTGCCCAAGAAGTGGCCAGTCCTCTTTGAAAGTGTCACGAAAGGCAAAGAAAGACAGTGGAATTGTTACATATTGGAGAGGATTAAAGAGAAATGACAACTAAATGTAATGTGGGATCCCAGATTAGATCCTGGAACAGAGAAGAAACATTAGTGAAAAACTGGTAAAATCCAAATAAAGCCTGTAGACTAGTTGATAGCTTTGTACCAATGTTAATTTCCTGGTCTGGATAATTGTACTTCAGTTATACAAGATGTTAACATTTGAAGCTGGGTAAAGGGTATATGGGAAATCACTGTACTAAATACTTTTACAACTTTTCTGTAAGGCTGAAGTTATTTAGAAAGAAAAAGTTAAAAAAAAAAAACCCTGATGCTGCATCTTTATTTGTAAGCCAAGGATGTGGAAAAACTGGCATTTTTCACATAATGCTGGTGGATTGACAAGTTGAGAAATAAATTTAGAGGACTGAGAAATATGTATCAAGAGTCTTATTAAACATATGAGTCCCTTTGACCCAGCAATCACATTTCCAGGAATTGACTTTAAAAAAAAACAAAACAAAACAGGAATGGTGCGCAAGATGTATGAACGAAGATGTTCATTGCTGTGTTGTTTATAATATTGAAAAATTGGAAACAATCTTTTTTTAATCTTTAATTTTATTTTTTGAGGCAATAAAACAATTTTTTATTGAGAGAAAAAATGCAGGGAAAAAAAAAAGAAAACCTTGATTACAGTGTGTATTACCATTATTTGAAATGAACATTTCTCTCATAATTTTCAAGGTTAATTACATTTTAGGACAGATTGCCAATTAGAAATTGGAAACAATCTTAATGTCTTATATTTAAGTCAAAAAATGTAGACTACAAGATAATATGTGTAGTATAATCTTATTTATCTAAAAAAAGTCTTTAAAGCCTGGAAGGACGCATCAAACTGGTCACTATAGATATCCATGGGAGGTGAGATTAAGGAAGTATTTTTATTTTCTCTATATTGGAACTTTAACATACATCAGATATATTATGGGGGAAAATGACCGCCTGCCCTTCTTTTTGAGAAACAGGCATGAAGGACTGCTAGGAATAAATGAAGTCAGCCCTTGCCTTTGCTCCCCTGGCAGTGGGGTTTTCCATGTATGACTCCTAATATCAGGCCCCTGATTTGCCTTCCATCAGCTAGAGCTGTAAGCCCAGCCGATGGGAGGGAATATGCCTGTTAGAGAAGCTGCAGAATTGCAGGTGCTTTCTGCTGACTGTGAACTCAGAGCAAAGGTCAAGGCATGGGTCTGTCTGGGTAATCTCCTGGCAGGAAGTGGTCTGGTCCACTTGGGTTGGACTCCTGAAAGTAGGAGACCACTGCTCCCTGGAGAGCCCCTGACAGAGCCCTCCACAGGGACTCCAAACCCGGAATGGGGAAGGAGGAGGGAATTTTAGAGGGCAGGGGAGGAAACAGGAGAATTCATGAATCTAAATTCCAGGCATGCAGCGTCCTTACTTTCACTCTCCACCGGGAGATGGTGAATAGGAACTTTGGGGGAAAGATGAATTGACAGAGGGGAAATTCAGTAGCAAGGGTTAACACCTACCTATAGCTATAGCAACAGAGAAAGTACTGAGAAATAGCTGTGGAGCTTAGCCCTCCTTTGATATTTGGGGCAAGTCATGTAAGTAAAAAAAATTTTTTTATTGAAGTGTAGTTGATTTACAATGTTGTGTTAGTTTCAGTTGTAGAGCAAAGTGATTCAGTTATATATATATATATATATATATATATATATATATATATATATATATATATATATATATATATACACATATAAATTCTTTTCAGATTCTTTTCCATTGTAGGCTATTAAATGATACTGAGTATAGTTCCCTGTGCTATACAGTAGGTCCTTGTTGGTTATCTATTTTACATATAGTAGCTTGTATCTGTTAATCCCAAATTCCAAATTTACCCCTCCCCTCTTCCCCCTTTGGTAACCATAAGTTTGTTTTCTATGTCTGTGAGTCTATTTCTATTTTGTAAATAAGGTAATTTGTATCATTTTTTAGATTCCATATATAAGCAGTATCATATGATATTTGTCTTTCTCTGTCTGACTTCACTTAGTATGATAATCTCTAGGTTCATCTGTGTTGCTGTAAATGGCATTATTTCATTCTTTTTTATGGCTGAGTAATATTCCATTGTATATATGAACCACACCGTCTTTATCGATTCATCTGTTGATGGACATTTAGGTTGCTTCCATATCTTGGCTACTGTAAATAGTGCTGCTATGAACACTGGGGTGCATGTATCTTTTCGAATTAGAGTTTTCTCTAGATACATGCCCAGGAGTGGGATCACGGGGCAAGTCATGTATTCTTTCTGAGCCTCAGTTTCTCCATCCACAAAATGGATGCGATACTATCCCAGAGTGTGGCTGTAATGATGCAAAATGTAATAATGCAGATGACACACTCAGCACGATGCCTGGCATACAGAAAGTGCTCCCCAAATGGTACCCGTTATTAGAAATTTTGTTATTGAGAATCTTCCCATTGTCTTCTCTCATGGTCCCAGTCAACTGGGACCGCCCCCCTTCCTGATTTATAGTTTATACCAAATACTTTGGCCCTTAAGTATGTATTATCTTGGATGGTTATTTAACCGTTTTGCATGTGGATGTTCACGTTCATGCCACTTGTGAGCTCTATCTGAGTTGAGATCGAGTGTTGCACTTCTGATACCAAATACGGTGGTGAGCATAAAGGAATAATATGGCCAGTAATCATTTGATAAGGTGGTTGGAATTTTTCAGTTTTTGGGTCTCTCTAGGTGGGGTGCCCTAGGTCTGACTTCCAAGTTGGAGTAGAGTGACTTCTTAAAATGTAAAAATTCCTTAAATTTCTTTCCAGAAAAATCCCTTATGGGTATTGGCAGGGGAGGACCCAGGTTTTCGGGGGGCTAGCAAGTGTGTATAATCTGAGAGGCCCTTTTAAATAATTTGAACACAAAATTATGATTGCAAAATTGTTAGGGCCTTGCAAGGAGAAGTGAGACAACAAAGACCCTGCACCTTTGCTCAAGCTGTGACCCCCACCTGGAATACCACATGCTGCTTTATATCCGAATCTGTCCCGACCTTTAAGGTCCAGCTCAAATGCCACCTCCTCGATGAAGCCTTCTCTGATTTCCAAGATGGGACGACCCACTACTCTGATACCCCCCAGCACCCGTCTGAACCCTTGTACCTGCATTATAGCACTTAAGTCATTCTGCTGTGTATGAAAATCGAGGGAGTAGGATGTAGTGGTTAGGAGCTTGGCTTTGGAGTTAGATGCATGTTGGGGTCCAATGCTAGCTCTGTCACTTATTTGCTGTGTGACCTTGGGCAAATTACCTGGCTCCTCTGAGCCTCACTTTACTTATCTGTTAAATGAAATGAATTCTGTAGAGAGATGCCATGTGTAAAGCAGTGGGTGCAGTGCTGGCCATAAAGCAACCAGCAAAGAATTAGGAACTGCCATCGTGGCACAGTTTGCATATCTCTCTCCCTCACTGTAAGCCTCAAAGGAAAGGTCCTGTCCCTCATTCACTTCTGCATCATAGTAAGTGTCTGGTAAATATTAATTGAAGAGAATCCAGAAAGTATCTCCTCTACCCAGAAAGAATCTTTCAGCAGCCTGCCTGGAGGGAATGTCATGGACTTCATTTATTCATTTAGTGAAATATGTATTGAGGACCAGGGTCCAGGGATTTGGGAAGACACAAGCCCTGGCCACATGGAGATTCTATTTTAGAGGGGAAGGCCGGTATTGAAACACGGACCCAAGAAATCATTTAAATACACTTGTGGTAAGTTCCAGAAAGGAGAGGCACAGGGACTACCAGAGTGTATACAAGGGGCCCTTGATGAACTCCGGAGAGGGTGTCAGTGAAGGTTTCCCTGAGGGAGGGATGTTAGATGAGATATGGAAGATGCACCGGAGTTAACTGGGGGAAGAACTTTCAAGGCAGAGGGAGTGGCTTGTGCAAATGTCCTGGGGTGGGTGGGAGCATGGAACATTGGAGAGGAGGAGGAAGTCCCGCGCGTTTGGAGCTCAAGGGTGAGGGGTCATGTGTGGTGGGATGGGGCCAGAGAGGCGGGCAGGAGTAAGACTGTGGTGAGCCATGGTGAGGAATCCAGATTTTATTCTGGGGATGACAGTCCAGGAAAGGACACTGGAGGCTGAACAGGGACTCAGGGGCCTTCTGAACCCCTGGGAATGTTGGAATGCCCTTGGCCTCCCTCCCACCTGGGACTTACCGGAGAAACATCTCAAGCCTGGGAATTCCCTCATAAGGCCCAGGTTATGGCCAGGTAAACAGAATGTCATCATGCAGCCCCCTCCAATCACGTGAGCCACGGAGGCATGGGGTGGGGGAAGCGGTAGAGAGTGGCGGGGATTTCCACAACTTCCTTCACACACCAAGGAAAGGCCACACCAGTGACCAGGGGGCCAGGGTGGGAAAGGAAGGGACATTGTTGAGGAGTAGTGGCAGTGAACTTGGCTCAAATCCTTACCATGTACCAGACTAGTTATCGAACTTGTCTAAGCCTCAGTTTCTGTCTCTGTAAAATAGGTATAAGAGCAGGGGCATCCTGGAGAACTTTTAGGAAATTAACTGAGATAAGTGTTTAGCACAATGCTTGGTGCTTAGCATGTACCCAATTACTCCCCCAACCAGGGGAAGCAATTCCTCCTCCAAGAAAAACCCATGAACACCAGGCTGTGGTTGGCTGCTGTGTCACATATGGTTGTTGTTAATACTTTATCTCTAAGCATCTTATCCATTTCTATCATATAAGCTTTGGAGAATATCTTTTTAGCTGAAACGTGGAAGAAGAGTCTCCGTAGTGGTTGAATGTGGCTTCAAATACCATGGGTGTGGAATAGAGTTTCCCCCCAGCAAAGCTCTCCTTGTGGCCCCACTAATGTTCTCTAGACACTCCTACCCCTGGCTTTGCTGTGTCACCTCCACCTGAGATACACTTTCCTTCTTCTCCTTCAGTCCAAATTCCACTAACCTTTAGGACCAGCTTCAAACACACCATCTCCCTGAAGACTCTGAATGTTCTATTCATCTATGTCCTCTTCGAAGCCTTATATTTCAGTTCTAAGCTTTCAATTGTATGTGTCTTACTTCCTCTACATGATCTTGGAGGTCAGAGAGATTAGTCTTTCCTCATTGCTGCAAAATGGCTGCAGGGGCTCCAGGCCTCACATCCTCTAAGCTTCTTGTACAGAGAAAAAGAGAACTTTCATTGGCCTGATTTGGGTCAGATTTAATCTATGGACCATCCATGGTACCCAGTGAATGGGTAGGGTGATTAGTTCAGACCCGGGATTGGCAAATTTTTTCTTAGACAGCCAGACGGTAAATATTTTAGGCTGTGAGCCATATGATCTTTATTGCAACTCAGCTCTGCTGTTGTAGCATGAAAAGAGTCATAGACCATATGTAAATGAATGGTCATGGCTGTATTTAAATGAAACAGAAGTTTTGTTATTTACAAAAGTAGGTGACTGGCCCTTGGGCTGTAGTTTGCTGACTCTTGGTTTAGACCAGTTAAAGCCCCATCCCTGGTGAAAGACGGACCCAAAGTAGATGGACTGAGTGTGTGGAGGGTCTGAAAGGAAATTCAGTGTACTAGTTTGCCATGAGAAAAGTTAAGGTTTGTCGGGCAGAAAAAAGCAACCTATTGACTACAAGGATTATTGTCAAACAAGGGTCCCCTAGCCATCAGTCAGTCTCATGCAATGTATTTAAGTAGCAAGAAGAGAACCAGGTTTATCTTCTCAGAGAACCTCCTTACTCCCAAGGGCTCCTCCCCACGTCATGGGGAGGAGGGAGTTGGCTGGGAAGCTCTCACATTTATGTATATCCTATATCTTTCCAAAGCACTTTTAAATTTACGATTTCAAAGTCTTCCTGTGAGGCAAGAAGGTCAAGCATAGGTATTATCCTTGTTTTACAGATGAGGACACTTAACCTCTAAGTGTGAAATGGAAGACTTGAAGACGGAAACAATATATCTTAAATATTGGCCATACAAGATTAGTAGCGTATGTACCCCTACTCCCCACCCCATTCTCGTGGCAGACATCGATAATCCATCACTGCACTCCTTCCCACTGAGCTCAGATGGTATCTAAGAGTCCTTGCCTCGACAGGGCTCTAGGCAGCCAACTCCCACATGGTCAGAAATGGCACGTGAGAGGAGACACATTTGTTATTTTGAGTTGACCATGTAGTACTTGTGGAATTACCAGTTACTCAACACTCCCACTTGGAGCTCTTACTTATTGAGTGCATTGAGTGCTTATTATCTGCTAGGATCCATGCTCATCTCATTTATTTTTTGTCGAAGAGTTTTAGGTAGATGTCCCAGGTGCTGTCCCTGTTCCACATCTTCTCCAGTCAATTCTGATTTCAGCCTCAGCAGTGGTGGACAGTTCCCTGGGAATTCAGACACACCTTATGTTGACAGTCTCAAGGACTTGTTCCCTGGATTTCTGCATTTGTCCCAGGACCTTCTCTGGTGCTCTGAGAGCCTGCTAGGTGGCACCCAAGCTCTTTCTAAAAGTGCAGGGACTTAACCAATGGACCACTGAATAAATACTCCATGCAAAATCAAGACCCTGTTGCCTATGGCAGAGACCTTGATAACACAGTTACAAAAATGGTCTTTTTCCTTCCTCATTTGCTCACTCCTACTTTCTGAGATCACGTTCCAAATAAATTACCTGCACACAAGTTCATGACGTAGGGTCTGCTTTCGGGAGAACACCAACTAGAACAATTAGGACATCAACCAGGACAACCATGGGTCCCCGTTTTGCCTATTCGAAAACGAACTCTAAGAATTCAGGTAACTTCCCCAAGGTCACACAGCTGGTCTTTCTGATTCTAGAGTTCATGCTCTTACCCACAAGGCAGTACTACCAATAGGACTTCAGACCACAGTTAGGCACCAAGCAACGGCGTTCTGGTACATTCAGTGCTACATTTTGGTAGGAGAAAGCAGCTAATTGGATTTGACAAAGAGGAAATGAGCCAGTTTTTGCTCTTAAAAATAGCCTGATTTTCAGTCATCCCTTTCAGGAACAACCACGCTTACCCAAGGAAACACCACCAATGTTTCAGAGAGAGTTTCTAGGTAATTAAGGTGCTTCACTAAATCAAATCCCACGAGAAGAGTATGGCAAAGGTAAGCCTTTCAAAGCCCACCAAATGGAAATGATGAGCAGGCATCCCTCTGTCCTTTATTGTAGCAGTTTCAATCCAGGTCAATGCCTGGGTACAGACAAGGGTAGAGGATGTGGCAAAATGACGCTCCTTAAGGCATCAAGGGAAACTCCTGGCTAGTTGAGTTGAGGCTGAAAAGTGTGCCTTTTGTTGACTGTTTAGTTCCCAGTGCAGGTCTGCTTGGTCAGGGGCCATTGTGGCTGGATCTTTTTTCTGATGGTCAATAGATGCCCAGTTGCAACTCTTCTGAATAGGAAGCTCTAATGCTATGTCCTAGTTTAAATACAGTCTCAGAGACCACTAATGTTTACTGATTTCCACTGAGTGCCAGTGCCTGCCCTAAGCATTTTTCATATATAATCTTGTTTACCCCTCACCATAATCCAATGAAGCAGGTTCATTTAAAATCCTATTTTATGAATGAGAAAACTGAACCTCAAAGAGGGTAAACCACTTGCCCAAGGCCACTGAGTTCTTAGGTGGCGAAGCTAGGATATGAACACAGGTACCTTTAAGCTGAAATTTGGTTCTCTGTGAACTAAAATAAGAATTTTTGGTGGGAGAAAACTCAGCTGGTTTTAGCTTGACCAAATGTGAAAGCAGTGTAAGTTCTCTCCCTTCGTCTATTTAAATATACTTATTGATAATCCCCCTGTGTTAGGTGCTGAGGTCAGGACAGTGAAGCAAACAGGTCTGTCCTTCTCTTGTGGCATTTAGAGGTTAGTGGGGTCTCAGTGATAGCTCAGCGACATTCCAGGCTCAAGTCACCTGTGGCTGGGATAAGAGCACAGGATAGCCCCACCTGAATGCCTTCAAATGCATTCTCCAAAGGAGGAAGGATTTCCTATTACCAGCGAAGAAAGAGAGAGATGTGAGACTAACAAAACAACACTATCATTCAGAGATGCTTAACACTCTTCGGGAAGAGGGGTCAAGAAAACTTCCTGAAGAGGCGACATCTATGTTGAGGGATAAGTAAGAGCGAGGCAGCCAGTGAGTGGGCAAGAGGACACTGGCGGTGTAGGAAGACTGCTCCAAGGAAGGTGGGCAGAAAGCTTAAAAACCTGGGGGCCAGGGGGCACTGAAAAAATGTTGGTGTAGCCACAGCATGGGTTGGAAGGAATGGGGATGGGGAGCATGTGAAAGAGATGAAACTCAAGAGGCTGGACAATGAAGTGCTTTGTACACCATATTGAGGGCTTTGGACTTGATCCTGTGGGCAATGGGGAGCCATTGAAGGTTTTAGACAGGGAGTGTGACATGATCAGATCTATGGTTCAAAAGATGGTTTTGGGAAAGCTGTCTTGTTCACAGCCGTGTCCTCAGCACCTGGAACAGTGGCTGGCACATAGTAGGTGCTCAATAAATATTGGTTGAATAGAGAGTCTAGGTACAGATTGCTGTGGGTCATCAGAACCTCTTCTTCTCCCCCAGGAAGAAAAGTAACACTGAGCATAGATTTAAAAGTGCTTTTGGATTGGGGGTTCAAAGCAGTGTAAGTGACAAGAATATTATGTCATTTTCCTCATCTTGTCTGCTTTCAAAGGCCTCTGTCCTGCTTTATCCCATACCCATCAGACACCATCATTTTCATATTTTTGCCTTTGTGTTAACAAGTGGGCCGTCCTAACTGCCTTCCACACACAGAGGCACTGATTCCTGGAAGCGGAGGGAGCCTGCTGGATGTTGGCCGCCACTGCCCTGGGTATATTTCCCCTCAGGATCAAACTACCTGCAAGCAGTTGTGCTGCTGAAAAGAAACATCTCTTGTATCAGGATGTGCCTGGTTAATTTCAGAGCTTCAGGCTCAGGCAACCCCTTGACATATCAGGGCAGAAAGAGAAGAGGGAGAGAACTCCATTGAAAATGCTGGCATCCAAACCGATGTGTCACTGATGGAGGTGACAGTCGGATGTAGTTTTTAAAAAGAAGAAGGGATAGATTTTAAAGTTACACGATCTCGGTTCAAAACTCCAGGCTCTGCCACTTGTTAATTAGGTGGCAACTTAATTGCTCTATGGCTCAGTTTTCTCCTCTGCAAAATGGATATAACTTTTCTATTCTGCAGGTTTTTGTGAGGATTAAATGAGCTAAAGTAGAAAAAAAGTGGTAGCTGTTTGGTAAAGAGTAGCCATGATTTTCTGGGGAAACTCAAACCCAGATGACATCGATGCATGAGCTATGGCCTGGGTCAGAGACTCAGCCAAGCCTGGATGCGGAAGAAATGGCGATTTGGGGCCTCTTTTTCTTTCCATACTTCTTTCTTGCCTCTTTTTCTCCCTGATGCCCTTTTCTAGATCTGTTTCACAATTCTAAGTAGTAGATGTAGTGTGCGTGTGTGTGTGTGTGTGTGTGTGTGCATGTATATGTGTGTGTGATGGGATATGGCCACAAGTATGCAAGACTGGTCAAAAACTCCTCTTAGGATTCTATTGATCCTAATGACCAAATGACCAGATCACAGCTCAGACCCTTACTGGTTCAGTAACTGGGAAGGACAGGTGTGGAGCTGGTTTCAGCAGCCCATCCATGGGGTGAGGGTTCCTCTCTTCTTTTCTCCCATTTCAGTTTCTCTGTTGGCCACATTCTACTCTCTGCTAGGGGGCTTCCCTTTCATGGCACCGATGGGTAGGGTGGCCGTGGGGCAAGGTCATCGGAAACTCTAAGCTTCTATCATGTCAGCTTAGCAGCTCTAGAGAAAAGAGGAAGCCTCTCTTTCCCAACTTCAGACCAGGGGAGGGCTGTGATTGGCTGTCTTGGGTCACATGTCCAGTACTAGAACCAATCACCAATCATTGTGACCAGGCGATGGCTACTATCGCACTATGATAGAGCAAGCATGGGTCACGTGACCTAGGTCCCACGCGACTGCTGCCCTTGAGAGGGTTGTGTGATTGGTGGTTCCATCAGAACTACAAGGATGGCAGAGGAATATCCCCTAAAACTTTGTATATCTGTATATGTGTGAGACACACCTTTACACGCACCCCTCCCCCCTCAAAAAAGGGAAAAAGGGAGGCTGAGCAAACAATAATGATGTTACTACCACAAACCGTCCTTTTCCTCTTTTGTCCCTGCCTCACATGCTAACTAGGGAATCTATGTCTGTGTTCAGTAAACACAGGCCCTGCCAGGACCTGTTAGACTTGTGGACAAAGGAAGGGGAGGGTGGACTTTGGGTTTAGACACGTCTGAGATCAAATTCCATCTTTTCCCTTTCCTGGCTGTGTTACTTTGGGTGAGGTACATAACCTCTCTGAACTTCAGTTTCCTCCTGTGTAAAAATGAAGATCATAGATCTACCTTATATGACAGTTGCAAAGATGAAATAAAAGTGCTTCAATAAGTGGTAGCTAGTATAAGAATAATTACTATTATTGTCCTAATTATTATTAATATTTCTGGAGTTGAGGTGGATGGGTAGGAAGGAGTTCCAAGAAAAGAACCTAAGAGAGACTAACAGTGTTAGCGTTGGATTAGAGATGATCTAACCCAACGACTTCGTTTTACAGGTGGGGAAACTGAGGCCCAGCAGATAGCCTGGCCTGTGTTAGGTACATGAGGGTGAACTGAGGAACGGCAAAGATGAGATCTTTGTAGGAGACTGAGCCTGGAGTCAGTTAGCCTTGCCAAAAGCTTTCAGAAATTAGGAGGCCACAAAAATGCTTTTTGGCTGGAAGCATCCAAATGGGTCCCACCCATCTTGCTTACAGTCAGGCCTCCTTCTCACTCCCGGACCCTGTGTTGCCAGGTTGGTGAGTCTGTATTTTTTTTTTTTCCCAATAATTTGTTCTGAAATTATTTAGATTCACTGGGTCTTTTCGTATGGGAATTAGACCTTTGAAAAACTTGGTTATGGCATGACTTTTCTCCAGTACTCACATAGGATGTTTTTTTCTTCCTCCTTCCCTCTCCTCCCTTCCTTCCTCCCTCCCTTCCTTCCTTCCTTCTGCTTCTTCTTCTTCCCTCCTTCCCTCCCTCCCTTTCTCTTTCCTCCCTTCTTTTGTCCAAAGTTTAAACCTTCAATGCATTGTGCTAGGCACTATGCCAAGGGTGGGGTCAAAGAATCACTCATTTGTACATTTACGATATTTCTCAAGTTCATCTATATGCCTGGCATTGTGCCAGGACCCTGGGTACTGGGGATGCTGCAGGAAACAAAACACACGTTGTTTCTGCTCCTATGGGGCTTACAGTGTAGTGTTTCCCATTCTGGAAACTGGATGTTTAGTCTGGGTTGAGTGTCTTCAGTGAGAAAGGCTGGCATGGGGTAAGGTGGAGAGGTGAGTGGGGCCAGAACATGGTGAGGGGTTTGGAGTTCATTGTGAGGGCAGGGGGCAGTCACTGAAGCGTTCTTAGCAGGTGAGGGTCACACTAGGACTCACGTTTGGGAGGGGGCACTGCCCTCTGCCCACCTCTGTAGCACCATCTAGCATCACTCCTTCCTGCATGCTCCGGGCTCTGGTCCCTCTGAGCTCTCATTTTCAGCAATGTGCTGTGCTTCTACCTCTCCAGGCTTTTGCAGAAGCCATTCCTTCCACCTGGAAACCCTTCCCCCTCTTTGCCTAGTTAACTCCTCATTCTTAAGTGTTCACCTCAAATGTGTCTTCCTCTGGGACACATTCTTTGATTCCTACCCTCACCTTTCCCTACCAAGCTAAGCTGAGTCCCTGATCTCTGCTCTCAGAGCATCCAGTATTTTTCTTTGTTGCAATGATCACAATTAAAAAGAAATAATGAATTGTGTAGTTGTTAAATTTCATTTTTTCTGTTAGACTGTAAGCTCCCTGTAGACAGGGTTGAGTCTGTCTTGTTCATTTTTATGTCTCCAGAATCTGGGACAGTGTTTGGCACACAGAATGCAGAATAAGTAAACATTGGTTAAATTAAAGAATGAATGACAGAGGGAATGAGTGAATGAATGATTGAGGGGTGAGTGATTGAAGGAATGAATGAACGAGAAAATGAATAAGAGAGTGAATGAATAGATGAGTGAGTGAATGAATGAGTGGATGAACAAATGTGTGGATGGATGGATGGATTAGTGAATGAATGAATGAAATATCACCCACAATGTTTGGAATGTGACTAGACTGGGAAGCCTAAATCTGGCTGTAACCTCTCCCCTGACCTAGTCACTTAATGGCTTTTTCAGCAGGCACAAGACCTTATGAATCATTTATGGGTCTCCCACGTGCTAAGTGGAAAATCATTTTCATCTGCGGGTCCACTCTGATCGATTGCTCATGGCTGCCTAGAGCTCTGTGAGAATCCTTGGGAGGCTGCTTTGGGCTTGGTGGAGGATGCCACTATCTGTTAGTAATGTCTGCCATGGGTACCTTAAGGGAAACAGCATCACCCATTCTTCCTGTTTGTTAGCTTTGGGCTTTTGGGGTAGCTGTCCCCTGATGGTAGGGCTCCTTTAAATCTTAAAAGTAATTTTTCTCTCATAATTGGGAAAACTCAGTGCTCTTTGGGGATGTGCGCTGACTCAAAATATCAATTTTGCTATTACTTGGCATGAAATATATGTTCTTTTCCTTTCTCATGCTCCTCTTTCCCTTCAAATCTGGTTTCTCACAGGCTTGATCACAAGCCCCTTGAGGGGTCACTTAGCCCCTTCTGGAAAATTAAATGGACAAATTCAATAGGTTATTTTGTCTCCTGGGCTGAAACCAGAAAGTAAATCAGTTCCCTTCGGGAGAATTTCTCAGAATGCAGTTGTGGGACCAGCTGCAATAGGATCACTGGGAGCTACTGGTTAAAAAGCAGCTTGCTGGACCTCACCTTCCCTTACCTCTCAGTTAAACATCGGGAGGTGGCATCATCTATAAAAGGCAGTGAATGAGGTCTGGTGAGGACAGAGTGATTTCTCTGGCATTGTAAAATGAGCCCGGAGTGGAGGGGAGGCCAAAACCACACTGATTCTCAGCCATGACCTGACCTGCAGTTCCCAGCTTCCTTCAGCCAAATCCTACTCCACTTATTTTTAGCATGGGACAGTGGCAGAGGCAGTGGGCCAGCTCCAGGGAGATGGATTTCTACTTTCAGCTAGGCTGGTTATTAGAGTAAAACATTGGGGTCTCAATTTTCTCAACTGTTAACTGAGTGAATTAACATCATCACCATCATTCCCTTCACGATCAGAATCATCACCACCATCATTACAATCGTCACCAATATCATCATCTCCATCACCGTTTTTACCATACCACCATCATCATCACCATTGTCACCATCATCACCCACTATTATTACTACTGTCCTCATCAACTCCACCACCACCATCATCCTCATTCTAGGTAACTCCTACTGAACATCCCCAGTGTTCCTGGCACTCTGCCCTTCACTGCATAAAGCATTTTCTTATCTAACCCTCACAACCCTCTGGGATATGTATTTATGTCTGTGTTATTAATACTATTATTCCAGTTTTATAGGTGAGGCCACAGAGGCCCACTTTCCTAGTGAGTGGTGGAGCACAAATTAAACCCAGGCTGCTTTTGTTCTTAACAGCTTGATGAAGCCTCTCTAATCTCTTAAGGTCCGTTCCAGATTTAGAAACCCTACTTTCAAAAGAATAGATACAGGTGTGTGTATAACTGAATCACTTTGCTGTACACCTGAGGCTAACACAACATTTTAAATCAACTCTACTCCAATATAAAATAAAAATTTTAAAAATGCAGAAAACGAACAAACAAACAAAAAAACCCTAGTCTTTTCAAGTTTTGCCATCTCTGGGTACAGACAGAACGTCTGATGAGTTTTTGAAAACACATTTCTTGACAGAGCCAAGAGTGGTGAATGATAAAGTTATTTGATGGAGTTGCTGTTAGAGGACCTCTCTGACTTTGTCCAGGGAAAGCTGAGGTCCTGAGGAACACGCCTTGTCCATGGTCAAACAGCAAATTAGGGCCAGTCTTGGAAGTCATTCAGTTTTCCCCTAGGTAGGGAGAAAATTGGCAACAAGATCACTGGTTAATTTTCCCCATGCTCACAGAGGAGAGGAATAGGAAAGCTGGGTTTGGAATCCATGGATCTGGGTTCAAAATCTTGCTGTTCTCTTTACTATTATACAATCTCAGTTGGTAAATGGCTGAACTCCCTGGGCCTCAGTTTCCTCACCTGTAAAATGGGGATCATAGTACCTCCCTAATTGTGGGACCATAGGATTAAATAAGACAATGTAGTCAAAGTACTTACTTAGCACATACCTAGGACATAGTGAATACCTTCTGCATTTTGATTATAATGACTATGTTATTTTGCAATACAGTTTATAAATCATATCATATAGAATATATTTTTACTATATCTTGTATTAACTCTCACAGCTTTGTTTTTTTTCTCTGCATATCATTTCTCTCCACTATATTATTTCATTGAGACAAAAAGGCTTATTAATACAATGTAAACTAAAACCAGAATTCCTTTTTTAACTTAGCCTACAAGATTTTCAAAGCAACACGGTTTTGCTAGAATTATGCAGCAAGGGGCCTCAAGATTTTCCCTGACTTATTACATCTGTGTGCAGCTGAGAAATTGACTTCTCCCCGCCCAGTCAAATTATTAATTAGTTGCCTTATTGACTAATTTCTAAGTAAGCACTCAGTCAAATTGGGTAACCAATCCAATAGAACAGCGAAAAGCTTTAGTTCATCCATTTTTCAATTGGGTGCTTGTCATTGTCTGGAAAAGAGACTTTGAAACAAGGCCTCAAAACCTCACTCGAGGTTGGAAAATCCAGGGGCAGTGATTACTGAGCAGTTTTATCTTATCTTCATTTCTTCCTCAGCTTGATTTCCTGTAATAAAAGGGGTGGGGGGAAACCTTTCTAGTTTAAAGGTGGGATGAAAGAGTTTGAAAGGCTATTACTTCTATTAAAATTAAATAATAGCTATTGAATGCTTACTCTGTGCTGGGTACTTTTCCCTATTAGTAATAATGATTAGGCACTTTCAATGCCTTGTCTCATATATTCTTTGTCATTCTGACCAACAGGATGTCAGGAATAGGATGAAAGTCACTGTCGTAATGTAAAAAAAAAAAATAAAACAACAACTCAGTATTTTTACACAGCTACTTGCTTTTAAGGATCCCCAAATCTTTCGTAAACATCTTCTCTGACATCTTCCAGACGGAAGGCAGTGGATCTTGCTGTTGTTTTACAAAGGTAAAGATATTAAGGTGCAGAAAATCTGGGCTGTTTTCTGAGGAGTAGCAGTCACTTCCACAGCCCTCTGTGTTGGCAGAGATCCTAAAACAGCCCGTGAGAGGGAAACAAAGACAGAACTGCTACCGGTTTGTCGACCTGGCTGAGAGGCAGGTACTTTCTCTTTCCTTTCTGGGTAACTCTGAGGAGGCATTTAGCCCACGACAGGAGCCAACGCGTCCCCCCATGTTCCCCCATCGGAGTGAGACCCAAGTAGGGTGGTCCAAACCCGCTCTCTCTCAGAAAATCCTTTTGCGGAAATCAAAACAAATAGCATAGAAAACTGGCTTTCCATGTTGGGGCCGGGGAAGGCCTGGTACCACCCCTCCATCCCAAACAGGCTTTGGATTCGGTTTTATTGGCTAGTGAAAAGAATCATTTAATAGTCAAGAGCCAAGTGGTGACAAAGGAATTCAGGTAAATTAGTTTCAGTTCTTCCGTAGATAGTCCTTCTTCTTTGGAATTAGAGCTTTAGAAATTAAAGCCTCCTTACCACTCATTTCCCCCACCCCTCCCTATCCTCTAAGCTTTTTAAAAAGGATTTCTCTTCCCTTGCTAAATCTCTTCAAGAAAGAATTTCTTTTGTTTCATACAGAAGGGTTGGGGGAATTAAATTCACCAAAATATCCTAACATCAGTGCATGCAGAAAATTCAATGAAATCCAAATTAGGCGCATTAAAAAAAAAAAAGTTGTTTTTTTGCTGGGACCGTTAAAATGTGCAGACATACACCAAGAGAGAGCTTCAAAGCCCATTATAATAACTAACTACTTACCTGCTCAAAGCATTTACTCACAGGTCCCCCTTTCACCCCAGTCCCAAATACTTAAAGTGTAGTTAAAATTTAAGCTTTTAGCCTCTGAAAGTACTAACAGGAGCTTGTACAGAAGCGGTGTCCATAAAATCGACAAGCCCGGTTTTCCATTACTCCGTTGTAATTAACAATCCAGTAGTAAATTAATGATCTGGAATCCACAAATGGTGTGGAACTTGAGGGTTTAAATATTTAGCAAGGGCTCCTGACAGCGTGTTGGGTTCTATAATTTGATTTTGTAACTGAAGCCTACACAAAGGCGTGAGTCCCTGACGGTTAATGATTTTCTAGGCACAGCCCCCAGAAGTGCCATGGACACAATCTGGGGTTCCCCTACCCCCCCAGTTCTCCACCTTTTCATCTGACTTATCTTTTCCTTTATATTTGCTCTATATCCTCGGTTTCTCTCAGCTTGGAAACCCCGATTCTATGATTCTTCTCCTCTCCTGTTAAATTGAAAGAAGAATTCAGTTTCCCCAGAAAGCATATCAGTCACTGGGGTTAAAATGCAATATAATGTATACATTTCAGGTGATGTGAAACAAAGACCAGCAAAGATATAAAATATACATGGGGAAATACAAGAAGCAAAGAAGAAAAAAAGGCAATCCTTCTATGACCGACTGATGTTTAAATAACAGTTTCGTGTTTAGACATGAGACGCTGGAAGTCAGGAAATTTGAGGTTCCCCTAGACATTCTGGGCTCTTAAATCTGTTGTCAGTAAAGGGGCACAATGGTGTGAATTTTTAGCTGAGCATCAGTTGAACCTCGAATTTCCTGGGTTTTTGTTGGCTCGTATCACGGTGAAACCTTATATTCTTTTTCCCCAAATATATATCTAATTTCCTTTACAAAGAGAAAAAAAAATTTTTTTCCCACCAAGTTATAAGAAAACACACGTTATCTTTCCCAATAAGGCATTATCTATTATTGGGTTTTTTTGGAGAGCTAAAAACATGCACCAAAATAATGTTCCAAACCCGTTTATTGTGTTTTGTCAGATAAAAAAAGCTGAGTTTGATTTATTATTTCATGTAGATATTATGTAGACGCTTGTGTTCGACATTTCCTGAGAAATATTTCCGTCTCTGAGGTCTTTAAAAAAAATGCATATTTTAAAAGAATTAGGGTGTTGTTGTTTTCATTTTCTGTGTGTGTATGTGTGGTGGCAGGTGGGGGGCTGCTTTTAAGGTTCTTCATGTTTAAGATGTTTATTAACTTAAAAGAATTTACTGGGAAATTATGAACTTTATAAAAGACAGACATTTCTTGAGAGTCAATTGCTTCCAACAATCCCTTTCTTTAAAGCCATTTTTCTATTCTTTCTTCCTATAATTACAGAGTGTTTTAAATGTGAGTAATTATACCTTGACGTAGCTCATGATTTAAAACGGACCTTTGAGAATGATAGCAAAGTGGTTTCTGCGTTTCGTAGTTCAATAAAATCAGAAGCAGTTAAAAAAATAAGTATACAACTGGATTTGTTATTCTTTCAAAATCAGTCATACATATAGACCTATTTGGGGGGGGGGTGGCGGGGTGAGGGTGGGTGAAATTTCAGATTAGAACGAAGTTATAACCCACATCAGGAAAATCGGACCTTTAATGAAAGAAATGGAAAAGACTTAATCACCAAGACTCCTCCAACGTGACACTTCAAATTACATCAGAACCCTACCCGGTAATGCAAAATGAGAGCCTTTCATCTGAAAAATGAAATGTTTAATGATTTCAATGAGTTCGTACCTCCCCAAATTCTAGATCAGAATAGAGCCTGGATTTCTTTTATATCTGGGAAATATGTATGGAAATGATTCTTTCTCTTGGGTTTTCCACCTCCCTCCCCTCCCCCCCCAAACCCCTCTTGCGACAGGAAGGTAATTTGTTTTCTCTGGGGGAGTTAGAGGGGTGGAGGAGAGCAATGTAGTTATAGAAAATGCTAAATGGCATTTCCTAGCTATCTGAGAATATTACCGTTTGAGTGGGTCAGGTCTGCCCAGAGGCAGAAGGCAGAACTCAAGATCATTTTTTCTCAGCTGAGTTTTGGTGATTAAATGTATTTGTCTGAAAAAAAAAAAAAAAAAAAAAAAAAAGAGAAGGGACTGAAAAGGAAAAAAAAAAAAAAGACTTAAATGTAAGGAGAGTACCTAATGAACTAGTTAACATTCTTACTATCAGGGAAGTCTAACCCATTCATAAATAAACAACTTTAAACCACCTTCTCTCTCTCTCTCTCTCTCTCTCTCTCTCTCTCACACACACACACACACACACACACACGCTCTCTTTGAGCTCCTTTTAGCAATTTGGAGTACAGGAGATTAAAGTCTTTTGGAAATTTCCAAGGTCAGACCTCAACTAAAATAGGATTAAGGGGGTAAGGGGGAAGGCAAAAAAAATGAAGAGAAGGAAGGGTTTCATTCCCTCCTTCCCCTTTCCCCTGACTATCCGAAATAAATCGGAAGTTATTTCTCAAAATCCTCTCTTCAAAAGGTTCTGAGATTGTTTCAAAATTTTCCAATCCTCTTCTCCCCTCCTCCCCTCCCCACGGTAAGAAAAACAAGTGAGGAGTGGGGAGTTAAAGGGGGAAGTTAGGGTCCCTTCCAGGCTGTACTCCAGGGGGCACTGTGACATCAACAACTTTTGCTGAAAGAGGCAGCTAGTTTGACCACTGCTGAAAGAAGAACAGTTCTCCAACTTTGCGACCGTTTTGTCTTCAGATGTTCCAAGCCAGTATTCCAACAAAGGAAGTGAACAAGGGAAACTGACTATTTTAACCCCCTCTTTTTGCTGTGTCCCACATGTAATGTTTAATTTCTGCACCAAGGACGTAGGGCTTTGAATAGGGAAACACAGGAAGATCAAACAGCCTCGGTAAATGTTTCTCTCTTTCTCTCTCTCTTCTCCCTCCCTCCTTTTCTTCTCCCCTCCTTTCTTTCTTCCTCCTTCCCTCCCTCCTTCTCTATTTCTCACCCCTTCTCGATAAATGTTTTCTTTTCTCTTTTTCATTTTCCCTTCCTCCCATTTTCCTCTCTCCTTTCCTTCTCTTTGCTAATGCGTCTCTGCAAGAAAACAGCAACAGAAAGCACAACATCGTTTCATCTACCTTGGTTGCATTTCTCCTGATTCTTCATTTCATCCATCCTTTTAAAAAGCCTTCCTAGACGCTGCTTGCCTGTTCATTCACCAGATTTGAGTAAGGAGCGCTGTCTGTCAGTGCATTTTGGTAGATCTTAACAGTAATTATGTAGCAACTTCAAAGCAAAACGATCTGTGTGCTTTTCTCTCTTTTTCTCGATCTTTCTGCGCATACACATGCGCCTGCAGACACACTCTCAATCCTAACCCCACTAAACCCAAATAAAAAATCCTTTTCAAACAGAGCAGAAAATTGGGTTGAAGTTAGCTGCTGGTATTTCAAATGTAAGATGATTGCAAAAGCCTCCCCAGATTTCTGGGGAAATAATGGAAAGACCCTGTAAAGAAATAAAGCTTCTTAAAAAAAGAAAAAAAGAAAAAAAAAAAAAAAAAGAAATAGAACTTCTTGTTGGACTAGTTTCAATTAAAAATATTATTTGATCATGTCTCAAAACTTCAATATTTTAGACCAGGGACCATGAATAACACATAATGATAAAAAAAAAAAAAAGCAAACAAAAACCAAAAAAAACAAAACAAAAACAACAGGCTGAGACGTACATTTAATTAGGATCTGCCAGAATTGAATCTGGGGCTGACATACCCTTGTTCCTAAAGTGAATGAGTTGGTCTTAGCAAACCTGTGCTTTTGGAAAGGCAATTTTACGGCAAAGAGCAAACATTTAAAATAAGATTTTTACATCTTAAGATATTTTAAAACTCCACCCAATTCTGCCTTTGTGTCTGCCTTTAAATAATCAGAGCTGGGTTTCCAGGTTTCAAGGGGGGGAAAAAAAAACCCAAAAAAACCCGTCATTCAATAAAATAATGAACAGCAAAGCTGAACGTTTCATTGACGAAATGTTTTCCAGGGATTTTGACTTTATTATAAATGAGGTTTTATCTCAGGAACTAAAAATACTAGAAAGGAAGGAAATCAACGAAGGGGCTGAAAATACTAGAACTATTAACCAAATCCTCCCCTTGAAGTAAGGACTGTAGCTTGTAGATGCCTCTGGAAGCCTGAGCAGAGCACAGACAAAAGGAATGATTAGAATCCCAAAGACTTGTTCGGTGTAGAAAACTTACAAGCATGCAACCAGAGGACAAGCCTTCTCCAGAGTGGACATTTCCAAGTGTGGCGGATCTGTGTGTGTGTATGCGATTTGTACTATTCTCCATATATTTGTCTACGCTTGTGTAGATGATCATTTAGGAGAACTTCCATATGGAGCAATTGGAAAGAGAATGTCTGACTTTTGTATGTTATTGACACACTTCCCGGCGAATATTACAAATAAAAATGTTCTGTAAGTTCCTTCAAAGAAAGGCATCTCTTTCCCTTCTGTCGGTTTTGCCAATTCACTGTTTAATTTGAAACCAGAAAGAATAGAAGCAAAGTAAGCTCTAAAGAAACACATTTACACATGAGATTTTCTGTTTTCCCTCTTGGAAGAGGCTCATTATTTAAAAGGGAGAATCCCCAGTGTTTTCTCTGGATTTTAGGAGACTACACAAATGTAATAACCTGGAAGAAAGAAATGAACATATAGGACCTTGAATAGAAATGCTTATTAACACATGGAACATGTCAGCCTCATCTCAAAAATCTAGGTTCATTAGCTGTATTCTTGCTCCTTTGGAAAGGGGATCATTCATTTCAGTTTTATTTTTCTTCTTTTCCTTTATTTTCTTGCCTTTGTTGTGTTAAGGTCTCGTAAACTTGCCGAGGATCATAAATCCCTTTGCAAACCATGATATGCTGATTTAGGGGGTCCTGATTACGAGTGTGTAAAACTGAGTTTCCTAAGAGTTTATTATTATTATTCACCAATATAACACTGTAACTAACAACAATTAAAAAAAGCAATTATAAGCAGAGTCAATCTCTCCCAGACTTTTGATTTTGCCTTTAAATACCTAAAAAATTAGTGAAAGAGAACGAGGCTTTATTTCTAAATGCCTATTCTCAATAATAGGATATTAATACAGTAAAAATCATTTGTTCCTAGGCCTGACCGGCAGATTCTTTCAGCAGCTTTGAAATGAGGGAACGTTTTCTAGTGTGGGCTGAGAAGCTGGAAGCTGTCTTATAAAAGTGGCCAGCAGATGGCACTCCACCCCAGGTTACTACTCCTGGACATGATGTTGGTGTTATTCTTGGTCTTTTGGACAAGGGTGTGGACAGGCAGTTTGAGGCTGATTCTGGGCAGTCAACAATAGCATCAAAAGACAAAGAGAAGGAGAAAAGTGATAAAGCCAAGGAGCTGTATTTGCAGGTTGTGGGCTGTCTTGCTTTTGAGAAGCTTGCTAGAGCTAAAAAAGAACCATTTGTCTTGGTGTGGGTGGAGTTTGGTCTGGCACCACTGAACAGAAACCAAGACTATTAGTTACTTTGTAGGATTATCCAAATCCTTTTAGGTATTCAGGAAAAAATGGATTCTTTTGGTTAGTAGTGTAATTACAACACCTTCACATACCCTGTGGTAATGAAAGGCATTTTTGTTTTTTTCTCAAACCTTTTAACCCAAATTTTTGTTGACCATAAATCATAATGATGGGGATGCCCGTGGTGGAGGGAGAGAAGGGAGCTGACCATGTGTGGTGTTTGGGTGCGTGTGTATGTGCATTTGTGTATGTGTGCGTGACATTGTTAGAAATGGGGAAGGTGATTGACAGATGAACATAATGATTGGATGATAGGGAAGGATAGTTGGATGAAGGAAAAAATGAGATATATCATGAATATTGAGTCAAATGATCTGAATTAAAATGGGGAATGCTCAGAACTAACAAAGAATTTTTCTTGACCACTTCTCAGTGTGAGAGGCAAGGCAGGGAATTACAATTTAGATGCCAAAATGCTATACTTTCTGGGACAACTGATAGTTATGGAATCATTGCTACAGAGCATTTGAACTTGGACAGTCCTCCAGCTCTGAGGGGTATTGGCCACCACACTCTGGGGAGAAAGGGGAAGAAAAGGAAGTTTTCATTTTCGTGGAGGCTTCAAGGTTTTCATAACATAGCTTCCAAATGCAGTAAAAACCTCAAGAAACTGGAACTCGGCCAATCAGAGCCAAAGAGGCAAATAACCAGGAAACAAGTGGCTATCAGGAATGTATTAACAACAGAAATAACAAAACTTCTTCATGATACATCCTGGAGTCAATGCAAACCGGCTCTTTGTCTCGTGTGGATTTTCTGAGGCTCTACATGTGTATAAAACAGAAAAATCTATTTTTGTTTATTCAACATACTTTGTTAGGATTACAGAATCGGAGTTGGGAAAAACAGTGGTCTAAGGCAAGTCCTCATTCAAGAAGAGAGTGTACTCCAATGCAGCAATAATAATTGCTGGTGATAGGTGCTTTGTGGAAGCCAGGAGCCATGCTTGGTGCTTTCCCTCTAACATCTCATTTCATCTTCACAAAAATTTGTGAGAGAGCTCTATTATTATCCTACTTTACAGACAAGTCTCTGAGGGGTTAGCTCACTTGCCCAAGATCACACAGCCTGAAGGATGTAAAGATAGGTTTCAAACACCTGGGAGAGTGTGCATCAAATTAGGATAGCAAAGCATGGTTCTCAAGCATGCATTTTGAGGTAAGAAAGGGTCCTTCTGTTCAAGAGGAAAACTCACTGAGCCTGGAGCCCTTTTGCACTTTCCTTAGAGTGATGACCCAGGGACAAGAGAAATTTGAGGTGCTGAGGAAGAGAAGTGTAAACTTACTGTCCCAAAGAGACGCCATGTAGGTGGAGGCTGAGAGAGCCCAGTAATTCTTGCTTAGCAGTGAGCTTTGCACCACCACTTTCCTAGAGCAGAATAGCAAAGCCCAATCACCTGATAAAGCACTGTGTGGGACAGAGCAGGCGAAGGGTAAAATGGAGTTTTCCCCAGGACTCCGAAATTTGGAGGCAAAAAGACTCTTCCAGTTTTTAAGAGTCTTTGCCACCCATTTCTCACTGTAGCTTTATTACTGAGCCCTGGCTTTTTGGCAATTGCTGGACAGGAATATAAGCAGAACACAAAGCCAAGCAGAGACAGCATTCCTGTCCAAGTATCTCTATCTTCCCGTCGTTGCCTTTTCTTCTCAACCAACCTTCTCCATGACCTTGAAGGCTCGTTCCAAGTGGCTTGTGTTGGAAGCCGAATCCTCTGGGTCAGCCTGTGGGGCAAAGTTAGCTTGCTTGGAGAACTATAAGCAGACCTGTTTGGCTGGAATTATGTTGTAGGTCCAAGTTGATTTCCTTGTTGGGACCATGGTAGGGGAGATTTAGTCTTTGTGCCCCTTGGGGTTGAGGGAAAGGGTTGGAATATGACTGTCATCATGATAACGTGCAGCACTCTGCAACTCAACCATTTTAATGAGGAAAATTCAACGTCTTTCTACCTGGATGCTATGCACCCTCCCTTTCCCTGGCCACATTTAGGTATTTATCCTGTTCACTCAACTGTTCATTGAGGGCTTAATATATGCCAGATTCTGAGACTCGGCATTTAAGGAATTCAGGTCCACTGAGAGTGACGGAGAAATAAATGGGCATTTATAATATGGCCATCAGTGCTGGAAGGGGTGAGATATGATGGTGCTGGGGAGCACACTTGATTCAATTCTTCCAGTGGTGGGCAGAGGGAAGAAGCAGGGAAGGCTTCCTGGAGGAGGTGACATCAAAGCTGAGCCCTGATGCTGAGTAGAATAAATAAGGTGGGATAGAGAGGATGTTTCAGGCAGCAGGAAGAGCACATGCAAAAGGGCTGGTGGGGAAGTGGGGAAGCAGGATGCTGGATACTGCAAATAACTTACCTGACTGGAGTCCAGGAGGGGCAGACTTGAGGTTAGAGAGTAGGCAGAATCGAGGCTTGTGAACCATGCTAAGGCATCCGTTCATTATCCAGATGGCAGTGGGGAGCTATGGAAGAATTTAGGGCAAGGGTTTGATTCAACCAACTCCAGCTATAACTCAGTGGATTTGGAGAATCATGTTTTCTGAAGGACCATCATCTTTCCAAAATTTCAATGCCGTCTCCACTCCATAGCTTCTGCTTCCCTAGGCTCTGGGATGCAGGGACTCCAGAGAGGAGAAGGTGCAGAGTCTCTATTTAAGCTGAGTTGTAATTAATGGTCAAACCAAGGCAGACACAAGAGCCAGAATGCACATCCAAGGAGCTGCAAAAATCAGGAAGAAATAAAACAAACCCAGTGAAACCATATCTTACAGATTGTTCTTGATACTATTTTGGGGAGGGGAAGCTAGATCTCAATGAGAAATGATTTTTGGCCAGTCACAATGAGCAGCCCATGCCGGCCAAAGAAACATTTTTAAAGACACATTAAACAAAGGCATAGATTTTTTTCCCTCCGCCAAAAGGACCTTATCCCACCAGCATCTTTTCTACAAAGGGAAAACATCTTGCATGTTGTGACCAATTTCTCGTCCGCCCGGCTGTCCTTCTCCAATGGAAGTAATTGGGGGAGAAAGGTCTGCGAGCATAAGCTTTGATGTCTGGGGGAAGGGGGCACCTTTTCAGCAAATGTCTGCCGCAGTCGCAGTGATTGAGAAAGGCACATCCGTTTTGGAAAATGCCTACTAATTAAATGAATGTTTTCAACTGGAAAGCATGTCTAAGCTGTTAAGATACATCCCTGATGAAGCTGGAAGGAATGCTTTAGACCTTGGCCTGAAGTGGGTGTTTTATATACCTGGGCTTCTCAAGTCTCACATATCACATTCCATTCATTCATTCATTCATTCATTTGCTCATTCAACAAAAGTTTGGTGGGCTCCTCTGTGCACCGTGGTAGGTGCTGGGTCTTCAGTAATGAACCAGGCTCCTTATAAGAGCTTATATTCTAATGTGTAAGACAGATCTTTATTAAGAAACTTTTTGTGTCACATGTTCTTACCTCTAAACATGAATAAAGAAAGGACAAAACTGACACATGAGTCCCGGTTGGTCCAGTCTCCTCTGTTTATTAGCTCCGTGACCTTTAACAACTGCTTAGCCTTTTCCAGCCTCAGCCTCCCCATCTATACAATGGTCACTACAGGGACTTCCCCGGTGGTCCAGTGGTTAAGAATCCGCCTTCCAATGCAGGGGACGCGGGTTCGATCCCTGGTCGGGGAACTGAGATCCCACGTGCCACGGGGCAGCTAAGCCCGCATACTCTAGAGCCCGCGAGCCACAGCTAGAGAGAAGCCCGCACGCCCCAACGCAGTGCCTGCGCGCCGCAACGAAAGATCCTTCACGCTGCAACTAAGACCCAACTCAGCCAAATAAATAAATAAATATTAAAAATAATGGTCATTACAACACTGCTTACGTTGTAGGGTGAGAGTGAATATTAGGTAAGATAATACATGGAAAGTGCTCAGTTTAGTGTTTGAGCCACAGCAAGAGCTTGACACAGGTGAGTTATGTTTATTACTGAGGCCAAGGACATCAAAGAATTTTTAAAAAGGGAATTCATGCTCATTGTGAAAAAAAATCAAACAAAAATAGAAGCCCCTGGAATTAAAAGTGGAGGTCGTCCTCTTACGCGACTGGCCAGTGCCACCTCTGCGTTAATGAAGGTTGCAAGTCACTGCCAACCCCACCTGGCTTCCGCATGAATGAGGACCCTGCTGACTTCCTCCTGGGCAGTGCTGCCTTAGAGCAGTGTTTCCAAAAAAATAGCATCAGCTCTCTACTTGCGTCTTAATCATCTGGGAAGAGAGTGCTTGATGAAATGAAGATTCCTGGGCTTCCCCCCTCTCCCCCCACCTTTTGAACGTGGCTACTAGAAAATTAAAAATTACAAATGGGGCTTGTCAGCTCATGCAGCTCAATATCAAAAATACAAACAACCCAATCCAAAAATAGGCAGAAGACCTAAACAGACATTTCTCCAAAGAGATGTTACAGATTGCCAACAAACACATGAAAGGATGCTCAACATCACTAATCATTAGAGAAATGCAAATCAAAACTACAATGAGACATCATCTGACACCGGTCAGAATGGCCATCATCAAAAAATCTACAAACAATAAATGCTGGAGAGGGTGTGGAGAAAAGGGAACCCTCTTGCCCTGTTGGTGGGAATGGAAATTGATACAGCCACTATGGAGAACAGTATGGAGGTTCCTTCAAAAACTAAAAATAGAACTACCATATGACCCAGCAATCCCACTACTGGGCATATACCCTGAGAAAACCATAATTCAAGAAGAGTCATGTACCACAATGTACATTGCAGCTCTATTTACAATAGCCAGGACATGGAAGCAACCTAAGTGTCCATCGAGAGATGAATGGATAAAGAAGATGTGGCACATATGTACAATGAAATACTACTCAGCCATAAAAAGAAACGAAATTGAGTTATTTGTAGTGAGGTGGATGGACCTGGAGACTGTCATACAGAGTGAAGTAAGTCAGAAATAGGAAAACAAATACCATATGCTAACACACATATATGGAATCTAAAGAAAAAAAAAAAGGTTCTGAAGAACCTAGGGGCAGGACAGGAATAAAGATGCAGATGTAGAGAATGGACTTGAGGACATGGGGAGGGGGAAGGGTAAGCTGGGACGAAGTGAGAGAGTGGCATGGACATATATACACTAGCAAATGTAAAATAGACAGCTAGTGGGAAGCAGCCGCATAGCACCGGGAGATCAGCTCGGTGCTTTGTGACCACCTAGAGGGGGTGGGATAGGGAGGGTGAGAGGGAGACGCAAGAGGGAGGAGATACGGGGATGTATGTACATGTATAGCTGATTCACTTTGTTATAAAGCAGAAACTAGCACACCATTGTGAAGCAATTATACTCCAATAAAGATGTTTAAAAAACCCCAGACAAATGGGGGCTTGTGTCATCTTTCTTTTGGGTGGTGCTGATGGAGACCCTCACACGCTCCAGGCCCCTATGACTGCAACCCGACAATTACGCGTAAAACAATGAAAAAAATAGCAGCAAGGGTCTGTCGCTCCTCTTTCCGGAGAAAAGCCTCAGATCACCCCCTGCCACCTCACTGCACCTTCTTTGGTTGGAGGAGCCCCATCTGTGGCTCATGACTTGCGCGGTGCCACCTCCATTAGCACATTAAGTGGCAGCGGGTTCAAAGCCCATCCAAGGTCACCCTCCATGACACCCGGCCTGGCGCCTCGGGCTCCTACTGTCCAGGGCTGGGCGGCCGTTTATCGGTTTGGCACAGCTGCTCACCAGGTGATTTTTTGCAGCTCTGAGTTCATAAGAGCTTCTTTAGCAAAGCAGAAAATGTTTCAAGTGAGCTTGGAGAGATGAGTGTATTTACCAGGACAAATATCTTGCTCTTTGTCAGCCTTTGATTATATCTGACTGCACCTTCCTCTCTGAATGGAGTTGGGAAAAAACAGTTCATTTAAAGCTTGAAAATACTCATCTTCTCTTCCATTTTGCACCAGCCTTTTTCTTGCCCTAAACAACAACACTTGTGTCTGCCTCCTTTCCCTGGTTTGTTTTCCACAACAATCTCACTTCCCTTTGGCCTTTTTTCTGCTCTGCTTCTGTAAATCAGTTTACCTTGCTAATGATAATAATGATCTATAATATCAGGGAAGTGCTTTCCTAGAGCCTTAACTCATCTGACGTGTATGAAATCTTTATGAGGTGGGCTGGGGAAATGAGCTTCATGTACGGTCAACACCGAATGAGTGTTGGATGTTACGTGCATTGAATACTTCTCACAGCTTCAGCAAGTAGGTGCTGTCCCCATTTTACAGATGAAGAAACTGAGGCTCAGGGCAGTAAAGTGACTCACCCAAGCTCTTGCAGCTAATGAGTGATGGAGCACAAATTTGGATCTAAATCTGTTGACTCCAAATCTATGCTTTTAACAATTCCCATCTTCTTCGTGTGTTCCTACAAGTATGACAAATGAGGAAACTGAGGCACAAAGAGATGAAGAGGCTGCAGCTATTTGTAATCTTTCACGTGTTAGTAGACCCAGCTGAAACTGGATTTCACACAAAAGGGAATTTAAGGTAATTGAAATTTTAGCAGTAGGAATGGCTTCAGGCAAGCCCTGATCCAGGAGCTCAGTGTTTCAAGGAACCAGATTTTACCATGATAGTTCTCTCAGTCACTCAGCGAACACTTGTTAGCGTTGACTACTGACCCAGAACTGTGCTAGATTCTGGATAGGGGTCAAAAATCTGACTCCAGTCATGGAGGTCTCAGCTCCCAGGAGAATGGGGAGAGAGTGATAGTTAAAGCAGAAAATTCCAATAGAGCCTGGTATTTGCTCTCTCTCTCACATGCTTATTTTAACACAGCATTACAGATACAGTTGAATGTCCTAGGGAACCCTTCCCTAGCACATTCCCCTCCCACCTTCCTTACTGTATAAAAACCGATAGGAATGAACTGCTCTGGATTCACTCTGTTTGGAAGCCTGAAGTCTTCTTATTCACCTGGCCTCTCTTCTGCTCTGGGGGCCCCTCTCCCTAATGAGAATTAGGAATTCCACATGACTCTCTGTGAAACAAAATTTTAAAACTACTCTTTTTCATCATTAAAGTTTTTTCATTGGACTATAATATACATACAGAAGAAATGCACATATCAAAAAGCAGAGTTCAGTGAATTTTCACGAAGTAAATACGTCCTTGGAAACAACACCCAGATCAAGAAACAGGAGAGGTCAGCCCATTTCCCAGTCTCAATCTCCCCAACAAAATGGTGTATCTTGATTTTGACACCATAGATTAGTTTTGCCTGTTTTCTACTGCATACAAAACAGAGTCACGTAAGTATATACTCCTCTGCGTATAGTGTCTTCTGCTTGACATTATGTTTATGAGATTTCTACCCTAATTTTAATGGGTACATGATACTCTGTTTTACGAATATCTCATAATTCACTTAACTGATCTTATATTGTTATAAATAATTAGGTTGCTTGTAATTTATGCTTATTGATTTTCTTTTCAGTTTTGTTTTGTTTATTGGGAACTAATGCATTTGCCCAAAGCAATGATAAAGTATTGGTTAGACTTTACTTCTTGGAAGCGACAGAACCAACCCTGGTTTGCTCAAGCCAAGAGACAGTTCATCAGAGACGCTCACAGGGATGAAGGGAGTGCTGAGGGACCAGGCCACGAGAGGCCACAGGCAGTGGGGCTGTATCTGGAAATACACAGGGACAATTCACTGAAGGGAAATCAGTGTGGTCAGAGGCTGGGCAGTAAAAGCCAATGTCCTTTTAGGTGGCTTTTAGCCATGTAGAAATTAGGGCTTGAAGGAGGTGTTTTGGGGAAAGTAAGTTCTTCCTGGTAACCAGGAAATACTATATGGACTGGTTTCCCTATTTCTAAGACTGGCCCTGGGTTGTCTCATTGTGGCTTGTTCCAGGATTGAGATATTCGTAGGGCAGGAATTCTCAAACTTTTCTTCTCAAGGAACCCCATGCATATCAGAGAAGTGTGGATAAGAATCTCTGATGGTCCTGGGGATGTGTTTCTCTGTGTCTTCAAAACCTTGGGATTTATTTGAAAAGTTCATGTGAACTTTTCATTCTATTCCCTCTATATCCATGTTTATATGGCATAAACATAATTTTATTTTCTAAATCCTCAAACAAGTAGATACTCTAGGACCCTGTTACCAAGCGTGGCCGGTAGACCAGCAGCATCAGAGTCACCTGGAGCTAGTTAGAAATGCAGAGTCCCAGCAGTTTAACATAATTCCCAGAGTCTGCAATTTCATGCAATTCCTAGTTGACTCATGGGCATAGTGAAGCCTGAGTAGCTCTGCTCTGTCTTTCATCCATCCACTCATCCATCCATCCATCAAAAATGCATTTAGCATTTGCTCTGTACCAGGCCCTAGGTTTACTGCAGTGAACAGAGGAGACAAAGTTCCTGACCTCATGGATGTCCAGCCAAGTATAGTGAAGACAGACATTGAATAAGTACTTAGAGAGGAAGAAAGTGTGCAAGGATCCGTGTGGACATATATATCCAGGAGGATGGGGGAGGTCAGGGCAGGCTCCCTGGAGCAAATGAAGTTTCAGTGGAGACCAGAAGGATGGGTATAATGTAGTTAGGCTGAGGGAGGGCTGCAAGGAGTCAGAAAAATGAGTGCTAGTGCCCTGGGTAGAGGATATGATATGTGTCAAGGCCTCAGGAAGGAAAGTCTGGCTTATCAATGCAAAACTACTTCATTCATTCATTCATTCATTCACTCATTCAGCAGACTTATATAAGATGCCTGTTACATTTATAGCCAGCACTTTGCTGAATGCTGGAGAGGTGCTGATGATGGTGATGGAGATGATGACAATAATGAACACTTAAATAACCAGACATTATTCTAGGCTCTTTATATATATTAACTCACCCAACCATCATCATTAACAGCTCTATGAGACAAATTCTAGGATTTTCCCCATTTTACAGATTAGGAAACTGAGGCAGGGAAAAGTTAGTTAACTTACCCAAGATGATGCAGCAGAGCCTAAATTCAAGCCTGCAGAACCCAGCTCGGAAATTCATGGTCTTCATCATTACATTCTAAATAAGATGCGGGTCTGCCCTCCAAGACCCTGCCCACTGCCATTTTAGGCACCCTTTTCCCTACAAAATTTCTAGGTTCTTCCATGCAAAATCAACATCTGGTTCTGAGCTTCTCACATCTAATTGTTCTCGTCACAGGTTTGTCGGGGACTGTACTAGGCATGACTTTGTGGTTTCACTCTCTGAGGTTGACTCCAAGCCCGCCCACCCTGCATCTCTTCTCTGCTTTCCCACACGAGTGCCTCTTGCCTGGAGAGCCGAGGTCTCCCTCAATCTCTGGTCCCGGCGACTTAATGCTCATCCTCACTGCACTCTGTTCCCTGCTCCGTGTCCCTTTCTCCTTGCTTGGCACTTAGTACATCTTTTCAAATACCACCCTGGCTTGGTTTAAAGCTCTTGCTAACTTATACACACACACACACACACACACACACACACACACTCACATTCACTCACATGTACACAATAGACAAAAGGACATCCCCACATTCATTCATAGCCTTCTACTTATTGACACACATACACACAACATATACATACATATAACCAAAGCACACCCACTTACTTACATACTCGTTCACACACCCACTCAAACATATGCACAAACACATAGGCCACTTTCTTTCACACACTCATTCAAACATATTAATACACACCACACATACACACACGTCCCTTCCGCCCTGCACATAAACACACACACACGCCAGCAGATTCTCTGTCGCATACACACACTGGGCCTTGTTGGCTGACATCTACCAAAGAACTTTGCAGTCATGTCAGAGAGGAAAAGTTCAAATGAAAATCAGACCCGGTAATTATAGGGTTTTCTACACACACATTTTTTTTTCCCAGGCTTGAAAACGAAAGAGGCCCAGGAGATGAGAGCCTTTCCAGGGGGCTGGGGAGTAAGTAAGCAAAACCACATTTAAGAGAGTGAGAAAAACTCCCTAAACTATTTTTAAAAACCGCTGGATGGAGAAGAAGAGGACTGGTGACACCACTTGCTTGTCAACTGTTAGGTCTGACTTTGGCGTTTTGGTGCAGCAAGGTTCTGTGGGTTTTTCAAGGACAAAGCCAAGGCGTTTCCCTGTCAAGGCCCCATTTCTATCTAAAGCAAGACACTAAATATCCAGATCAACTCACTTTGGCAAACATGTAGTGAATATCTAATAGATGCTGGGCATTGGATAAGCCACCTGGGGTACACGGATAACTAAGGGGTGTCCAGAATGGTAGGGGAAAGAGGTAAGTATTAGCTGGGGTGAATTCATTGCAAGGGACAGAAAAGGAACGGAAACATCTAAGGGTAGCTGGCTTCAGACCCTGCTGGATCCAGAGGCTCAGACAGACTTTTATCACATAATCACAGTAAGGATGTGGCATGGTCAGATGTGGTCACTTGGGCTGCAGGGTGGAGAAAAGACTGGGCCAAGCATGGGAGCTGGAAATCCAGTTTTGGGGAGGGGAGCATTGCAATAGTCCAGGCAGAAGAGCATGGTGGCTTGGACCAAGCAGATGTGAGGCTGGGAAGAAGTGAATGAGAGATGAGGTAAGTTGCAGAGATTCGGTGATGGAGGATGTGGGGTGTAAGGAAGAGGGAGGTGTCAAGAATAATTCCTAAGTTTCTGGATTTTACGGCCGCATGGCTGGCTGAGATAGGTTATTTCTCTTACCTTAACCAAGAAGATGGGTATACAAATTTTGACTGAAAAATGATAGTCCTTTTTCCCCCCAGCATTATTGAGCTGTAATTGACAAAACTGTGAGTGGTAAGTGTACAATGTGATGATATGACATATGTATACATTGTGAAAGGATTCCCGCCATCGAATTAATGAACACATCCATCACCTCAAGTAGTTATCCTTTCTGGTTTTTACTTTTTTGTGAGAACACTTAAATTCTACTGTCTTAGCAAATTTTAAATTATGCAACATGGTATTATTAACTATAGTCACCATGTTAAACATTCTATCCTCAAATCAGATTCATCTTGTACATGAAAGTTTGTACCCTTTTGTCAATCTCTCCCTATTTCTCCCACCCCGCAGGCCCTGGCAACCACCATTCTACTCTCTGTTTCTAAGAGTTCAACTTTTTTTTTTTTTTTTAACATTCTACATATAAGTGAGATCATGCAGTATTTGTCTTTGTCTGGCTTATTTCACTTAGCATGGTGTCTTCCAGGTTCATCCATGTTATTGCAAATGGCAGGATTTCCTTCTTTTTTTAAAAAAATTTATTTATTTAATTTATTTATTTTTGGCTGCGTTGGGTCTTTGTTGCTGTGTGGGGGCTTTCTCTAGTTGTGGCGAGCGGGGGCTACTCTTCGTTGCGATGCACAGGCTTCTCATTGCAGTGGCTTCTCTTGTTGCAGAGCATGGGCTCTAGGTGCGTGGGCTTCAGTAGTTGTGGCACGTGGGCTCAGTAGTTGTGGCTTGCGGGCTCAGTAGTTGTGGTGCACGGACTTAGTTGCTCCACGGCATGTGGGATCTTCCCAGACCAGGACTCGAAACTGTGTCCCTTGCATTGGCAGGTGGATTCTTAACCACTGCGCCACCAGGGAAACCCTGGATTTCCTTTTTTAAGGCTGAATAATATTTCATGGTATGTATATACTGCATTTTCTTTATCCATTCAAATGTTGTTGGACATTTATATGTCTTGGCTATTTTGAATAACTCTGTAACGAACATGAAAGGCAGATTTCTCTTTGAGATAGCGGTTTCCTTCCCCTTGGGTATATACCCAGAAGTGAAATTGCTGGACCATATGGTAGCTCTTTTTTAAAATTTTTTGAGGAACATCCATACTGTTTTCCATAGTGGGTGCACCAATTTATGTTTCCACCGAAAGTGTGCAAGGGTTCCCTTTTCTCTACATCCTCACCAGCACTTTTTATCTCTTGTCTTTCTGATAATCACCATCCTAACAGGTGTGAGGCTATATCTTATTGTGGTTTTGATTTACATTTTTCCGATGTTTAGTGATGTTGAGCACTTTTTCATATACCTGTTGGTCATTTGTATATCTTCTTTGGAAAATATGTCTATTCAAGTCTTGTGCCCATTTTTTAATTGGCTTACTTATTTATTTATCTTGGCTGTGAAGTTGTATGAGTTCCTTGTATATTTCGGATATTAACCCCTTATCAGAGATGTGGTTTGCAAATATTTTCTTCCTTTCTGTAAATTGTCTTTTCATTCTGTTGATTGTTTCTGAGTGTTCATCAAACCAGATAATGTATGGTAAAACTGTACATTAGGGAGCCATTTTGCTTTACTTTCTCAGGTCACCCACATAAAAATCACAAGAGTCAGGAATTATCATTATCATTGCATAGATAAGGAAAAGTGGGCTAAGAGAGGGGTATTAGTAGTGGTAGCAATAGTAGCACTGGAAGACATTATTGTAGAACTGTTAAGAGGACAAGATCTAGAGGCAGGCTACCTACTTGGGTTCAAGTCGCAGCCCAACATTTTACTAGCTAGGTGGCCTTGGGCAAGTCACTCCACTTTCCTATTCCTCAGTTTTTTTTGTCTTTAAAGTGGAGTAAATTTGCCGATCTCATAGAGCTGTCCTAAAGGTTAAATGAGACAATATGTGCAAACTGTTTAAACTCAACTCTGCATACAGGAAGCAGTCAATAAAGATGAGCTATGTCATTATTGTCAATGACACCCTCCTCATAGATAGTGGGATGTGGTGATAGTCGAGGTCATCATTGCTACTCAGTATTTCCTGACCTTGTTTTGGAGGGTTTGCACTTCCCTGAAGCTTGCGGTTAGGAATGGCCATGGCTAAATGACTTTGGCCACAAAATGTAAGTAGAAGTGATATGTCACTTCTGAGTGGAAGTTTTAAGAGCTGGTATGAAATTGACCACATCTGTCTTTCTCTCTGCCATGGTGACCGGCAAGGTTCTGGATGTTGGATGCTCTGTCAGCCTGGTTCCAGAGTGAGGACATGGGGATAGAGCCCTCAGTTGACCTACAATAGCAATGCAATGTGAATGAGAAATAGAGCTTTGTTGTTTTAAGATCCTGAAACTGGGGGTTGTTTGTTACTGCAGCAAAATCTGTCCTATTCTGACTGATACACTGATGGGCACTAGAAACTGAGCCATAGGAATCTTTGTTAATCAAATAAATATTTCAGAGGTTCACACCTCCATGACGACGTGCAGTAATCCCATTGTATAGATCCAAATAAAGACGGGGAAAAAACTTCTTTAGCTTTTGGAGAGAGATTCTACTCAGCTCTGAAGTACCCTGAAATGGATGTTTATTGAAAAAAAAAACACAGGCTTGATGGCAAGTATAAGCTTTTATATATAATGAAAATGGAAGTGGGTATCACCGTACATGTGAAAAAGAAATCTATAAAAACCACAGAGCATTTCACAGAACTAGAACAAAAAACTTCACAATTTGTATGGAAACACAAAAGACCCCGAATAGCCAAAGCAATCTTGAGAAAGAAAAATGAAGCTGGAGGAATCAGGCTCCTGGACTTCAGACTATACTACAAAGCTACAGTAATCAAGACAGTATGGTACTGGCACAAAACAGAAATATAGATCAATGGAACAGGATAGAAAGCCCAGAGATAAACCCACACACATAAGGTCACCTTATTTTTGATAAAGGAGGCAAGAATATACAATGGAGAAAAGACAGCCTCTTCAATTAGTGGTGCTGGGAAAACTGGACAGCTACATGTAAAAGAATGAAACTAGAACACTCCCTAACACCATACACAAAAATAAACTCAAAATGGATTAGAGACCTAAATGCAAGGCCAGAAACTATAAAACTCTTAGAGGAAAACATAGGCAGAACACTCTATGACATAAATCACAGCAAGATCCTTTTTGACCCACCTCCTAGAGAAATGGAAATAAAAACAAAAATAAACAAATGGGACCTAATGAAACTTAAAAGCTTTTGCACAGCAAAGGAAACCATAAACAAGAAGAAAAGACAACCCTCAGAATGGGAGAAAATATTTGCAAACGAAGCAACTGACAAAGGATTAATCTCCAAAATTTACAAGCAGCTCATGCAGCTCAATATCAAAAAAACAAAAAACCCAATCCAAAAATGGGCAGAAGACATAAATAGACATTTCTCCAAAGAAGATATACAGATTGCCAACAAACACATGAAAGGATGCTCAACATGACTAATCATTAGAGAAATGCAAATCAAAACTACAATGAGGTATCACCTCACACCAGTCAGAATGGCCATCATCAAAAAATCTACAAACAATAAATGCTGGAGAGGTTGTGGAGAAAAGGGAGCCCTCTTGCCCTGTTGGTGGGAATATAAATTGATACAGCCACTATGGAGAACAGTATGGAGGTTCCTTCAAAAACTAAAACTAGAACTACCATACAACCCAGCAATCCCACTACTGGGCATATACCCTGAGAAAACCATAATTCAAAAAGAGTCATGTACCACAGTGTTCATTGCAGCTCTATTTACAATAGCCAGAACATGGAAGCAACCTAAGTGTCCATTGGCAGATGAATGGATAAAGAAGATGTGGCACGTATATACAATGGAATATTACTCAGCCATAAAAAGAAACGAAATTGAGTTATTTGTAGTGAGGTGGATGGACCTAGAGACTGTCATACAGAGTGAAGTAAGTCAGAAAGAGAAAAACAAATACCATATGCTAACACATATATATGGAATCTAAAGAAAAAAAAAAAAGGTTCTGAAGAACCTAGGGGCAGGACAGGAATAAAGACGCAGACGTAGAGAATGGACTTGAGGACATGGGGAGGGGGAAGGGTAAGCTGGGACGAAATGAGAGAGTGGCATGGACATATATACACTACCAAATGTAAAACAGATAGGTAGTGGGAAGCAGCCGCATAGCGCAGGGAGATCAGCTCGGTGCTTTGTGACCACCTAGAGGTGTGGGATAGGGAGGATGGGAGGGAGACGCAAGAGGGAGGAGATATGGAGATATATGTATATGTATAGCTGATTCACTTTGTCATAAAGCAGAAACTAGCACACCATTGTAAAGCAATTATACCCCAATAAATATGTTAAAAAAAAACAAACCCACAGAGCATTTTAAGGGGTTAAAGGTAAAAGGAAATGGGCTTGTTATGTGTCAGTTAAATAAACAAGGGCTTCTTGGACCAGAATGGGAGGGTTTCTAGTCACCATTCAACCTTCCAGAGATGTATTTAAATATGGCATTAGGTACATGTGGAGTTGTGTCTTTGTGTTTTGCCACCATTGTAAACTGAACACATAAGAGCAGAGAACTAGACTTAGAAACTGGGAGTTTTAGATGTCTCAGAAAATTGAAATAAAACCCAGGCTTCCAGGAGGGTTTGCAGATCTTGGGAAACTAAGGGTTTAAACTCAGTCATGATCTGTGAGTTTATTTTTCCCAGTTTCAGAAATGTATTTAATGCTTCAGACATATTTACTGTGGACCCTGGAAATGATGTTATTGAGGGTGAGACACTCCCAATCCTCCTTCTTGACAGTAGGTATTTTGGGGTGTGTGGTTAACATAGAAATTAATTTCCATGTTCTTGTGGCTTGGTTGTTGATGTTGTCTGGGAAAAGAGTGGGACAGAATTCACAGTCCCCCAAGTGCTCACATGAGCTTGTCTGTGGTTTGCATGCTGTGATGTCAGTGGGAATAGATTTTCTGGAGCCCATGTGTGCAGAGCCATGGCCTCAATGACAATAATGGTAAAGGGCACAGACTTAGCAATGGATAAACCTCAATTTCTATCTCAGTTCCACCTTAGGCAATTTGTATTCTCTCTCGAAGCCTCAGTTTATTCACCTGCAAAATGGGCACACCGGTGTGTCTTAGGGTTGTTGTGAGGATAAACTGAGACAAAAATGTAACGTAAGGCATATCCCAGCACATAGTATATGCTCAATAAATCTGAGTGATGATGATGATAAACTGTCATGAGATGGTGGCCTGTGATGAGATCAGGTCAGACCTTGGTCTTTGGTGATTTAATTTTGCTCAGTGAAATACCATATCCAAAAGCAGAATCAGGATGACCCAATGACCACTGAGATGCCAGGATTGTGAAAGTGATATTTGGGATTTTATTAGCCAATCCCACAGCTGTAGTGAAAGCCAAGGCCTTGCTCTCTTTCAACTTGAGCTTTTACCCAAGAGTGAATTTATAAATAATTTATTTCTTCTTTATAAAGCATCATTTTGATACCTAATGACTGGCTCCATGAGAAGAAGATCAGGTTCACAAGCTGTTGTGGTCAGGAACCAAATATCATGTAGCTGCCGTCTAGTTATTCTGTGTACTATAGCCCTAATTTTATTTGGAGCCTCTCTTTTTCAAGAGCTCACGATTGCTCCTTCTTGCCCATTAAATCAAGTCCAAACTCCATGTCCTCACAGAAAATAACTCTCTGTGATGCTCCCTAAGATAGATAGTCCACCTTCTTGCTTGCTCATTCTTTAATATACTCTGTACACTGCATCTTGTAAGGGCAGATATATGGTACTTGTACTACGAGGTTCTAATCTAGTGTCCATGGCAGACATCACTAAGTGATTTTCACTTTGACTTCTTACCTGGTGTCATCTTTGTCCTCGCATGGTACTCCAGGCAACCACTCTCAATTGATGGAGCACAGTGTATGAATAAACCTTATTTACCACCCATGACCTAGGCAGACTGGCTTTTTTTCCTGAACATTTTAGGTTTTCCCCATACTTATATGGTTTTAAGTGCTGGCCTTTTTACCCAGAATTCCTTTGTCTCCGCCCGATTAAGCCCCATTCATTGTTCAAGATTTAATGCAGTTCATCAAGTTTCTACAAGCAGCCTTGGTATTATAAAATCACAAATAATGTTTCTTTTCTTGAGTTGATTTGAGATCCTATATGATAGTTTTTCCTGATGACACAAACTCAGTTGACCTTTCCTTGTCCTGATCTCATAAAGCATATATTTTATTATTTTTTTAATTAATTAATTAATTTTTATTTTTGGCTGTGTTGGGTCTTTGTTTCTGTGCGAGGGCTTTCTCTAGTTGCGGCAAGCGGGGGCCACTCTTCATCGCGGTGTGCGGGCCTCTCACTATCGCGGCCTCTCTTGTTGCGGAGCACAGGCTCCAGACGCGCAGGCTCAGTAGGTGTGGCTCACGGGCCTAGTTGCTCCGTGGCATGTGGGATCTTCCCAGACCAGGGCTCGAACCCATGTCCCCTGAATTAGCAGGCAGATTCTCAACCACTGCGCCACCAGGGAAGCCCTCATAAAGCATATATTATCTGAGTATAATCACATGAACTGTATTTTTAAGCCTATGATGAATAACTTTTTGCCTATTTGGGCTTTACGACTAGATTCTTGAGGGTAGGAGCCACATGGTTTTTTTAGAGTAGGCCGCTCTGAGTTCAAATCCTGGCTTTGCCATTTCCTAGCAAAATGAACTTAACCTCACTGAATGTCAGGTTCCTTACATGAAAAATGAACAGGATAATAAAACCTACCTCCTGAGGTTTGTTGTAAGTAGTCAATGCATGTAAATACCTTAGCCCAGTTTCTGAGAAATAATAAGGGGAAAATATAATGTATCTTTACATTCTGTATAAATCATAGTGAGATGCAAAGAGCCTTGAAACAAAAGTCCCAATTTCCAACCCTGGTTTGGCCGTCAGTTAGCTTGGAGAAGTCACTTCAGAGTCTTATCTTGCTCGTCTACAAAATGACCTTTATGGTCCATTCTTTGGTCTGCTCCCACTTTGGTTTGTGATATACATGGGATGCTGCTGGTGAAATCAAAGGTGAGACCCCAAATATTTATCAATCTGTATACCATAAGGATGGACCAGTTGGAACAGCTGTTGGACAGATGCTGGCTGTAACGAGTAGGATGGCCACTCTGAGTATCCACCCTTGGGGAAGGCGTTCTGGAAAGCACGAAGCACTACCCAGATGTGAGGAATCCCTATTGTCATTAATCCCTAGGTAAAGTGAAGATGGAAGTAGTTCCTGCAAATAAGAGATAGCTCATAATATTGCGGGAACCTCAAAAAAGGCTGGCGCCATCCGGACTGTCAGCTGAGAGCAACAGAATCCCAACTCAGTGGGATAAGTGAAAGGTAGATTTGGATTTAGGTGTGACTGTATCCAGGGGCTCAAATGTTATATTTAAGACAGTTTTATTCTGTTCACTTTTCATACCTGCTTGCCTCTGAATGCGCTTCAATCTCAGGCAGGTTTCCCCTTCGTAATAACAAGACAAGATGGCACCAGCAGGTCCGGGTTTATATACTGTTCCCCCAGCTTGAAGTACACCAGAAAGAGAGCTCCTCTTTTCCCAATAATCCCAGCAAAAGACCTGGAATTTCTCACTTCTCTGATTGCCTGTCAATTGTAACTAACTTGCCCATCTCTGAGCTGATTGCTGTCTGTGGGGATGCATTGCTCTGATTGGCAGTGTCTGCTTCACACATGTAAATAAGTCCCCTACATATGAACCTTCAAGTTGCGAACTTTCACAGGTGTGAACGTGTGTGAGTGAAAGACCTCAGCGTCAGGCATGAGTGAAATTGCAGCTTGCCCTCCATCTCCCATTGCTGACAATCCTGCAGCTCTACCGTCTCCCACCTCCTCTCCCTCCTCCAGTCAGTAACGCTTCTTGCCCGTTCCCTTGACGCCAGCCCCTGTATGCCAGCTGTTGTACTGTACTACTGTACTTTTCAAGGTACTGTACTGTAAGATTAAAAGTGTTTTCTTTATTTTTTGTGTTTGTTTTTTATGTATTATTTGTATGAAAAGTATTATAAACCTATTACAGTACAGTACTATATAGCCGACTGTGTTAGTTGGGTACCTATGCTAGCTTTGATGCACTTACAAACAAATTGGACTTAGGAATGCACTCTTGGAATGGAACTCGTTCGTATGTAGGGGACTTACTGTGCTACAGGGACCAGGGGCCTTAACTGCATGGGCATTCTCATGAGATAGAGCTCTGTACATCCCCACTGAAGGGGAAAGTGGGTACTACGCAGGCTAAAACAACAGCTGTCCATTACCGTGGTGTAATGCAGATGAGCTAGAGAAGAACAAGGTGGTCCTGTTCTTATCCGGGCTTGGTCACTTCCTGTTCATCATGAATACATAGCTCTCACATGAAAACAAAGAGTGTTGTGTCTGAATTCCTTCCGCTAAGAATCCAACTAGTCTGTGAGACTCTGCTTCCACTCATTAATACATGAGAACATGGATCTGTCATCCCACATCCTTCTTGCCCACAGAGGACAGCACGGAGAAGATGCTTCAGGGTAGGGCGTTAGTGGGATGTGGTGGCTGATGTCAAATGGGTTTGGCATGTTCTCTAAGACTATGAATTTGCGAAGCTTTGGAATCATGAAGGAAAGGAAAAACCACAATGTGCTCATCCAGGCATTTCTTTCTTTCCTCTTGTTTTTCCTCAAAGCCCTGGTACTTCGAGGGAAATGTAATCCTTATGTTTCTATTTAATTTGTAGTATACTTAGGTCATCAAAATGGAGCCTATAAAGAGTCATTTGATGTCCAGGAAGAATTATGAGCTTGTATATAAGCCTCTTAAAATGTGTGTGTGCTTGCGCATGTGTGTGTGAGTGAATGTGTGTATGTATGTTAGCACTTGAGATTTACCCCTTCAAAGCTCTGCATTTCATTAAGTTTGAACTCATCAGAAAGTGAAGTTCAGGGCTCACAGTTAGATAGAAAGATCTATTGAGAGACTTGATTTCCTTCCTTTTTCAGAACCACACGTGGAATAATAGAAGCATCATGCATACTTCCTCAGACCCATACAATCAAGGGTGTAGGTATCCCTCTTGATGACAACTTTTGGATAGCGTTCTCTGTACCCGTTGTTCCCATTTCCTCTTAACCCTCTGCAGTCCGGCTTACATCTCTCACCTCCCCACCCACACCCGATTCCATACAGGTGGGCCTTGAGGATCTCCAGGATACTGTTAAATCCAGCGCATGTGCGTGTTTTTACTTGGCCATCCAATGGATATTTTTTTCTCATGGTATGTGATTTCTCAGCAGCATCTGGCGCAATCAAACACTCTCCCCTCTTTTTTTCCTTTAAAAAATTTTTTTTTTATTGTGGTAACATTGATTTACAATGTTGTGTTAGTTTCAGGTGTATGGCAAAGTGAATCTGTGGTACGTATACATATATCGACTCTTTTCTAGATTCTTTTCCCATATAGGCCATTACAGAGCACTGAGTAGAGTTCCCCACACTAGACAGCAGGTCCTTATTAGTTATCTATTTTATATGTAGTAGTGAAACACTCTGTCCTCTTGACAGACCTCCTCACTTGGTTTGAGTAATTTCATAATCTCCCATCAATCTTCCAATGCTCCCTGTCTCCCTGGCTGCTTCCCTTATCCTTATTATCCTTCTCCTTCTCCTTATCTTAGCCTTATCCTCTTCCTCTACCCAGCCATTGGATATTGGAAGTCTTCTAGGCTTAGTCCCTATACTTTCTCCCTATATTCTCATCCACTCCCGTGGATTCAATGCCGTCTGTATACTAGTGGCTCTCAAATTTATATCTGTCTCCCAGGCAGCTCCGTTGAGCTCTAGGGCACATTGCCAGGTGCCCTCTAAACATCTCCACTTGGGTATCTCAAAGGCACCCAAAACATAACAAGTTCTGGACTGAAGTCATCATCTCCAATCCCCACCCTCCCAATATATTTGTTCCCTGGTGTCTTTGCTCTGGTGAAAGTCACGTCATAGCATCTCTTTCATTTTTCTATCTCCGTCACCGCCATCCTAGTCCAAATTACCATCATTTATTGTCTGGGCCACTGCAATGGCCTACTTACTCGACTCTCACGTCTACTCTGTCCATTCTCATTCTCTCTCTGCACTGTAGTCATAGCTGTCTTTTTAATGTACTAATCTTGCCATGTCAACTGCCACGTAAATGGTTTGCCATTGCTTTTAGGATAAAAATGAAGATCCTTCACAACGTTTATCTGCATGCGCTGGTCCCTGTCTACGTCTCCAGCTTCATGCCAACACTCTGCCCTTGCATCCTGGGCTGCAGTCACTCTGGTTTCCTTTCCTTGAAAGTGCCATTTCTCCTCCCAGAACAGGCACTTTGCATGTTCTCTTCCATCTGTCTGGAATTTCCTCCCCCTCCATTCCCATTTACCTAGGTAACTCCTATTCGTCATTCCAACCTTAGCATAAGGGTTGCCACACTAGGGAAGTGTCCTGTGACCCCATGACCTATGTCAGGCGACTTTGTTCCCTGTATCCATAACATTGTGCACCTTTCCTTTTGAACGCTTATCTTGGCTTCCAATTATATTTTAAAGTATGTATATATAATATATCATTGCATATAGGATAATATATTTCTATTTAATGTATTAATATAGATCTCATTTTATTATTACATATATGACATACATTTTCATACATTACATATACATGTTAATATTTCCCATTAGACTTTGAGAACAGAAACCATGTCTGTCTTAATCACTATTATATCCTCAGTGTCTAGCACATTTTTGGACATGTAGTAGGTATTTCAGGTTAGATGGGGTTTATCAGTCTGGTGGCTGTGAAGATACACCACACAGATCTCCTGCCATGAGACGTATGATTGACTGAAGACCCCAGCTACCTTCTCTCTGAATCCACCACCATGTTTGCACATGTCCCTTGGACTGTCCCAGCCAGTAACAGCCCTTCGGGGAAACCGATGCCGGTTTATTAATGCACGAGTCTTCTAATATGCAACTTGGGTTCAAGGACTTCTCACTGGCCTAACCAAAACATTTTAGGAACCAAGCTGCAAGACTTGGTTCAAGACTCAAGAAGAGTTCAAGACTCTTCCTTCCTTTTCTCTATGCTTCCATGGGTATTGGGTCTGCATCATGGTCTGAAGACCCTCTGCTTCCTCACCTTTATCTTTCATGAACATTTCCCTCGGTGAATCTCTTGCAGGTTTAATCTTGTCTTTGTGTCTGCATTTTTGGTGGATCCAAACTAACACAGCTGATACCAAGAATAATCCAAGAAAGCAGATGGTGTAGGGAGGGGATTTGGGACTGGTCTACTCACAGCCCAGAAGGCAAAGAAGATCACATTCCTAGGGTTCTTTGATCTCTCTAGGTTTCTCATGAACCCCTAGAGCTTGAAGAGTCCGCTTACCCTTTCCTAGTAAGTTCCTGAAATTCCTGCATGATGGAAGGTTCTGCAGAGATCTGGCCCTCCCATCTAGGAACCACCATCTCCTTCCCAAAACTTCTTCAAATGGGAATGAAGCTGGAAACCGTGGCTCAGAACCCTCATTTCATCTGCTCAGCCTCTAGGGGGTGGTATGGAACTCAGAGGCCCAGGACAACAGATGCCCCTTACTTACCCCAGGAGCTCCCTCCACCTACCTCCTCTCCTGGCTGCCAGGCTCATACCTATGGTTACATCCCAGCATAACCTGGCTGCAAATATGCTAGGCCTGGTCATGGAGGAAAGCCCAAGGTTGGTGATGGATGAGTCAGGTTGGTATGTGAGTTCAAGCTGCAAATGGATGGTGTTGTACGGTAGCCGCATTCAGGAGTGGCTTTGAAAGAAGGGTAAAGAGAGAAAATGGTCCTAATTGGCATAGCTGTGACCGGGGCACTGGCCATCCATTTTCTATGGAAGGAAAAGTGACCCAGAGGTAAGAATATATATAGACTCCTGGGCAGTGGCTAATGACCTGATCAAAGAAAAGAAAGCCTGGGATACAGGCACGTATGAATAGGACTAAGGGCCTACATACACACTGTGAAGATTTTAATGCACGTGGTAATGCTTCCTGTAAAAGGCATAAGGAAAAGACAAGTAGACGAAATTACTCAGCCAGCTGACATTCATGGAAGCCCTATAAAATGGACTCCTTTCCATGGCTGATCTAATTACTGTTGTTTCTGAATGTGCAATGGGTGAGCAACAGAGAGTGAGGCAGTATTCCTTGAAAAGACAAGCTAGCAGCTTTGTGGCAGGTTGATGACATTGGGCTTTTTTCATCGTGATAGATACTGATTCCAGGTGTGGGTTTGCCTCTCCTGCCCGCAGATCTTTGGCTGGCACCACTCTCTGGTTGCTTGCTGAATGCCTGATCCACAGGTATGGAATCCCACACAACAGAGCATGTGACTAGGGGGCTCATTTTACAACTCTTTATTAGTTGTAAAATATATCACACCCCCCAGGAAAAGCTGGCCTCATAAAGTTCGGGAACAGTCTTCCAAAGGTGCAACTGAAGCAACTTGGAGGTGACACTCTGGATGGATAGGGAGACATCTTTCAAGATGCAGGGTGTGTACTAGATCAGAGACCCATAAATGGTGTTCCCAACAGGAAAATTTAGTCCAGTAAGTTAAGGGGTAGAAGCAGGCGTGGCCTCACTCACTATCACTCCCAATGACCTATTGGGAGATTTTGTGTTTCCTATCCCCTCTACTCTGGGTTCTTCCAGGCTGGAGGTCCTGGTCCCCAAAGGGAACATCTTGGGGCACAGCAGATGTCACATTGAATTATAAGTTACAGCTAAGGCCAGGCCACTTTTGATTCCTTGCATCCAGAAACAAGGCAGTGAGAAGAGCAGTTACCATATTGAGAGGAATTATTGACCCTGATCTGCAGGAGGATGTAGGGTTTGTTTACACAATGGGGGCAGGGAACTCAGGTATGTAGAACTCAGATAATTACCTGAGGCCTCTTGGTACTCCCTTGTCCCATTATAAGTAAGAATGGACATGTATAGCAATACTGGCTTGAAAAGCACGTCAAATACATATGGAACAAACGACTGACTGACGGAATGAATCTCAACTTCTGAAACCACACTGTCTACTTGGGTAACTCGCAAAAGGGTTAGGGTTAAACCTTTGGTGAAAATGTTTTCCCAGAGATCCAGGACTCATTTATCAGCCTGGAATTCTCTTCATTAATTCCCTTCTCCCAATCATGTAATCCTCATAGAAATAAGACTCCAGAAGCTTGCTCTGCAATTTCATTACTCCAGATTTGGGCATGCAGATGAAGTTTCCCCAAGCACTCTCTCTATAGAATCCTGGTTTTGAGCTAAAAGACACTTTAAAAGTCAGCTAGTCCTTTGGGCTAGGTGAGAGAATGGAGAACCGGAAAGATTAGGTGATTTATCAAAAGTCATCCTGAGGTGTTTTAGAAGTGACTTTTCCTTAAATGTATTATAAATCTCAGAGATTGCTCTTTCTTTTACCCGGTTCATTGAAGTGCTAAAGGGTGACTCCAGAGTATATCATACTAGTTGCCCAGGTCATCAGTATTGTCATTATCATAATCATTGGTACTAGAATGATAACATATTTATTGAATGATTAGTTTGTATTAGGCAGTGTGATAAGCATTTGAACTCATCTTAAGCCTACAAGCCCTGCGAGGTACATATGAATACTATCTCCAGTTTCAGAAGTGGAAATGGAGGGCTGGAGAGGTGAGTGATTTGTCTAAGCTTGCCATTTTGGCCAGCAGCTGAAAGAGGATGAAAAGAAAAGTCTGTCTCTCCAGGGTTGGAATTCCTGACCACTATGCTACTTCTATGAACAGGCTGAAATTCTAATAAGCCTACAATATTTTATTAGATACTCTGTTTTAAAATTAAACTTAGCAGGAGAAAAATTACAGAATGTTCTCCCTGTTCTATGAATACAAAAATATCAGAGAACCCATCACACATGGTAAGTGTGACCATAACAGCTTCCCAAGCCATCTGGTTTGACTGGGTGAGCCTATCAACACTCCCATCTTTTTAGTTGGGGAAACTGAGTCTCAGGCCCCTTGAGGAGCACGCGGGTGTGTCAGGGTCATCACTCAGGCCTGAGGCGTCTCTGTCAGAGCTTTGCTGAGCAGAGCTGCTTGCCGCCATATGCAGCGAAATAATCAACAGGGATCAATACCTGTCTCTGTTCTTCTTGTCTGCATCCCCTGGATGATGGCCTAAGAACAGGAGGCCAGATTCACCACGAAACTTCAGCCTACAGTAGAAACTCATTATAGCCTTGCTGGAGTTAACTTTTCCTCGTTGAACCATGAGAGATATTGAAAGGGGTGAGAGGAAAGGTCAGAGGGAATTCACTGGGATCTAAGTCTTGTATGCCAGTGAGCTAATGTGGCTAAGTTTCCATAAACAGACACCCATCCATCAACAAATGTTTGTTCAATAGTCAACATAATCCCAGCTATGAAGCAGGATAGCCCAATAGTTAAAGAGTACTCTGAATCCAGGCAGATCTGGGGTCAAATTCCATTTCTGCTATTTACTTGTTGTGGGAATTTGTGCAAGTCCTTCTGCTTCCTTCCTTCCCTCCCTCCCTTCTTTGCACGTTTATTTAGGTATAACACAAAAAAGTAAAGTGCATAAAATACACAAATGCTAAGTGATTATTGATATCTATCTATCATCCAACCATCTATCCATCATCTCTCTCTGACTCTGTCTATGTATCTATCTACCTATCCATCCATCCATCCATCCATCCAACCATCCACCCATCCATCCACCCATCCACCCATCCATCCATCCATCCATCCATCTTTCTATCTATCTATCTACCCATCTATCCATGTATCCCTCATCTCTCTCTGACTCTATTATCTACCTATCTATCTATCTATCTATCTATCTATCCATCCATCCATCTATCTATCATCTATCATGTATGTGTGTGTGTAACCACCACTCAGATCAGGATAAAGCACCCCGTAATGTTCCCTTATGCTGCTTCTCAATCTATATGTCCAACAAGAGGCAATCACCACTCTATCTTCCACTGATGAATTTCGCCTGTCCTTGAAACTCACATAAATGGAATCAGGCAGAGCATACTCTTTTGCGTCTGGCTTCTGTCATTCAAAATAGTATCTGTGAGATTCATCCACGTTGCTGTGTGTAGCAATGGTTAATTTCTTATTTTGACATAGTATTATATTCCAGTGTCTGAATACAGCCTCATATGGTCATCTATTCCTCTCTTGAGAGGTGTTTATACAATTCTGAGTGTTTGGCTGTTATAAATAAAGATGCTGGGAACATTCTTGTGCTTGTTTTCTTGTGACCAATGCCATCACTTCTGTTGGGTAGATAACTGGGAGTGATGGGCCATTTTGCTTCTGTTTTGGGAGCCTCAGTTTCCCTACTTAATCTGCTTAGATTAAATGAGGTGCATAGTCTAATACATTATAACCACCCAGTCATTTTAAGAGTTATTCTAACTGTGTGTTTTAATGCTGTCTTGCATTAACCTAACCTCTCCTCAAAAGCCAGTGCTCACCACTCTAGGACCTACTGCAGCCATGGTGAATTTGGGTTGAGCACACCAGGAATCTCTACATATGGAAGGTTTAGGCATAGTACTCAACGCGCACCTGCCAAAGTTAACAGTGGGTTCCTCCCACCATTATTTATTCAGGGAACACTTCTTTGCCATTTGCTTTATTTCATCTGACCACAGAGAATGCCAAAGCTTCATTACTTCTGGCCAACCAGGAGGGTCATAGACCATGACCTCCAAAGAAGAACATTTTCCTATCTTTGCTTTTTTTTTTTTTTGAACTCATTGTCCTAAAATGATATCTCAATTAGCCAGATGAGCTTCTGAAACATGAGGGAAACAAAACCTGATGTGAAGGACTCTGAAGAAATGTGGAGTGTCCCCCCGGCTTCCAGAGGGGGGCCAGGCTCAGAGCATGGCATGTGAGAATCTCCAGGGACCCTTCTTCCACTCCAGGCTTGTGGTCATGCCCTTGAATCTGCATGAGCAGAAACTTGGGTGTACCCAAATGGATCGTGGTTGGAGCTAGAAGACAGCCTCAGAGGTGCAATAAATCAAGGACAATTGTAAAGGTGCTTTGTGTTCTAGGCTGTTGAAACACCTCTCTCCAGTCTAATGGAACCTTCCCCAAGGTGCTATTAACTGTAGGCATAGGATAACATGAAGAGCTCTCCTCCCCATCCCCTTTTTCTCCTGCAAATAATGGGATGATGTTTTATCTCCAAAAATAGCCCATTGGGCTTGGAACACTTTCCTTCCCCTCTTAGGGCTCCGTGGGATTATTGGATTATGAAGCAAAGGGCTTTTCCAGGCTTGCTGGCGTGGCTGACTGGTGTTAGAGGGCAGAAAGCCAAGGCTAGCTGAAGTGCATGACATCTTGCAGGTTTAATATTCGACACCAATGTATTGAGCACTTACTAAGCTTCAGGCACTGTGCTGGGTGTTTCATGGTCGCAACTAATTCTTACAATGACTTTATTATAAAATAGATACCTCCTTTCGCCTCTCCCATTTTGAGATAAAGAATCAAGGAGGTTATCACCCAAGACCATGCAGTTAGAAGGTAGCAGAGCTGAGATGAGCATTCCATAGCCCATGCCTTTAATTTGGAAAATATGTCATTTGGAAATGGCAATTACCACTGTTGTAGTTTAATTTTTAGATTCCTAGCATTTCTCACTGACGTGCTTATTTTTCTAACAAGAAAATAGAATTAGTTTTATTTTGAGAATTTTATTGTCCTCCTAACACCTAACCCAATGCCTGACAAAATCTAACCATAGTTAATTTTAGCCAAACTAACCTTGAACTAATGATTTATAAAATAAGTGAATAAAATGGTACTCACCCAGCTTGCTCTGAGTGTTCTCTTCCCATCTGAAGAATCTACTTTCCCCCCAGGTTTCCCAGTTGCCTTTGAGGTGATAGGGGGCACCTGTTACTTTTCTTGATTGTCCTGTCTTTTGGACTGCCCTCCTCTGCCCCATGTCATTCTGCTGTGACTTCACATCAGGGGTCCCTTTCTCAACTCCCCCACTATTCACCAGCCTGGCTATTTAGGGCATTTCCAACCCCTTGGATGTAGTGGATTAGTTCGGGGTGAACACGTGAGTCTGTTGCTGAGATCAGGGTAGACCCTGGGATAGAGTGGGTTTCCCTCCTTTAGGAATTCTGAGCTTCTCTAGGAATAATCTAGGCCTGATATTGTTGAGAGCCATCTTTGGTTTGGTGTCAGTTGAACCCAGAAGAAATAGAAAGCCATGAAGCCAATGGATAGGAAAGAAGAGATGGGAGATGAGAGATGTTTGTGTGTGTGTTTGTGTGTGTGTGAGAGAGAGAGAGAGCGAGAGAGAGAGAGAGAGAGAGAGAGAGAGAGAGAGAGAGAGAGAGAGAGAGAGAAGTGGGGAGGGGGAGGAGGGGAGAGGGAAATCTAATGATATTCTCTTAGAACTTTGGATCCGGCTATGCCTGAAGCTTCTCTCTCGGCTGCCTGGGGTACCAGGGAGATGTGCCACCGTGAGTAACATAGTTGGAAGCCTCCAACTCCTGTAACTTTGGATTTGCTCCAGCGTTCACTCTGGGGCCACATTCTCCCTGGGCTGCTCCAGCCAATGACTGAGCATGGTGTGGGTGCTAGAGTAGGGCCATTTCTCTTTACTCTGCAGCTTCCCATTGGTCTCACTGAGGCTGGATTGGGCTGCACTATGGTTTGAGACTCTTTCTACCCAATCCTCCTTCCTTCCCTCTTCTTTTCCCAGGTGGCCGACCAGTGTCATCATATGAAGCCTCTCCCCATCTGTCCTTGCCTCCTCTTCCTTTATCCTTAACTGGCATTCCCCTCTGCCCTCCAATACGTCTCATGACTGCCTAATTCTATCTTGGCTTCTGCTTCCTGTAGGGACTGAACCAACACACCAACCAATACATTCCATTGTTGCTGAAGCTAGTTTGAATTGAGTCTCTGTCGTTTGCAACCCAAAGAATCCTATTACAGAAGTGGGGTCTAGTATGTAAAGCTGCTTTGAAAACCATAGGTCCTATAGGGATACTGGTTATCATGATTATTTTTCTCATGATTGTCTACTGGGAGTTAAATAACAAGAGATCAAGAGTAACTCCCCTGGATGGAGGGAGGGGAGCATTGCATTTTTATAGGAAATCCTTGAAGATGGATGTCTTCTAAACTTGGACAAGCTGTGAGGGTAGTGAGATGGTGGATGGGTCTCATAAAAAGATTATCTGGGACAGGGACTTCCCTGGTGGTCCAATTGTTATGATTCTGTGCTTCCACTGCAGGGGGTGCGGGTTCAATCCCTGGTCAGGGAACTAAGATCCCACACACACACACAAAAATTCTCTGGGCCAATCTACATGGCTGGTGTTGAAACACAAGTCCCTTGTTCCTCACCTCTCCTGGACTTCAAACCCATCTATCCTAAAATTTCCTGCATGCTGGCACTTGAGTATCTCTCTTAGGCACTGGGAACTTTTCAGGTCTAAAATGCAACTTTTAATTTTTCTCCTTAATCCTCTAATTTTTTCTTTCTCTGATGTTTCTTAGGTTGCAAAATGCCCCACAGTCAATTCAGTAGGACAAAAGTCTGGCAGTTGTTCTTGATCCCTTCCACTCCTCCTACCCCATCCCATCAATCACAATTTCTCCTTTATGTAAGGACTCATTTACCTCATTCCCCGCCCCCTAAGTAAGGCACACAATGTATATTAGCCTGTGCCTGCCCTGTGGAAGTTACTTCCAAACATCAAATGTTAATTTCCATTTCTATTACCTCCCAAACCTGGGATTATATAGGCTTTCATAAGTCAATAGTCAGCTTTTTAAAAAGTATTGAGATTGTTGATTTTAATTAAACTCAGAAGACGGCTTATCCTCCTATTTTCTTTTTAGGAAGGGACCCCATTATATCCAGAATAAAAGGGACAACCCTTGGAGAAAAATCAACTTTGTATACCAAAGAAGCGCAAACTTGAGAAAGTCACAAACAGTGGAATCCTAAAACTCGTTGGAGATTGATGTAGGGTTGCCAATATTTTTCTCTTGCCGAGTAATATTTTTAAAAATTGCTGTCTGCAATTACTAACAGTTTGTAAATGTGTAAGTCAGTTAAAACTCCGGCCTCAAAGTTTCAGTTCTGAAGTGAAGCTGCTTTTAAAGATGTCCAAGTCCAAACTCTCAGCCCCTTCTGCAAGGTTTTTACTTTCTCCCCGTCTCTGGTCTCACCCTTCCTTCCCCACCGCACTCCAGCTCTGTGCCAGGCAGATTGACTTACCTCCCACCCTCTTGGTCCTTTCCATTTTCCATTCTTCTTTCTGGCTGGCAGTGTTTTCCTCCCTTTCTCTGATCCAGCATCAGAAAACGCCCTTCCCACCTCCTCTCCCGCTTGTCCAGCAAATGCAGACCTGTCCTGCAGAGGCACAGAAGTGGAGGACACTGGCCAGTAATAAGCTGAATCCTTTTAGCTGGCAGGCATTCATCACTCGTGTTCCATTGCAAAAGAGAATCTTTTCATAATAAATATGGAGAGAACAGAATCTTAGAATAAGGGGCAGCCCTTGATATTGAATGCATTAACCTGTATGAACAACTTGTGATATTTTCCTTCCTTTTCAGTTTGCCGTTGACTGACAGACACTTGGGGGCCCTCTTGTTTATCTTCCCTGGGTGGTTTTGCCTCTTTCTTTCCAGGTACGCTGAACCCAAAGTGAGCAAAGCCCTTTCCAATCAAATGAATGATCAGACTTCAAACTCGGTCTCCATCCTCTTGCCGCATCACCCACCCATGCTGGAGCTCTGTGCTGAGCCCTTTGATGACAGGAAAATAAACTCCGTGTTGCATGGGACCTGTTTAGGAAAATGAGAAGTCCACCTCTCTGATCATGGATTCCCCTTTGGACCCAAAGAAGAAAAAACAGATCGAAAAGAAACATAGCAAGAATCAAGACTGAAGATGGAAGAGAGCTTTTTACTCGTACCTGCTCAGATTTGCCAACTCACCTGAATTATTTACATTGTGAGTTCAGTAGTCCTGTGCCATGCACACGACCCCTTTTTTTTGGGAGATGGCATCTCTAACGAGGTGCATCTGCTTTGTACAGCTGATCATATTGGAACTTACAGCGTTTTTTTCCACAGTGAAAACAAGAGATCTTCATTTTAAACTTTCTCAATGTCTTAATCTCTCCAGAATTAACTTCTCCCGTACTGGCTCAGGAATAGTGAGCTGCTAACCTTGCATCTAACAAAACTGTTTTGGGTGTGAGTGTGTAGAGACTAAGCCTCAATAGTGGTCTTGGGTTTAATAATGTGGTAATACAGGTATTGAGAGCCCAGCAGTGTTGGCTATTGTACTCATGTGATTGCAATTCACTCTCACAACAAACCTGTAAGACAGGCGTCATTACCCACATTTTACAGATGAGGAAACTGAGGGTCAGAGAGGTGTAGGTGCTCGGCTGATAGTAGAGCCAGATCCAAACCCATGCTGGCCTGATTCTAAGACCCATTTTCTTCCTGCAGACATCATGCTGTGACCATTTTTCTGAGCATCTTTCTGTTATCTCTTCTTGTTTTTAACTTATATCTGGTTTGGCTGAAACTCTGGCTCAGTTGATATAAAGGAAACTGGGCACTGGAGGGGAAGCTTACTACTTCAGGGGACTAAGTATGGGGTCACATTTTCAGTTTCGTCTTCATGACTTTTGCTAATGCACCCAATAGACTGACTTCTCAATTCAACTCTTCCTTGTCTCCAAAATTTAGATTTTGCTCAGATAAGGCCTTCTGGGGTGGTGGGGGTGAAGGAGATGACGGTGGTGCTAATGGTGCTGGGACTGGTGATGGTGGTAGAGGTGGAGGTGGTCACGGGATGCTGATGGTGGTGATGTGGAGGTGGTGATGGCAGCAGAGGTGGTGGTGGTGATGGTGATGGTGATGATGATGGTGGGTGATGGTGATGGTGGCATAGTTCTTTCGTAGGGTCAATACGCCCCAGAGACTTGATTTGATCAATGGGACCAAAGGGATGAGAATCTGGGAAAGTGACACATCTTCACCAAATTTCCATAAGACTGAGGTAGAAACTGGACTCTAATGGGGTAATTGATGGTGCTTCTTTATTTTTTATTTATTTATTTATTTTTTGGCCACACCACATGGCTTGTGGGATCTTAGTTCCCCGACCAGGGATCAAACCCGGGCCCTCAGCCGTGAGAGCGTGGAATCCTAACCACTGGACCACCAGGAAATTCCCCGTATTTATTCTTTCTTATCACATGCTCTAGGCTCTACTATCATGGACTTCCTAATTCCTGAGACAGGGAAACCAAGTTAGACTCAAGGTTGATCAGAGAACATGGAAGGAGAGCAAGTCAGACCCCCAATAAGCTCTTGTACGTTCTCATCCTAGAGGGAGGCATACTTTAAAGGACAGTTTTCTCATCTGACAGATTTAGGATCAGATTTTGAACTAATGCTTCATCTTCTCTGAGCCTCAGTTTCCCAATTTTTCAAATAATCCTGAGTTTTCCAAATTATTATAAGGATCTAATAGCATAATGTATGTGGACCGCTCAGCACACTTTCAGGCAAAGAATAGACACTCAGCAATGGGTATCTGGAAAGAAAATGTAATTAAATTAATCTTCACAATTCCCCCAAAGATCCCCATTTTATAGCTGTGCAAACTGAGGCACAGAGGAGCTAAGTAACTTGTAATAGTAGGTATCACTTATTGGACACATATAGGTGCCAAGTACTGTGCTAAAAGTTATCTCATTTCATCATAACAACCACACGAGGTTGTACTCATATTCCTCCCATTTTACAGATGAGAAAACTGAGGCACACAGGGTTTGCCCATGTGGAGAGGGGTGATACAGGATTTGTACTTGAGTTACTAACTTCAGTATCCTTATGGTTAACCAGGGATTGGGATGGTGGGAAGGCTGGGGAGAGAGCACTGGTCATGTAAGGGAGATGCACTGGTGCGTCTGCTTTCTGCACCAGGATCTGCACAGCCCAAATATTCATGCTCCCAGAGGTTGTCCTTGACCATGTGTATGTAAGGGGGATTCTGGGCCAAACCCTGCTGCCTGGTAAGGGATGTTTATAGAGGGGACATCTCCTCCACACCCAGGAGGATGTGCTTCTTACATGCTTTAGGCTCCAAGAACCTGGCTTCAAATGCACCAGCGATTCAGAAAAGAAAAACAAAAAAAAGTTCATGCTTGCTCTCTTAGGGGATAAAAAAAAAAAAAAACAACAAGAAACCTCTCTTATCCATCTGTAACCAAATATATTTTGTGCTTGGTTTCCTTGGGCGGCCCTTCTCTTAACGGCTTCTAATTCATAGAGACAAAAAACATAAAACAATTTAAGGCATTGGCACACACAGCTTGGCGAGGCAGTTTACTCCCCGGGGAGCGTTTTGGCAGGGACCTCCTGAGGTTGGCTAAGCTAGGAGGCTGGGAGGCTTACGGGGATGGAGGAAGGAAGTTTTTTTGCTTATGCCGTTCTCTGCTTGCCGAGCTGAGAGGTATTTGAGGGAAGTGGGTTGGCCCAATAATTATCCAGCTGCTAATTACAGCCAGTTGTGCAGGAATACTGTACAGAGCCCCAAAAGCTTGCCACACCAGCTGGGAAGAGCCCTCATCCAGTGATGGATTTATGGCTGGCCGTGCAGAGCGGGATGTATGTTTTGGCTTGTGTATTTGAGAGAGCACAGCTTCTCCCTCTTTCTTTGCCTCTCTCCCTCTCTTTAATCTCGACTTCAGAAGGGAAGGAGTTGGTCATTAATTCATTTGGATTTAGAATCTGGGCTTTTTCATGTGAAAGAGGCAGAAGCCATGAGGATTTTGTGTCAAGTATACTCTGTTCAGTTAATATTTACTGAATGAAATAAATGTATCCATAACGAGTCTTATATAATATTTACAGAACACTTTCCGGGATGCCAAAGCCTCATTATAAATACTTTTCATGGATTGTGCAATAGATTCCCATTATTACCCACATTTTACAGTTGAGGAAATTTACTGAGGCTCAGAGAGGTGGGTGATTTATCCAAGGTCACACAGTGTGATGAAGTGTGTATTTAGGCCCAGCAGCCAACCAGGATACGATATGGGTGGGCATGGTGGAGGATACTGGGATGATAGATGGATGCATTTGGGGGAAATTTAACCCAATCTCATCTGTTTTCAGTGGTTGAGGAAGCATCCAAAGGAGTCCAGTTTTAAGCAATGCATTTGTGGCAGAATCAGGTCTTCTAACATGTTGGCCCGAGTTCCCGCCTCTCTCCCTGTTGCCTTAGAGAAGTTTTCTAAGCCCTAGAAGACTGGATTTTCACACTCTTAAACTCTGCCTTCCCGGGCCTGGCTGCCGGAAGGGAAGCAGAGACACAGCCCAGACCCCACAGAGGGTGAATAACCATCCCGATCTGCCTAGGACTGAGAAGCTTTCCAGAATGCGGGATTCTCAGTGCAAAAACTAGGAAAGTTCCAGGAGAACTGGGACAATTAGGGCCCCCTGTGCCCACGTGACTTGGTAAACTCTGGTAAATCATGCCTATTTAAGTCTGTGTCATCTAAGACCTTTCCAGAATGCCATCCAGTGTCGGGCCGAGAACCTGGGCTTTGGCCTCAGGCCGATGTCATCATCTGTGCCATTGTAGGATGCATTGTAGGACGTTTATCAGCATCCCTGGCTTCCGCCCACTAGATGCCAGTAGCACCCCAGCCCGCAGCTGTGACAACTAAACATGTCTCCAGACATTGCCAAGTGTCCCTAGGGTCAGGGAGCAAAATTGGTCCCAGTTGAGAACAATTGATCTACATCTTTGTTGTCTGATATGGTCATTTCTGGGATCCAAGTGAATGTACTGTTTTTCGTAAAAGTTCTTGATACATGGTGCCCAGCGGTCTTCCACACAAGTTGTACCAATTTATAAGACCACCTACAGTGCATGACAATGCTGTTTCCCTACATGCTTGCCAAGAACCATTGTTACCCACTTGGGCCTTAAGGAATCCTTGCGAGGTACTTACCCACTTCTAGATATGTATTGATAGAACAGAGAAGCCCTTATAGGTGACCCAAACCCAACATTTCACACGGGGAAAACTGAGGCTGGAAGGGACAGTGGCTTGCCCCAGGTCACACAGTGAATGAGTGATCAAGTTGGTCCTGAGTGTTGATAAATTTGCATCTTGCATTGTAATGCGGCGTTCCCAGTAATAGCCTTGATCATTCCCAATTAGATTGATTCATTGAGGTAAATCTTATTTTCCAGATTTTTCTCCCAGATGGTGTGGGATTCCTTAACATTTTTTTTTTTTTTTTTTTTTTTTTTTTTTTTTTATCGTGCTGGCCATGGATAAAGGCGGTGCTTTGGTGGCGAGGCAGGGAGTGATGTATTCTCAGCAGTTGAGGGGCCGGTAAAATTTTATGGGCTTGCAGCCTGCCACGGACTGGGTTTATTGTCCTTTGTAAATTCTCCACTCTTTTTTCCCCTTTGAAGTCAGGAGTGATGGAACCAGTGGTCTAATTGATACAGGATGGGAAGAGGCTGGTGTCGCTCACAGAGATAGGGCCAGCTTGCTCCTGCAGTTGTCTACAGTTCAATCCATGGGCTTCTCGAAGGGGAACGATCTGTTGGCCCAACACAAACTTAGAATAAGCTCAGGGCTTTTACGCTCTGGTCTGCACCTAGCTCTCTGACTTTGTCTCCCACCTGACCTCCTTGGGCTTACCCTGCTGCAGCCACTACTGCCTTCTTTCTTTTTCTTTAATAAGAGCTATATCTGTTCCTACCTCAGGACCTTTGCATCTGCGGTTCCCTCTGCCTGGGACTCCCTTTCTCGAGTTCTTTTCATGGCTGATTCCTTTGATTGCTTGAGGCTTTGACTCCTATTCCACCTCCTCAGAGAGGCTTCCTCGAGCACCTTATTTAAGGAAGTTTCCCCTCACCGCGTTCACGGTCCACTATATTGTGTTAATCAATTCATCTCCTTTCTAGTACCGTTCACTACGTGGAATTTTCTTATTTGTTTACTTGTTCATGATGTGGTCCCTCTACTGAGAGCAGGGACTTTGCGTATCTTGTTCACAAAGCTGATTTCTCATGACCCAAACAATACTAGACACACAGGAACTACTTGTTAACTGAATGATATAGGTAAGGAGGGTTTACTCCCTGTAAGATCTGGGAAGATATAATCAAAGCAGGGAAATAAAATACGGGCACATAAAATAACCACCAGAAAGCAGATGTAGGTGGTGGTTTGGAATGTTTTGAGGTGTGGTTAACAGACAGAGGTGCTATGACAGTTCTGAGGGGGGGACCTGGGGGCTCTGGGAGCTTTCCTACAGGAAAACTGGACCTATTGATACATTTGAACTAGACCTTCAAGAATGCAAACGGTTTGGCTGGATGGGAAGGAGTGGGCAAGGTATTTCTGGCCAGGGATTATGTGGGGACTTGGTGAAAGGCTGAGGTTTGCTCTGGGTGGGGGTACAGCTCTTTGGTCAAGAAGATGGAGTCAGTGAAGCCGATGGCACGTGGCACTGCATGTATATGTTGGACAAGGTTTTGGATCTTGAGTTTCACTAGAGGATTTGAAAGGTGAATAATGAGGTGTTTAAGAGCAAGCGAGGTCTAGAGGTGGATGGAACTGAGGTTTACATCTGTATCCTTGAACCTAGAGATGATCATCCCAAGTGATGTAGGCCAGACAGAGGAAGACAAATATCCTATGATAGCGCTTACATGAGGAATCTAAAAAAATGACACAAATGAACTTATTTACAAAACAGAAATAGACCCACAGACGTAGAAAACAAACTTATGGTTCCCAAAGGCAAAAGGGGTGAGGGATAAATTTGGAATTTGGGATTAACAAATACACACTACTATGTATAAAACAGATAACCAGCAAGGACCTACTGTGTAGCACAGGAATTCTACTCAATACCTTGTCATAAACTATAAGGGAAAATAATCTGAAAAAGAATATACATATAAATATAAATATATAAATAAAATGTAAAATAAATATAAAAACGGAATCATTTTGCTGTACACCTGAAACTGACACAACATTGTAAATCAACTGTACTTCAATAAAAATGATTCAATGAAATAATAAAAGAAAATCTGTATCATTAGGCAAGTTACTTACCCTCTCTGGGACTCACTTTTCTCATCTATAACATGGGGCTAAGGAGTATATAACACCTCATAGAGGTTATATAAAGAGTAAATGAGTAATACACATAAAAAAAAACCCAGAATGGTACCTGGACAAATCGGGCTGAAAAGTGTTAGCAATCGTAGTTAATATTAACAATAGTACCTACATGAATAGAGTAGTATCGCTACCATGACCATAACTACAGGTCTAGGGAGTAGGGGGTGAGACACCCCACCGCCCTCTGTTTTACAGATGGGGAAGTCTAGGGCTGAAGCCATCAGTGGCTATAGCTCAAGGCCCTGGGGTTTATTAAATGACAGAGCAGAGATGTGAATCCCCAGCTCCAGATCTTGCCCCCCGTGGAGTTCTGTTTAAACTCACTGCACGGCTATCTCCAGTCAACAATTGACTGCTCCATCTTGCCTAGGCGCTCTCCTGTTTGAGAGGCAACCAGTGACTGTTTGATCTCTCTTGGTGATGCCCCGTGGCATCCCCATTCCATTCAGAGGGTTTGGGGTTGACTTTGCTTTCGTTTTGTGACACTTCATGACCCAGCACCCAAGCCCTTCCCGTCCCTTAGAGGATACAGATGCTGGATGATCACCCCCAGTGGCTTGGCCTCTGCTCACCTTTCTAGCTCATTTCTTTCTTTTTTTCTTTCTTTCTCCCTTTCTTTCTTTTTCTTTCTTCCTTCCTTCCTTCCTTCCTTTCTTTCAAAAAAATTTTATTAGAGCGTAGTTGATTTACAATGTTGTGTTAGTTTCTGCTGTACAGCGAAGTGTTTCAGTTATACATATACATATATCCACTCTTTTTTAGATTCTTTTCCCATATAGGCCATTACAGAGTATTGAGTAGAGTTCCCTGTGCTATACAGCAGGTCCTTATTAGTGATCTATTTTATATACAGTAGTGTGTATTTGTCAATCCCTGTCTCCCAATTTAAGTCAGACAGAGAAAGACAAATATCATGATATCGCTTATATGTGGAATCTAAAAAAATGGTACAAATGAACTTATTTACAAAACAGAAATTGTGTCACAGATGTAGAAGTAAATCCGGCTCATTTCCTGCCACTCTTACCAGGTCCCTCCATGCGCCTCACCCTTTCTTGCCTCTACGCCTTTTCTCATTCTTTGACCAGGGCCTCGACAACCCTTCCTTGCTCTTCACTCGGCCACCTACCAATCGCTCTTGGAGACTTAGCCCTACTCAGGGCTCAGCATGTTTATGAATAAGGAAATGAATGAATGCGTGGATGCATTGAAGATCATAATACCCCCAAGGCCACCCAAAGGCGTGAACTTGGGAAAAATCAAGATCTGGATCTTGTACTGAGTCCCCTCAGCCTCTGGTAACACTCGGCACATGCACGGAATGTACATGGCTACAGGGAGACGCTAACAACAGAAAAAGCCCCCGGATAATCGAGAACTTCAAGCTTCTCAAAAGGAGTCCAGGCCTTTGCTTTTCTTTATTTTCCCTTGTTGGGCACATAGGAGGGGCCCTGTCAATGTTTGTTGAATGAATGACTAAACATCTGAATGAATGAAGATAGCCATGCAAAAACTGCCACTGTGGGATGGAAAATGGTGAACTCCTCAAGTCAGGAGACTGATTTGTGGTCCATCTTGTATCCCCAACTCCCAGGGCTGTGGCTGGGACGTAGTAGGTACTCAGATTCCAGGAGTCAGGAAAACTGACCATCCATCCACACTCTTGACCTGAGTATCAGGGAGCACACAACTGTCCTTTGTACTCTAGCGGGGCACTTTTTCTGCCGTTGCAAAGTTCTTTCCACTTCTATGGTCTACAGCCAGTTCCTTAACATTGTGTAAACATGGTTTTGTGCGGTTGAAAATGTATTTTAAAAATGTCACTAATTACCCAATGGCCTGTAACCACTCTTGCAGGACCATAATTGGTTTGTCATGTAAATACCTAATTAGGGGCCTTGGAGAATGGGGCGGATGGGAGGGCCCGGCATCTGAGGCCTCCTGGCTACTTCTCTCTCTGGAGGCCCAGAGGAGACACTGGGGTCCCCTGCGTCAGTGGCCAGAGGAGGAGGGAAGTTCTCAGGCTGCATCAGGGCCTCTGGAACTCTGGCCTCCTGGATGGAGCTGGGGCTGGCGTATATCCGCAAGCAGGGAATTCTCAAGCTACCAAAGCTTAATGGGAACCAACTGCCCCAGCCCCTCCTCCCCACTCCATGCCCAGCAGCATGTGTTCATTTCAACTCAAATGACTCACAGATGTGTCTCCAGATCCCCACTTTCCTTTTCTCCCCACAGAGCCCGGGTTGCTAGGGTTCTGCCCTTACTATAAGAACATCTACTCTCCTTTACTAGTTATAGAGTCTGGATGACGTACGCAAGCTCCCAGGTGAATCTATTTTCAAGGATTAAACATCACATCTCCCACACCTCACACTTTCTTCTTCATTAACGCCTCAAAGGACAAGAATGATGTTTTGTTTGTTCTGGATAAAAGCACCTCTTTTCATCCCAGGTACGATTTGGGGTACCAACTTTTATCTGCCGCCTTGGAGATTTCATTTTATGACATCCCGTCCATGGGATGGGAAGGACAGAATTGTATTGATTGCATCAGGTCAGACAGTAGCCATTATTTCAGAGATCTGGCAGAAAAAAAAGCAATGTCCCAGTGCCTTGAGCTTGCTCTGCTTCAAAGCTTTTCCCTATAACCAGACCCAGGTCTGGGAAGGTCTGGGTCATCATGATGTGGGCAGCAGACACTTTGCCTGCTTCTCTCGGAAGTCACTCTCTGTGCACTTGAGGGGATTTTCTCTTCCTTGGAGGCCAGAGCAGATGAGAATACCTGTGTGACAGCAAGAAGCATCCAGGTTACATGTCAGAAGGTGCTCCCTGTAAGGGAGGGATGGCACCATTTATCAGGGGTCTACTAAGTGCCTGTATAACTTTGAGTTTTGCGGGTGGGGAGAGAGGGCTAAGTGAGAATCTTGCCTCTATCTGTGAGCTGGGTGACCTTGGTCCAACCCTTTACTCTTCTGAGCCTCAGTGTTCTTACCTAGAAAATGGGTATAATAATGGACCAGCTGGGGGAGTTGGATGGAATGAGACCACGGTCTAGCTACAAAGTAAGCATCCCACCCTTGGTCACTATGACTTACAGGTCTGCCTTCTCATCTGCGAAATCCATTAGATTTGGGGAAAATAGCGCCTACTGTATTGGATTGTCTTGAGGTTTAAATGACTTTGTGAGTGTAATGCACTTAGTACAATGCCTGGCACACTCTAGGAGGTCAATATATGTTAATCATTACTTTGACTACTCTTACTTTGTTATTATTATTTATCATCTTCCCACTTAAATATTTTGTCTATTATCAGGCTTGGAAACTGCAGCACAGAGGAATTAAGGGACTTGCCCAAGTTTGCACAGCTGGGAAGTGGCAGAGGCAGGATTTGAACCCAGGTCCATGTTATTCTCGAGTCAGTGGTCCCTGCTTCTCCCTGTCATCCTATCTGAGTTCACACAGAAGGGACTAAGGCTGTGGACAAGTGAAGGTCACAAAGAAAGGCTATAGGGACTCAGTCACAAGAAAAGGGGCAAATGCACAAAGAAAGACTATAATTTCTAGAAGGAGGGAAATAGTGGGTGTGGGTGTGAAGATTTTGTGTGGCCAGGAGGGTGATGTACACAAGAGCAAGGAGAAAAGAAACACCTAGAAAAAGAGCAAATATTTTTATTTACTATGCTGAAAAGAAGCCAAAATGGTGAATTAGTGATCCTGATATTTTAATTTTTCGTGGACATTTCTTTTGCTTCTGTGATGATAAAACATTTATAAATGCATGCAATATTTTAATACTTTTTATAATAACACTCAGAAAAAAATACCCAGTGGATTATTTTTCCTTGGATGCCTTTAAAAGTTTCCTTGCAGTGAGAGAATACTACCTATATATTCAATGATGCATTGACTATTATTTTTATTCCTCAAACTGATTCATAATTTTTTTTTAAAATTTGGAAATTTAGAAGAAAAGTTAAAAATGGCTCATAGTTCTCCTATCCAAACATAACCATGCTTAAATTTTAGTGTTTTCATTTTAGGCTTTTTCTCTAATAGTTAAAGAATCACCAGATTTTAATAATACTGTAATGGTACTATTGTAGCTTTCATATTTTGCCATAGACATTTCTGTATTACTGTAAAAGTTTCTATGAGCAAGGTTTTAGTAACCCATCAAAGTAGGGATGCATCAAAGTTAATCACTCCTGTAGTAATGTTGCTATTCTGTGTTTCTATATCAATATCAATATAAATAGTGAAAGTCTTCACTATTACAAAGAACATGGCAATGAACACCATTTTTTTGCATGGAGTTTTTCTTTCCTTTTTCCCTCCCCCTCCCCCTTCCTCCTCCCCTCCCCTCCCTCCTCCCCCTCCCTCCTTCCCCTCTCTCCTCCCCTCCCCTCCCCTCTTCTCTTCTTAATGCTGGGAATTCTCCTTTGCATGAATCCTTAGAAGAAAACTGAACCCAAGTTATGGACAGTTCAAGTTTCTAGATTTGAGTTGCCTTTTTTTTTCTTTTTTGGCCAAGATAGTCCATGTGACATGTTGAGGTCCCTCTAATTCTTCAGTTTCATAACTATGGGGACAGCGTATAGTCGTTCATTATTCATTCGACAACATCCATTGAGCACTCACTCAATAGACTGTTCAAGGAGTTTGTTATGTTTCTCAAGGCATAACTATTGAGCCTTCCCAGTTATGAGTCAGAAGTCACAATGAATCAAAGATGTGGCCGATCTCAGATTTTCAACTTTTTCCTGGGAACTGGGCCCTCCAAGATCTCTGAGGGGACCCCTGACTCTTTGCGGGGGGGTGGGTACCTAAAGGTCCAGCGTTTCCAGGAATGCTGTCCTGCTGTGTTCTAACAGCCAGCTTCCATGGACAAAAGCAGCAAATGCTCATTGTTTGAGCTCCTGGGAGTGGATACTTAAGTGACCCAGTAGCATTAAAGCACTCTGTCTCCCCCCCACCCACTTCTCTCCCACAAAGCTTTTATATGGGGCACAAGCGCCCATAAATAACAGGCCAACCTATAAATAAATACAGCTGGGAGCCCACAAAAGCCCTTGACAAATGCTGTTTATTTAATTTCTCAAGTGTGGTCCATTTGAGATCCAATTGGAAAGGCTCGCTAAGCTTTTAAAAGGCCAGCTTATGTGCTTAATCTTGAGTCCCTCTTTGACGGGCCATCCTGCCATCTCCCCCACACCTGCCTAGTTCAGGAAAACAGCACAGTTGTCACCAGAGGCAGGGATTTGGGACAAAGAAGGGTTTCCCAGGTCCTTCCCAATGAAGGGCACTCAACTCTGGACAGGGGAAGTCACACCATCATTATTAATCTTGCTCCAAACTAGCCAGTTTGATCCACTCTCATTACTCATTTCCTAGGTGGGAAGGTCTGGGTCTTCCTTAACTGCCTCCAGAGAAGTGAAAATAACCGTGGTAACAGCCATGTGGAGCCAGTGTGGGCCTCTTGCTGTGAAGTGTCTGAATCATTAATTATTTCAGAGATGAGTGAATAGGGCAGACATCACAGAAGGAGAGTGTGTTCTTATGAACATCCAAATGCCACACTTGCCCACCTCATTCCTGCCCCAGGACCTTTGCTCATGCTCTTCCTTCTGCTTGAGCCCTCTTTCTCATTCTCATTGAACTAACTCGAGCCCATCCTTCAGGTTGAAGCCTTCTCTGCCACTTCTTCAGAGAAGCCTTCTCTGCCTGATATCTGCTCTCCTCCCCGCAAAGAAACAGACTACCAATCTCCTTGTTATACACTCTTATAGCATCCTGTACCTCTTTTGTATTTCAATTAAATTGTTCACTGTACAATTATGTATTCTTCAAAAATTATTTATTTGTTTATTTACTTTTGGCTGTGTTGGGTCTTCTTTGCTGAGTGCGGGCTCTCTAGTTGGGGCGAGCGGGGGCTACTCTTCGTTGCGGTACACAGGTTTCTCATTGCGGTGGCTTCTCTTGTTGCGGAGCATGGGCTCTAGGTGTGTGGGCTTCAGCAGTTGTGGCACGCAAGCTCAGTAGTTGTGGCACACGGGCTCTAGAGCGCAGGCTCAGTAGTTGTGGCGCCCGGGCTTAGTTGCTCTGCGGCATGTGGGATCTTCCCGGACCAGGGCTCGAACCCGTGTCCCCTGCACTGGCAGGCGGATTCTTAACCACTGTGCCACCAGGGAAGTCCTGCAATTATGTATTGATTATTTATCTTGCTCACTCGAATATCACTTCTCACCTGTACCCCCAAATTGGAGCCACCATCGCCTCTCACCTGAGCAAAGGCAGCAGGTGCCTTGAAGGTCCGTCTGCTTCTCCGGTCTCTGCCCCTGTAGTCTCTGCTTAGCGCAGCAGCCAGAGGGACACTTTTTTTAAAAAGTTAATTTTTATTGGCATATAATTGATTTACAATGTTGTGTTAGTTTCAGGTGTACAGCAAAGTGAATCAGTTATACATATGCATATATCCACTCTTTTTTTAGATTCTTTTCCCATATAGGCCATTACAGAGTATTGAGTAGAGTTCCCTGTGCTATACAGTAGGTTCTTACTAGTTATCTATTTTTATCAAAGGGACGCTTTGACAACATGAGTCCTATTATGTCCCTCCTCTGCTCAGAACCTTCCAGGAGCTCCCATCTGACCCCGAGTGAAAGCCAAAGTTCTTTCAGTGAGCCGCCAGGCTCTGCAAGATCTGGCCCCCATGACCTCTCCAGCCTCATTCCTCTACACTCCCCACTCTCTCACTCTCTTTCAGCCACACTGGTCTCCCTAGGGTTCTAGAAGATTCCAACCACACTCCTGTAATTCACTCCAATAGCTGCAGGGCTCTCTTCCTCATCGGCAAGTTCCTACTCAAATAGCATATTATCTGAGGGGTCTTCCCCAATCACCTGTTCACCCCTACCCCATTATCCGTTTCCCTTTGCCTGGCTTCATTTTCTGCCTAGCCTTTATCACCACATGTCGTGCCTTTTATTAGTTCATCATCGCTTATCCCTGCAAAGCATGCGGGCCAAGCCTGCTCCTCTATCCCCAGTTCCTGGACCAGTCCCTGACACATAGGAGGGGCTCCATTAAAATATTTGGCATAAATGAATGTCCTATTTTAAACGATGCAGGCTCTTGCCTGGATTTGGCCAACAAGTAAGACAATCAAATTCTTGAAGTGGGACTTTCTGATCTTGTACGGGGCTTATCAGCAGATGTCTGTGCATCTTATCTTTCTTTCCCAGCTATGGGCAATGCTTCTACAACAAAGGTCTTAGAGATTCCTGGTGGAGTAGGGTGAGAAGGCAGGCGTGCACTCCCCAAGAAAAGACCCAAGATGGGGGGAAGGATGGAGCCTTCTGGAAAAAAGGAGCCAGTGAGAAGTGGTCATCCTTAGGCGGAGAGCTGGGTATGCTGCCGCAGGTCAACTTGTCATGAGGATCTGGGGTGTGTGAGCTACAGGAGGAACAGCATGGGGCAGACTCAGTTAAGGCAAGGTTAGTTCAGACAGAGCTGGAGCGTCCAGCCGTCACCTCTTTCATTAGACTTCCTGATGTTTAAGGTCTTCTTCACCTACATGAAAAAGTCCCCGCTTGGCACTTAGCTCAGGAGGCAGAAAGGGACAGTGGAGAGAGTGTGGGCTTTGAATTCAGATGATTGCAGGTCCAAATCCTTGTTCTACCACTCGCTAGCTATTTTCATGACTTTGTTGAGTTTTATATTCCTTAAAAGGAATCGTACCTCTCTCCAAGGATCGGCTTACCTCCTGGACTTCATCTGGCATCTTTCTTCCTCTTACTTATTATGCTTCAGTCACATCGGCCTTCTTTCTAATCCTCGAGTCCTGCCTCGGGAACTTTGCACCGCTCTTCCTCTTGCTAGGACATTCTGCTTCCAATCCTGCACGGGTGGTTCCATCTCATCATTCAAGTCCTGGGTCAAACGTCATCTCCTCAAGAGAGGCCTTCCTTAACTACTTTATCAAAAATTGCCTCTGGACACCTAACAGGCAGTCACTCTGTTATATTTACCTTATAGCATTTAACACCATCTACAAGTATCTTATATATGTATTTATTCACTTGTTTACTATCTGTATTTTTTTCTTAACATCTTTATTAGAGTGTAATTGCTTTACAATGGTGTGTTAGTTTCTGCTATATAACAAAGTGAATCAGCTATACATATACATATATCCCCATATCTCCTCCCCGCTGCGTCTCCCTCCCGCGTCTCCCTCCCATCCTCCCTATCCCACCCCTCGGTCACAAAGCACCGAGCTGATCTCCCTGTGCTATGTGGCTGCTTCCCACTAGCTATCTGTTTTACATTTGGTAGTATTTATAAGTCCCTACTGTTTGTATCTTATCTTCTATGAAGTTACGTTTCATGTGAAGAGGACTTTCTTTTGTTCACTACTTGTGTCCTCAGCACCTAGAACAGAGTCTGGCACATAGCAGGTGGTCAATAAATATTTGTTGGGAGAATGGATAAAGGGTTTGTGATAAGGAAGAAAGGGGTTGTGGTAGAATAATTGCAAAACGACTGCAATTCTCCACCCCTTGTGTACCTTTTGCAGTGCTTTGTGCAGCTCCTTCCAACAAAAGGTGGAGTTGATCACCACACTAGTCAATCTAAGCTGGGCTTGCGACTTAGGACCAATAAAATGCTGCAGAAATGACCACGTGCCAGCTCCAAGTCTGGGTCTCAAGAGGTCTTGCATGCTTCTAATCTATCTCTTGAAACCCTGACTTCACTATGAGAGACACATAGCCTAGACACCCCTGTCACCCTAACTAACAGCCAGTTAATAGCCAGACATGTAAGTGAGCTCATACGACACTAGCAGCCCCCTGCCAACCGACCAGCTGAACACAGATGCATGAGGTCAGATGAGCTTGGCCTAGATCAGCAGCACCAACCAGCTGAGACACCGACTCATGAAATGCCACTGAGTTTTGGGGTAGTTTGTTATACAGCAATAGCTAACTGATACATAGAATACACACACACATACGCACCCACACGCACACACACATGCACACACACATAGCCTAGCACATCACAGATGCTCTATAAATGGTGGTTATGCATTATTTGGTAGTCAAAGGGGCCTTTTCTGTCTGGGGAGTCATAGTTTAACAATGAGATGTATTGCCATACAACCAGGAGAGGTGCATCCCCGCTAGACCCTGGGCAGCCCGTTTCTGCTCTTAGCAAATATCCCTCCAGCCTCGCACTTGGTCCCTTGACCTCAGGGTCAGAAGAGCATTGAGGAGACTTACATAGATCTGGCTCTTTGTTTGACCTGAATAATGCATGCATTTTCCTGTTTCTATGATGTTTTTAGGCCTCTGATTTATGGCCACGAACATGCCCCTCCGTTTGCCCTGGCTTTTGTTAATGACCTATCATGAATTATCCAGGAAAGAAATGTTAAACGAGATAATTAGGCATTAACCTTACGTTATAGATCAACCGCACGATTGGCTCCTTCACAGCTACGAATGTGACAGCGCAAGGCATTAAGTATTGATGGTCCCAGGAAGGGCTGAGAGGATGGAGGGGGAGAAGCAGAATCCTGTGGGGGAGGGAAGCGATGAAGATGCATGCTTTTAAGCCTACTTGTAGGAAGGGAAATCAGAGGGATGAAATCAAACTGCCTGGGGATGGAACCCTAACGTATCCACTTATTAACTGTGTGATCTCATAAAATAAGGAACGATAGCAACTCTCTCATAAAGCTGTGAAGAGTAAGTGAGACACCATATCATAAGGACCTGCCATGGACCTGATCCTTTAAAAATATTCTTTCTCTTCTCTTCCTTTTGGAAAATTTGTCTTTTAAATCCCAGAATTAAAGATTAGTTGGTCTCCCCTCCAGAGGGGAGCCACTTTGTAAAGTATTTAATTCCCGGTAGGATCAAGTTAGCACCCTGAACATGAGTGCTGCACACGTTAGTCAAGGTGGAAGAGGGACTAGTATGAGGGGATTTGAGACAGTGATTTTCAAGGTGAAAATACTGGGCGTCTTGAGCTCTGCATTGCGTATCCTTGGCATGCCATGGGGGCAAAAGGGACATTTCTTTGGAAAAAAAAAAAAAAAACAACCTGAGAGACTACTGTCTTCTGAATCAGTTGGATGGCGGTGTGAAGGGGACAGAGAGCGCCTAAGGCAGACTCCCTGGTCCCGATGGATGTTGACCGTGAACTCATGCCTTTCGCCACTATCTCGGAGGAGCAGTCTAGTATCAAAGGGGAGCTGGATGGATGGCGCCATGGTGAATGCTCTCCACCCCCACTCAAGTGGTGCCAGGTGTCCTTGTAAGATAAGAGTCTACAAAGGCCCCTGCCTGTTACATCAGTGCAGAGGGTGTATCATGGGAGCTGAAAGTCACCGCTGGTCACGTTACCTACCGTATCCCCGGTATCAGACACGTCCCCAGGCCAGGTGCCAGATATCTACATGAGGAAGCAAAGCCCTAGCTGGGACGGTGGTACGACGAGTGATGTCAGGTGAGATGTGATTCTTGGGTGGACTCTGTGAATCTGTAATTGGAGAGGGGCCAGCTTCATTCTGCTGCATGCACCTGATGATCGGGCCACGATTCAAGATTTCCACCGCAAACTCTGTGCGGGACAAAAGCCTTACATCCCCAAGACTTGAAACTGTGACACATCAAGAATGCCTTCTTGGACGCTTTGAATTTTATTAACACTGAAAAGAAATCTACATTAAGCACGAGTGGTCGCTAAATTTCATTTTGCAAAAATTTGCTGTGGTTTTTGTTCTTTTTAAGGCTCTTTTTGAGAAAAAAACACATTTGAAACCACCAAACTACCCCTTTTATCTTTTCCTTTTTTGAGCCCTTAATGAGCAAAGGCATTTGAAGAAGTAATTGAGCAGGTGTTCTTGAACGCTTGTGATGAGGCCGGTGATTCTCACTTCAGGTGTGGGAGGGAAGGGAGGGTTTTCCTGTGTTCTGTACACGTCTAGAGGCGAGAAAGAGATTTAGTAGCTCAAGGTGACCCTGCCTTCCTGCCTCCCTGAATCCTCTCCCGACTGGCCTGCCTTCTTCCTAACTCCATTTCCCACCTTCCTCTCTTTTCCTTTTCTTCTAGTCTGCTTTATTTCTTTCCCTCCCTCTCTCTTTGCTTTTTTTTTTTTAAAAAAATGATAAAACAACAAAAGGTTGATCATTTTAACCATTTTTAAGTGGCGCTTCAGTGGCCTTGAGTGCATTCACATCACTGTGCAACCATCGCTACCATTCATCCCTAGAACTTTGTCATCACCCAAACTGGAACTCGGTACCCAGTAAACACTAACTCGCCATCCTCCCCTCCCCCCAGCCCCTGGCAACCACTATTCTACTTTCTGTTTGTATGGATTTGACTTCTCTAGGTACCGCCTATAAATGGAATCATGCAATATTTGTCTTTTAGTGACTGGCTTCTATAGTCAGGATTCTCCAGAGATACAGAACCAATAGAATATATATATATATATATATATATATATATATATATATATATATATATATATATATATATATATATATATATATATATATATATATATATATAAAACATTATGTATATATAAAACATTATATAAAAACATTATATATAAAATATTATATATTAGTATTGTATATATCAGTATATGTTAATATTATATATATATATAAGATTTACTATAAGGAATTGGTTCATGCAATTATGAAGGCTGAGAAGTCTTACAAACTGTATTTGGCCAACTGGAAACCCAGGAAAGCCGATGATGTATGTTCTGGTCTGAGGGCAAGGGAAGAAGAATGTCCCAGCTTCAACAGTCAGGAAGAGAGAGAGCGAATTCTCTTTTCCTCCACTTTTTTTTCTGTTCAGGTCATAATGTTTTCAAGGTTCATCTATATTGTATCGTGTATCAGAATCTCATTCCTTTTGAAGGTTGAATAATATTCCATTGTGTGAGTACACCATTATTTGTTTATCCACCCATCCGTTGATGGACATTTGGGTTGTTTCCACTTCTTGGCTATTGTGAATAATGCTGCTGTGAACATCATTTGTGTATAAGTATCTCTTCCTGCCTTTGTTGTCTCCTCCAGAGAAGCATTTTAAAGCTCCCACGATGGGCAAGCATCCTTTCTCTGGGATTCACTCTGGCTTTGTCCTTTTAGCCCATGACAAAGTTGGCTCGGTCATATCAGCCATATCTAGGGGTACAGCAAGCGTTGCCCATCAACTTGGTACCTGGTTCTAGGGTGGGTGGGACAGAGGAGACAGAATAAGGAAAAGACATGGTCCCTTCTAATGTCCCTTCTAGGTGACAGTCAGAGGTGGTCGCCAACAGGACACATGAATTCTAAGCATCAGGGAAGGAGGCTGTAGAAGAAAGAACTTAGGCTTGCCATCACACAAGCTGGGGTCAACTTGAGGCCCTTACCAGCCTCAGTTGCCTCATCTGGAAGATGGGGTGACGCTTCCTATGCTCCAGGGCTCTGTTAGAGATTAAAGAAACAGCCTGTGATAAGGGGCAGGTACACAGAGGCACTGGAGGATTCTTCTTAGCTCCTTCTTTCCTTGCATAGCACAGACCTTAAACAGCCCAGGACCATGAAGACCAAGAGTTCAACTGGCTGGTTCCCTTGTTACGTTTCAGCAGAGAAGTATTAAAGTCTGAAATTGGGGTTTGCCTCAAGCAGGGCAGAGGGTGTGGTGGCTTCAGGCTTCCAGTTTCCCCCAGGAATGGCTCGCTCTGTGGCTCCCTGCCCTGGGAGAGCTTGTTGGCTTCCAAGAATCTGTGGCTTGAATAACCTTTTTCTCCATCTTGATATTCAGATCTTGGCGTCGGCCCCGTTGAGTTGGAAGGCTGCCTTTGAAGCCTTTTGAGAAGAGCTGATCTTTCTCTGTTTTGCTCTCCCTCTCTCTCTCTCCTTTATTTGGTGCACAGAAAGGGGGGGGGGGTCTCTTCTACCCAGCACTGGGAAACTGAACTCTGAATAGGAGTTACCCCTGGCAGATAAGGAGGGAGAAGGGCAAATAAGGGAGATAAGGAGGGTTCCCAGGCCCTCAGTTAAGTGGGGGGCTTTTCCAGATGTTAAGGCCTCTACTTTCTTGTGTCCCAGATAGGGGAATCTGAGCCCATTTTATTTTTCAAGCAGAGAAGAGAGTGTGGTCCTGTCCCTGTGGTTCACTCGACAAACATTTCCTGAGCATCTACTACACGCCAGGCTTTACGTTGTTGTGTGTGTGCACGCAACGATGTCAGTTTGTTGCCCTCAGGGCACTCAGGGTCTTGAAGGAATGAGAGAGACAAGTTAAATGACAATGACTCTTTGATGAGATAAGTGGTGTAACGAGAGGCACAGGGTGCTATGGGACCAGATAAAAGGGGCATCAAATGCAGGGAAGGCTTCCTGGAGGAGGGGGTGTGATCTGAGAGAAGTGTACAGAATGTGGATGAAGTAGCCAAGTTAAGAAGTGCAGGGAAGTCATGCCAGGTGGAAGGAACAGAACATGCAAAGACCTGGCTGTGAAAAGGATCATGGCTTCTTGGGAATTACAGGCAACCTTGGAGATATTGTGGGTTGGGTTCCAGACCACTGCCATAAAGCGAATATCACAATAAAGAAAGTCACATGAATTCTTTTTGTTTCCCAGTGCACATAAAAGTTATGTTTACGCCGTACTGTAGTCTATTAAATGTGCAATAGCATTATGTCTAAGAAAACAATGAACGTACTTAATTAAAAATACTTCTTGTTAAAAAATGCTAACCATCCTCTGAGCCTTTGGTGGCTAGTAATCTTTTTGCTGGTGAAGGGTTTGAAGTATTGCGAGAATTACTAAAATGTGACATGGAGACACAAAGTGAGTGAATGATGTTGGAAAAATGGTGCCGATAGATTTGCTCCGTGCAGGGTTTTCACAAACCTTCCATTATTAAGGAAAAAAAAAAAAGCAATATCTGAGAAACGCAATAAAGCGAAGCACAATAAAATGAGGGATGCCTGTATAAGCAGTTTGGTATTGCGGGGGAGGGGAGCCATCGAGGGACCGGGAATTGGAAAAACGAAGCTGGAAAGGTAACTAGGAGCCAGTTAAGGAGTTTGGATTTGATCTTAAGACATGGGAGCTACTGAGGAAATTTTGGCAGAAGAGAGATACAGTCAGATTTGCATCTGGAAACTTCCCCTGAGCTGCAACAGAGTGAAGGCTGGCTGGATTGGAGAAGGGAGATGAAGACAGGGAAACCATCAAAAGATAAAATCAGTCCCATATTGGGGGCCTGTAATCAGCAGCAGAGGCTGGGCTCCATGCATGGCTCAATCAACTCACTGCCCTGAACCTTTATGAAACACCAACTGGTACCCAGCATGGTGCCAAGCCACCGGCTGGGATGACAGACTTCAGCCCCGAGATGGCTAATGCACGAGTGAGTGCCTATGTGGAGACAGGATGGCCAAGAGGAGAGAAAATAGATTTGAAGATGCAGACGGGGGAGGGGGGTGTCGCTGGAGGGGATGGGAGAGAAAGGTATAAAGGTCAGCTGGGGCTTCGGCTTGGCATGAAGATTTATAACCTCCCCGCTCTTTCTCTCGCCCCCTCCCCATCCTCGCCCCCTTTCTCTTTCTGGCGGCCTGTTCTAGAGACACACATTATCTCTATTAATACCAGCCACAAGGTCATTACTCAGGCAGCAACTTTTCCTCCAGCATAAATATTTATACAGGACTGACCTGTGACTGCTGCGTTTTCCTTTTATTTGATTCCTGCCGCCTTTTGTGTCTTGCGAGTCTGTCGGCTAACATGTTTAGCCCCTCTGTCTGGAAGCTTCGGAGCCAGCCAAGTCTCTGGGAATGGAAGAGGGGGGAGGCGGGGAGGCGAGAAGGAGGAGGATGCAGGGCGGGTACCACTTGTCCTATACCAGTGAGAACCCAAGTGGTGAGGTTGTGAGGAACTCTTCTGCTGTTTAATAACAGGCTGGCCAAGTTCTAAAGGAAAGGACTGCACTGGGGGCTCTTTTTTCCCCTCAACCCTGCAACACCCCACTGCACCCCCAAAATCCAGGTCAGAATCAGACTTCGATGAAACTCACGGAGCTTATGCATCAGGGCCCTACCTTCTGTAAGAGCCTCTTTTCTGACCTTGGGTGGGGACCTAGCGGATTGTTCCCAGGGTCAAGGATTCTTATAAAATTGGCAAAAACCAGATATTTTGCATGCTTTCACTTAGAGATCCCCCAATTGAGTGAGCAGGCTCTCCCCCCACCCCGGACCTGGATCTGCCCCCATTTGCGGTGATTTGATTTGGTTCTTTGGCTGGGAGTAAATGTCAAGATGTAAATATTGCATGAAATAATAATAATGACGACAACAGTAATAGCTACTACTACTTTTAGAGTGCCTACTGCTTACCAGGTTTTTTTTTTCCATTTCGTTCTTGCAGTGATCTTGAGACAAGCATTCTTACCCCCAGGAATTTGGGGCTCAGGGAAGTTAAGTGTCTAGCCTAATGTCTCACAGTTAGTAAGTAGGGGACTTAGGACCAGGACCCAGGGCTGGCTCTGCTGTGCTCTAAACCTCTAAAAGTAGGAGTAATTGGAATAATGTGTAGTGTGCCTGCTATGCCCCAGGTATTGGACATATACGTATTGATTTCACACCCTCTAGCAAACAGTCGTGCAAGGTAGGAAGGGAATACTGGCCCCGTCCTGCAAATTAGAAACCAGAGGAAAGTAAGGTTGCTAAATCAATACAGCAAATGCAGCCCAAGTCAAAATCGGAGACCTGGTGAGTCTGGCTCTTCCCCAGCTGCATAATTGCCACCCTGCTGCAAAGGTTGGCAGGGAGCAACCCCAAATGCAGTTACGTTTGGTTGTGCAATTAAGGGGGCTGTTTCCCTCACTATTTTCTTTTATGCTGTTTTGACAGTTTCATCAAGGAAATTTTTTACAGTTTCACAAAAGGAAAATGGAGATGCCAGAGAACGCTTTCTTTCCCTCTGTTAGTGGGTCGGACATGAGGCCAAGGGGGGGACTGGTGAAATGGTCATGTGGGGAGGCTGGTCAGGATAGAAGGACAGGTGTTTAAAAGGACTGCTTCTTTGCTCCTGGGCTCCGCCCTTCCCCCTCCCACCCCACAGCCTAGACCTCAGCCTATCGATGTCTGCCGAGAAATGCTAAACCACCAGCAATCTCCTTTAAGGCCAGAGATATATCTGTTCCATTCCCAGTGCATCCTCAGCACCCAACACCGTTCCTGGCACAAGAGCAGGTGCTTAACAAATATTCATTGCATCAACAAATGAGCAAATAAATGACCTCCACCGGGACCACCTCTTTGAATCATTTGAATTTTAATGAAAGCTCTGAGACTCAAAAAAGTCCTTAATGACTTAAGGGGCCTGGGTACACTTCAAGGGACACTGACAGAGCACAGCAGGAAAGAGCTGCGGATTTGGGACTGTTTAAAATGGCCACCTTCCTCAATAACTAGCTGTGAGACTTGGGGAAGTCATTTCTCTCCTCTGAACCTCTGCGCCGTCTAGAGAAATAAGGGGCGGACCGTGTGAGTTCTAAGTGGCGAGGCAGGGTGGTGCCCTGAAGGGTGGAACACAATAGTTATGAACACCAGCCAGACTTCCTGGGGTCAGATCACAGCTTCACCAGGACTAGCTGTGTGTCTAATATGCAAGTGACTCAACCTTTCTGTGCTTCAGTTTCCCCATCTGGAAAATGCGAATAGTCGTAGTACCCAACTCACTGAGATTTTACAAGGATTCAATTAGTTAATACATATCAAATGTAAAGCTCTTAGGACAATGCCTGGCATAAAGAACATGACTGATACATGTTGCCCATGATTATTATCCGTATCTATGAATCGGGAGGTACTGTATTCATATGATATTCATAACAGTAATCATAGTCTACGTCATTGACCAAGTGCTCACAGTATGCAAGACATTATGTGCTTTGCTCCTTGCAAAACTCTGTAGGGTGTTTACCTTTGCTTTCATGGACTCCAATTTGCAGATGGAGAAACAGAGGCACAGAGCAGTTAAGCCACTTGACTGAAGTCCTGATACAGGGACAGATAGGAACTAGAGTTTGGCACCAAAATCTGGCTACAAATTCAGATACTTACCAAGGCCAGGCAAGTGATTCCAGTGGGTGAAGGGGACCTGGCATAAGACAAGAGATAAAGAACTGCATGTATTTTGATCAGGCATAACACTAGCCTCGTTACATTGTCTTTTGAATTTATATTTGTTCCCAAGTTTGGCTGCCATTTGAATCATGTGAGGATTTAAAAAAATAGTGACGTCAGGTGTCATCCCCAGAGACTTGGACATCATTGGCGTGGGGGACAGTACCTGAGCAGCAGCATTTTTATCAGTTCCCCAGTTGATTCTAATGTACTAAGATTGAGAGCCACTGTTGAAGAGCACTGAGTGAGCCAAGTGAGACGTGCTAGTTGCCATCTTCAGCTAGGGAACCACCAGTTTGCAACCTTCCATAAAGATACAACATCTTTGATTGAGACGAATCAATCTATCTATCCACTCTCACCCACCTACCATCCACCTGCCCACACAGTCCCCCACCATTCACCCTCCCAGACAGCCATTCTCCCATTCTTCTATCCTTCCTTCCTTCTTTCCACCCACCCACCCACCCATCCATCCATCCACCCACCCACCCACCCATTCATCTATCCATCCATCAATTCATCCACCCACCCATTCATCTATCCATCCATCCATCCATCCATCCATCCATCCATCCATCCATCCACTCACCCATTCATCTATCCACCCACCCATCCACCCACCCACCCATTCATCTATCCATCCATCCATCCACCCACCCATTCATCTATCCATCCATCCACCCATTCATCTATCCATCCATCCATCCACCCACCCATTCATCTATCCATCCATCAATCCATCCATCCATCCATCCATCCATCCACCCACCCACCCATTCATCTATCCATCCATCCATCCATCCATCCATCCATCCATCCATCGACCCACCCACCCATTCATCCACCCACCCATTCATCTATCCATCCTTGCAGTCATCCATTCATTCATCTGCTTATCTACAAACCCATCCATATGTCCCCTTACCCCTATATATATAATCCACCTATACATTTGTCCATCTACCCTCCCACTGATCTATCCTTTCACCCATCTCTCTATTCACCCATCCCTCCCTCTGTTCTTTTTTTTTTTTTTTAACCAAGGGTGGGGGAATTCTTTTTTTTTTTTAGACACCGATTGTACTTGAACATTTGTTATTTTTTTATTTTATTTTATTTTATTTTTAATTAATTAATTTATTTTTGGCTGTGTTGGGTCTTCGTTTCTGTGTGAGGGCTTTCTCTAGTTGTGGCAAGCGGGGGCCACTCTTCATCGCGGTGCGCGGGCCTCTCACTATCGCGGCCTCTCTTGTTGCGGAGCACAGGCTCCAGACGTGCAGGCTCAGTAGTTGTGGCTCACGGGCCTAGTTGCTCCGCGGCATGTGGGATCTTCCCAGACCAGGGCTCGAACCCGTGTCCCCTGCATTAGCAGGCAGATTCTCAACCACTGCACCACCAGGGAAGCCCCCCCTCTGTTCTTTTGTCTCTCCTTCCCCATCTTCCCTCCTTTCCTTCCATCCTCTCTCCCTTCCTTCCTTCCCTCTTTAATTCTACCCCCCCCCTCCTCCAGACCACAGCCTGGAATGACCCTCGGCACAGGCCTAATTGCAATGCCATCAGCAGCTTCTCCCCATCTCTTCTTCTAAAAGTTTCGCTTCCACGATTTAGACGTTAGTGAGCTTCTTGGAGGTGCCTGGCGGAAGTGAGCCAGAGAAAGAAAAGCAATCTGTTTCTGGTTTTCCCTGAATGACCTTTCTTTCCCGAGGAAGTCTCTTATAAACACTTCCAGCACCGGCAGACGCCAGGACTTTTGAATGGCTCCTCCAAGTCGAAAGGCAATCTCGAGCGCATACCTGGTGTGCGATGATCTGCATCCAGGGAGAGGGTTAAGTGAGGCGCTGACCGTGCAACCCAGGGCCAGCCCCAGGGACTCTCCTCTCCTCCCACAGCTGGCAGGCGCAGCGGCAGTGCAAGGGCAGGACTGCAAAGGCTCTTCCTGAGTTCCTGACGTGACTTTCTACTTCAAGAGTCTTTCCCCATCCCAACTTCTAAGTGTATTTGATATCCTTGACACAACTGATATTTGGGACCAGATAATTCTTCGTTGTGGGGGTCTGTCCCGTGTACTGTAGGATGTTGAGCAGCCCTGGTCTGTACCCTTTTTTTTTTTTTAAACTTTGGGTTAATTTATTTATTTATTTTTATGGCTGTGTTGGGTCTTCGTTTCTGTGTGAGGGCTTTCCCTAGTTGCGGCAAGTGGGGGCCATTCTTCATCGCGGTGCGCGGGCCTCTCATTATCGTGGCCTCTCTTGTTGCAGAGCACAGGCTCCAGACGCCCAGGCTCAGTAGTTGTGGCTCACGGGCCCAGTTGCTCCGCGGCATATGGGATCTTCCCAGACCAGGGCTCGAACCTGTATCCTCTGCATTGGCAGGCAGATTCTCAACCACTGCGCCACCAGGGAAGCCCTCTGTACCCTTTTGATGTCAGTAGCATCCTGCCCTCCCCGACTGCCCCTGGGTCGTGGCAAACAGAAATGTCTCTGGACATTGCCAGATAGCTTCTGGGGGGCAGTAATAGTAATAGTAGTAACAATAATGATGTAATAATAATAGTAATGAGAATTAGCACTGATGGGCCATCAAATAGATCAGGGACACGTGGTTGTCAACCATGGCTGCAGATCAGAGTTACCCAGAGAGTTGTAAAATTCACAATGCCCGTGCATACCCTGGGTCAATTACATCAGGCTCTCTGGGGGTGGCCTCAGCATTGCTAGAGCTCCCCAGGTGATTCCAAAGTACAGCTGAGCTAGAGAACCTCTGGTCTAGGATGACTTTATGTCCAGGTTTGCCCAAGACATTCACCGTTTACATCTGTTGTCCCAGATCAATAATAGCATTCATTCTTCAACATGCCCTAGTTTAGACAATAAAGTATGTAGTCACCCGTCCTACATCTCATTTGATCTTCTTACCAGTTCTCACGGATAGGAACAGTTATTATCCCCAGGTATGCCTATGAGAACTGAGACCCAGAGAGAAGAAATTGTTGGCTCACAGTTGCACAATCTGTAAATGGCTCAGTCAAGATTTGAAACCAGGACTGGTCTCACTCTGGTGCTGGGGGCTGCTGAACCCTATGCTATACCATCTCCCTACACCAGCCTCACTGGAGGGATTACTAGGCTTAATACAGATGAGTATTTATGAAGAGTTGGTCTGTGATAAGGGACATTTTTCCTTTAATGACAGCATTCACATTTTTCAAGATTCTAAAGTGTCTTTAAGATCAGCTCATGACTATTTTTTCCTACTTGGAATTTTCTCTTTTTTTGGCATGTAAAAGCAACACTGTTTTCTTCAATTAGGGTAAGCTAGGTTATGATGTGGTAACAAACAATCCCCAAATCTCAGTGGGCTTAAAGGCAAACAGAGAAAAATATGTTTGTTTCTCTTTTATGCTCCATATACATCTTGGATCAGCCAGAGGGGCTCTGCTGGTCGTGGTCATTCAGTGACACTGGCTGACAGAGTAGGCACATTCTCAAAATAACTGGTCTCCCACTGGCACTTCAATGCTACAGCTCAGAAGTAGCTATGCTCACATATCACTATGCTCACAAACTCATTGGCCAGGACTAGTCACACGGTCCTCCTCAAATAGAAGAGGACAGAAAGTAAAATCTTGCTATATGCCAAGAGCTGGAGAGCTAGACAGGTAGTAATAGCAGAAGTGACAACAATTTACATGTTCATTGGAGAAAATTTGGAAAATGCAGAAAACCATAGAGAAGATGAAATGCCTGCTATAGACTGAATATTTGTGGTCCCGCATTCATATGTTAAAACCCAACCCCAAAGGTAATGGTATTTGGAGGTGGAGCCTTTGGAAACTGATTAGGTTATGAGGGTGGAGCCCTCATGAATGAGACTAGTGCCTTTATAAAAGGGACCTGGGAGAGCGCCTTTGCCCCCTTCTGCCATTTGAGGACACAGTGAAGGTCACCTCTGAACCAGGAAGTGGGCTCTCCCCAGACACGAAATCTACTGGCACCTGATCTCAGACTTCCCAGCCTGCAGAATTGTAAGAAATAAATGTCTGCTGTTTAAACCACCCAGCCCACGGTATTTTGTTATAGCAGCCAGAACAGACTAAGACAACACTTAATTCCAACTCTTAGAGGACAACCATTGCTACATTGTTAACATTTTGCCTTACACCCTCTTAGTTTCTGTTTCTTTGGACACACACACAATTGTGGAATTATGATTATACTGTGCATACTGAGTTTTTATTTAGCAATATGTTCTCATGTAATTTCTCTGATCCTGAAATATTTTTTCAAAAACATAATCTTCACAATTGAAAAATATCCCATTGTAAGACTACCCCAACTTGATTTAATTGGTTCTCTGTTGTTGGATGTTTAAGGTCGTTTTAGGCATTAACCTCTGTGTGTCTCTGATTATTTCCTTGGGTTAAAGTTCCAGGAGAGGAATTCAATACTTGATTGGTATACATATTTTAGATAAATTTGCAAATTGCCTCCGTGAGGTTATACCAACTCATACTCCTGCAAGTAGTACCTGAGAATGCCCTGTTCCTGGCCCTCTCCACTGTTGGCCATTATCACCTCTTTAAATCTTTGCCAATCTTGAGAAGAAAAGAAAATTCTATCTCTATTTTCCTTGCATTTCTTTATTCACTAGAGCAGGTGAACATTTTTTCATATGCTTATTAGCTTTTGTAGTTTTTCTCTTATGAATTGGTTTTTGATGTGTTTAAACCCTCCCGTTGCATGTGACTCTGCCTCTGGAAAGATGTAAATGCACCAGTTTGACATACCTTTCCCTTGGCAGAAATTGATTTCGAATGAGAGGAGACTGTTAGGGGAAAAATTCTAGGGGATGCTCCAAGGTGGAGAAATTGAGTCCACGTGGACACCTTCCTCTACTCCTTGCGAATGTCCATACTTAGGTCAGGTGCTGGTGAAAACCATGGGTTTAGAGTCAGATAGAGCTGGGTCAGATCCTGGTTCTACCACTTACTTGCTGTGTGACTTTGATCAAGTGGCTTAACCCCTCTGGGGCTCCGATTTTCTCATCATTATACGAAGTATAATGGTATCACTTTTCTCACTATGTTTTTGGGAGGCTTACATGAAATAATGTCTATGTTTGGCTATTCTTGTTGTTGTTGATATTATTATCATGATGACCATAATTATTACTGGTACTATAAATGATTGCAGTTGACTGTTAGTATGTTTTCTTAGGGGTCTCTCCTTGTGGAGGTCACCTGTGAGGGTTATTCTGGAAACTCTGCATCTGTCCTGCAGCTTCCCGTGCATCCCAGGGTCTCAGACCAGCCTGCGCTGGAACTGTCAGCCATTTAAAACTCATCTTAGGCTGACAGCTTTTCCATAGGGCTGGGGTATTATAGGGACTTTTCTGGCTTAGCGGCCGTAGTGGGTTGAATGGCGGCCTCCAAAAAGATATCTCTACATGAGATCATTCTGGATTACCTGGGTGGGCCCTAAATTCAATGACAGGTGTCCTTGTAAAAGTGAGGCAGAGGGAGATTAGACAGACGAAAGTGGAGGACACACAGAGACACAGATGAGAAGGCCATGGGAAGACAGAAGCAGAGATCTGAGTGATGCTGTCATAAGCCAAGGAATGCTAGGAGCTCCAGAAGCTGGAAGAGGCAAGCAAAGATTCTCCCCCACAGCCTTGGGAGGGAGCGTGCCCCTGCCACCACCTTGATTTTGGACTTCTGGCCTCCAGAACTAAGAGAATAAATTCCCGTTGTTTTAAGCCACCTAGTTTGTGGCAATTTGTTACATCAGCCCCAGAAAATTAATACAGCAGCCTCACCAGGAACAGCAGTGTAAGTGCAAACTGGGAAAAGGAACTTGAGTTGAAGGGCAGGAGACTGGTTTCTAGGCTTGGGTCTGTCTTTCATTTCTGGGTGATCTTGGATAACTCAATTTTCCTTTCTGGACCTCAGTGTCTCCATCTGTGAAATGGGGAGTAGGCTGATTCATGGGTGGTAAGCTCTTCTTAGACAGACAATTTGTGAAAGTAAGTGAAGTGGGCCTGGGTGACAGCATACTAGGGAGAACGGGTGACTGGGTCAACTCAGGGGCCCTTAACCCTCTGAAGGGCCCAGCCATCACTCAGCTCCTGCAGATCGTTGCTGGACAGGAATGCCGGCCTGATGTCGCCAGAGCTTTAATGTTTCAAGAGAAGAGAGATATCAAGCTTTTTATGTAAAATCTGATATTTCAGTGTTTGCAGTTAATTCACATTTCTTACGGGCACAACACGGGCCAAGCAAAGCAATCCTGCAAGCCAAAAGTGACCTATAATCTAGTCGATCTTCGAGGTCTCTTTCCAGCCCCCGATGCTCTGATTCTCTGACTTACGGGAATACTCATGGGTTCCAGAGCCTTGACCTTGACAAGCCCAGGAGAGTAGACCAGGTGGTGGGGAGAACTTGGGCTCATCCATTTTGGAACTGGGCAGGACCAACAAGCAGAAGAAACCCAAGTGGTTTGGTCCACAAATGCCCGATGATTCATTTTTCCCTCCTTGCTGAGCTGCTAGGTTTCAGGTAGCAGGCTTGATTTTTATGTGTGAAGCTTAAGCCCCCCTAGTCAGCCTGCACCCCATGATACTCCATAAATCATAGGCTGTTTTTATTATTAATAATAAAATCCAGCTGATACTGGAAGTGCTAAGGAAATGTGGCATGGGAGAAGGAAAGGCTGGAAAGTGGATGAAGAATGGTCTTGCACCCATGAGCAAATGGTTTGAGAATTCAAAATTTTCCATTGGAATGCAGGTTCCTGTTCGTTTTCACCCATCCCGTGTTTATGCAGCAGTTACTATGTGCCCAGCGCTGTGAGGATACTGAGGATACAGGAGTGCATAAGACAGATGCCTTCCTACCACCATGGACTTGAGTCTCGGGGAGGGGAGCGTGGATAATTAGATGAGCAATTCCTCAAAGTGTGAAAAAGAGGCTAATAGAACAGGGTTTGTGGGAGATCTATGAGAGGGGTCAAAGCACTATTCCCAGTGGGAATGTCACTTAAGCTCTCAACAGAAGGACATGCAGAAGCCAGTCAGGCAAAGAGCGTGTACGCAAGAGCCAGAGCCCAGCCAAGGACAATGGACCCAGGATGAGAGCTCCTGTGTCAAAGAACCAGTGATGTGATTAAACTTCTCGGGGCGTCAGTATTCCCACCTGAAAAATGAGAGGGCTGTTCTGGACAGTCTCTCGGGTCCTTTGAGCTCTGCTAGCACATGCGTCTTGGGTGACAAACTGAAATTTAGATGGATTGGGACATTCTGCCATACCTATTTGGCCTTTGTCGGCCTGAATAATCATGGAAAGAGCCGCTCTGGAAGCTGTTGAGGGTGGGACGAGACATTTCCAGCTGCAGGTTCATCTCCGTTATTGTGCGTGGCACTGACACCATCCACTGAATGTGCCTTAAGATTGGGCACCGGGATAGAAGGCTTCCCCTTGTTAGTAGCGATAGTCATGAATGGTTATAGTCTATTTACCATGCACTCAGCATAGGCATCCTTCATTCACACAACACGTATTTATCAAGTCCCAGGCACTGTGCTAGACAGTGGGGAGACAATGGTGAATAAAGCAGGAAGATTCCAGGCTGACACAGAGCTCACATGAGTAACGCAATGAACTAGAAAATGCTGGCAAAGAGTAAGATGATGAAACTAAGTGTGTGTGTATGCATGAGAGAGGGAGAGAGGGACAGCCAGCCACAGAGAGAGAGAGAGTGCAAACTAAGGGTTATACTTAAGGTTTTGCAGTCACAGGTGACCACTCGGAGAAGCTGACTTCTGAGCAGAGATCTGAAGTTGCCAGGACATCAGTCAGGTGAGATCAGGGAAAGGGCATTCTAGGCACAGGGAACAGCAAGTGCAAAGGCACTGAGGTGGGAACAAACTTGGCGTGTTCACGGAAGCAGGGCAGTGGAGGGCTGAAACTTGGTGAGCAAGGGAGAAGTGGGGCGGGCATCAGGGCCAGAGCACCAGAGGGTCTTTTCTTTCCAAGCACAGTGAGAACCTCCTGAGAGGTGTGAAGCAGGGGAATGACGTGATCTGATTTATATTTTGCGAAGACAAACTTGACCTCTCTTTGGGGCAGCAGGAGTGGAGGCAGAGGGACTAGTTAGGGGCCTATTGAAGTTGTCTGGGCAGGAGATGATGGCGGATTGGTATCAGTGGAAATGCAGCAAGGGGCCATTTTCAGGGCATCTTTTGGAAATGAAGCTGACACAGTCTGCTGATGGATTGGCTGCAGGTAAACAGAGAACATGGAGGAATCAAAAGAGAGGAATCAAAACATCCCTATGTCTTTGCCTTGCTTGGTCCAATGGCTTTTCATGTTTGATCCCCATAACTACCCTTTGAGGTGGGTATTATTATCCCCATTCTATGACTGGAGAAACTGAGGCATCCCTAAAGGTCAGAACCAGAACTTAAACCAAGCCCGTTTGCCTCTAGAGGCCATTTGGAATCCTCTCTGCTCATGATTTCCCTTCTCTCCTTGTTTGCATTGCTCCATTCCTTCCTCAGGGACTGGCTTGCCACCCAGGATCCAGCCCTTTTCCCCTTGCTTTGGGTGAGAGACCAGGTTGGTGTAGCTCAGTCGGGTAACCCCTGAAATGTCAGATCATGTCAACTCTCTGAGGGCAGAGATCAGCGGGGCAGAAAGTGCCTCTGGAACCCGCTCTGGGAAGTGTGTCTCACCAACCCTTTGAATGCTACCCGGGATCTCTGGGCGGACCCCCCGCCCCCGTTCCCCTGATGGCTTCTAGCTTTCCACTGGTGACAGCTTGGATGATCTCCTGTGACAGGGGGAATATGCAGCCACAGGGATGCAACTCTGTGCCCGGGAAATGTCACCTCCAATTGATGTCACAGAGGAGAGAGAAGCAATTAAGGCGCCAGCCAATTCTTGAAGCTCTGGCTCCAGGCGAACTGTGGGCGTTGGAGAGGGAGATGGAGGAGCAAGGAGCAGGGAAGGAATAGCAGCAGGGAGAGGGTTGAAGAGGAGAGGGCAAGTTAGGAAAAGATGCCCATTTTCTGGCACAGAGTAGGTCTGCAATAAGTGTGTGTTGAAGGGATAAATGAAGATCGTATTGGATGCTGTGGTGTGACACCCAGATCTCCCTGCCCTCAGAACCAATGGACTCATTCCTCTAGCTCCAGAGATGTAAGATGTTTCAGGCTCACAGCTGAGTCTCTCTGCAGGACCTGCCCTTGGCTGAAGGGAGATACTTGCCCACTCTCCAGGGAAAGCCTACACCCAGTGACTGATGGATTTGCGTGTAGAAAGATGAAGCCCCTTTGCATTGACTTAAACCAGCTCTGATGGACCATCCCGGCTTCTGAGCTCCCTGTAGGATTGACTGAGACAACTGCATCACAGCCCACATTCTCCCTCTGCCCAATCCTGCTTCCTTTGCTTCCTTGCAGGGGTTGTTCCTGCTAGCAATCCCCAGTAAAATCACTGCATGCAAACCTCTGCCTCAGAAGACCCCATCTCCAACAAATACCTTACAGTGACAAGAATCTTTGGTGTATGGCTATTTATAATGTTCATCCCTCCTTCCAAGTTCTACGAGGAAAGGATTGTTGCTGGATTAAACCCTGGGTTCCCTGTTGTTGTGGAGAATCTGGGTAATGGGTGAAATGGAGCAAAAATTAAAGAAATCACAGAGGATTCTGTATCTGCATCATAAATATTCCCAGAGTTTAGGTAGAGCTAGAAAATCTGTGAAGCTGGAGTTTCAGAGATGGATATTTTAAAAGGGGAGAGAGAGAAGGTATTTCCAGGTGTAACTAACATCCGAATGGAAGGTACTGAGAGAGGCAGGAGTGAGAATAAAATTTTAAAGATGTGTACTGTACAGTCACAATGCACCATCCCCTCCTTCCTTGGGATTTGCTTGAGAGAGGGATATTTGGAATACTTTTACTTTGTTTTCTGACTTCAGAGACCGGGCTGCATGGGAGGCTGGGATTATTTGGGTTACAAGTATGACTGAATGGAAAGGGAGTAGATGAAAGTGAAGGAAGAGAAGATAACTATGAAGTAACAGGAGGTATAGAAAAAAAGAAGATACATCCCTATGACTTGGAGAAGAGTCAAACAGAATTAAGGAGAAAAAGGATGAAATTAGAGTGAGAAAGACATATTCCTCACAGTATCGGACATGTCAGCCAAGTTGCCAACACGCCCAATACTTTTCCATCATTAAAACTGCTCTGTCTGCAGCTCCCTGTGGGGTGAGTATACAGAGGCTGGTCTTTGCACAGAAGTTGGCTCTAATTAGCTCAAGGATGTGTGTTAATTAGGTTAAGATCCAGCAGCTATGACAAAGGGCAAAATAATAATAACCCAAGAAAACTGTGATGTTTATTTCTCTTGCAATGGTCCAAGCATAAGCAGTGCCATTGGCTTGATTATCCCACAGTGATGGAGTCCCACTCCCTAGTTCCTTCCGTCTCATTTCTCTGTGTTAACACTTGGGGTCTAAGGTGACTGCTCCAGTTCCTGCCATAAAGTCTGCATTCCGTTCAGTGGGATGGGAGGGAGGGGGCATAGAAGTCATAATCTTCCTTTTAAGGCTATGGTCCATCACGTCTGTTGACTTCCTATTGGCCAGAACTTAGTCACATGGCTATGACTGAGATCGAAAGGGAGTTGAAAATAGTCTTTTTTTAAAAAAAAAAAATTTATTTATTTGGCTGTGCCAGGTCTTAGTTGCGGTATGCGGGGTCTTTCAGTTGCGGCATGCGGGGTCTTTTAGTTGCGGTATGCGGGATCTAGTTCCCTTGACCAGGGATCGAACCCGGGCCCCCTGCATTGGGAGCGCAGAGCCTTAGCCACTGGACAACCAGGGAAGTCCCGAAAAATACAGTCTTTACCTAAGGGAGCCATGTGTCCAGTTAAACTTTATGGATTCTATTAGTAAAGAAAGGGTGGAAGGATGGCTATTGAGGGGTAACTGGCAGTCTCTGTCACAGATGGTCACGTGACGGTGATCCAAACATTGGGGCTGATGAAGTTGACCTGAAGCAGTTGTGGCCCATTACAGACTAAATATGGGTGGGGACTGTGGGTGGGGGAGGATCTGGGTAGTTGAGAAAAGGAGGAGAATGGAGTAGGCAGGTCCCGAGGGAGGAAGCGGCGTACAGGGTGATCAGCCCTCAAGCTGTGAAATCACTTTCAGTGCTCAGTTCTGAATATACGTATTGTTACACGTCAGGATGCTTTGGGCTGGGAGTAACAGAAAACCTGGACTCAAACTTAGACAACAATTAAAGCTGTATCCTCATGTTGTGGAAGTCCAGAGGTAGGGTGGACTCAGGCAGGGACCGAGAAGCTCAGTGATGTCTCCAGTGATTCAGGGACTCAGGCTCATTCACTCTAACATCTTCATGTGTGGCTTCATCCTCGGGCTGGCTGGTTCCACTCATTATCACAATATGGTGACCAACAGCTATGAGGCAACAGGTTTCCTTGGTCATACCTGCCGGTAGAGATTGAGAGAGAAGAAACTGTTCTACGCTCAGATGCAAAAGAAGTCCTTCCAATCAGTTAGATTGGACCAGTTTAGATAATATGTACCTCCTCCCCTGGGCTAATAAAAGATGCTTATTGATTTAGACTCAGCTGCTTCTACATGTAGAGATGGGGATGGAGTGGATACCTGGATAAAATCAGAGTTCTCATAGGTTTCTGTTGGCAATCCTAAGGATTCTACTTACCTTACAATAAACTCCCTTTTTCTTAAGGTGGCCTGAGAATGCCTTATCCCTGAAACCCAGAGTGCTTAATTAATGCACCAATAAAAGACTCAAGGCAAGCTACTCCAAAGAGGCTGAAGGAGGAAGAAAAAAAATAATGAAGGGACTACCCTGGTGGTCCAGTGGTTAAGACTCCACGCTTCCACTGCAGGGGGCTCGGGTTCGATCCCTGGTCGGGGAACTAAGATCCCGCATGCCGCAAGGCGCAGCCAAAAAAAAAGAAAAGAAAAGAAAAAGAAAAAAAAGAATAAAGGCCATACATGCTAGTGAGTCTCCAGAATATTGAGAGAAGAAGCGATTGCCAGTGACTTCCAAGGTCATTCAGGACAATTTGTGTGATGGAGAGAAGATATGGCTCTGACTCATCAGAAGCCACTTCAGAGGAAAACCAGGGTCATCCAAGAACATCTTAGGCAGCTTGCAGGTTAGACACCAAGAGGGGGAGTAGAGAACTCCTGTTCGGCATGGACAGAGAGACCGTGAATGGGGCAACCAGTTGTCCTATTGGAAAAGAGCATCCAGTTGATGCCCTAGTTGATGGCTACATCTGGGATGGCGTATAGGTGTCATTCCAAGGGCCACTGTGATTTGTAGTGGCCCTTGGAGCAATCCTTGAGAAGCATTCAGAATCCCAACTAGTGGAGATCCCTGGGCTACTTAGTCCTATTTCAGGACTTTCTTTCTTAGTTTTACTCTCTGCCTTTGAAGAACTATCCCTTAGCAGTTTGGATGTCACTTCCCTTTCGTGTTGAATCTTTCTGGACATGGTCTGAATATCTTCCTTGTCCTGTTCCTCTAAGAAGTGGTATGTCAAAAGGACAGAGGATGGTCTCTGAATTTGGGATTTGAACCCCAGGTTTCTCAACCAACTAGGCGACTCAAAGATACTGTTTCCTTTCTCTGAGCTTCAGGTTCCTCACGTGTGACATAAAGAGAATAATGTCTTTTTGAGATGAATGATCCGAGGACCAGATTTAATAGATACAACAGATCCAGGCTGCTGCTCACTTTGCATTTTGACATCTTGAAAGTTTTTCACTCTAGTTACTCCAGCCCCCAAGATCACAGACCACCTTTTGTTCTTCTGATTTTATTTGTTCATCTATTCCTTCACAACTGCAACTTACAGTGGTGCTGGGGGAATAACTCTGTCCTCATCTTGACGTTCAGATGTAGGTCCAAAGGCACCCTTCTGGACATTCCTGGGTTGGGTTCCCTTCAGCCAAGTTCTTGGGACTTTATACCATCTTCTTTTAAGATGGAGCATATTTGGACACAGTAAATGAATTCATGGCACTTCAAGGACAGATCTAGGTGTTAACACTGAAAGTAACCCAAAGCAAAGAGTGAAATTAATTACACTGAAATTACAAGGTGCTTTTGCGCTGCATCTGAAGATCAAGATGAGGAAAATGTTTGTTTGTTTTGTATCAGGCAATAGCTGTCAAGGAATATAAAAAGCTGAGAGCGCAAGGGGGTCATTTGCAATCGCTATTCTTTTCAGATTTTATACCCCCGTCTAGATTCCCCTGCTGAGAAGCAGGCTGGCCACTCAGACCTGGAAACCCATGCCAGACAGCTAAGTTCTAGAAGTCAGCTCCTGACGGTTTTTGGCAACATTGGGCCTCTTTGGGCCAAGGGTTTAGTGCCAAGAGTAATTGTGATTTACGCCCCTAACCTCTTCGGGTGCAAAATGGTTTTGATTAGATGCATACCACGTTTATTAAGCCTTGCACAAAGCAGGCTGGGGGCTTGGCTGGTCTGCCATAAAAGGGAAGGAGATTTACACGGCTCCCTGCAGGATTCATTTAATCTCTTGGGGATTTACTGACCTTCAATTAGAACTGTTAAGTACTGTTTACACGGTCCCTAATTCATACAAGACTAGTGTAAGGCTGAACTTTGCTTTCATTAAGGACCTATGAATCAAGAAAATAAAAAATAAAAAAGTCTTTGTCACGTAAGATGTGATTTGGGTAAAAAAGCAAAAAAATTGAAAACAAAAAGCCATTAGGAGTTGAAAGTCTTACTTTGTCATCATTCAAGAGTGGCTTGATACTAAAGAGTTGATACATTTTTAGGGTGGGTTTTAAAAAAAAAACCACCTGATTGGAGATTATTCACGTGAGGATCACCTTTACAGTTTTAAAACTTTCTTACAGAGAACTGGGAAAAGACAGATCCTTGAATTCTTTTCTGTTGTTCAAAAATTAGGATTCCCTTTTATTTGCCGGAAGGAAGAGTGCTATTGATCCCTTATCAGGACCAAATATTCACACAGAAATTGCCTTTAGCTGTGCCTTCAAACTGCAGTACATGGACCCCACTGGGTATAGCTAGGATACCAGGGCCACATAAAACCATGAAACATCATCCACGCACATTATTCAAGGATTTGGGAGGAAAGCACACATTTTAAAAGATGTGGGAAAAAGCACAACAGTATTAGATCAGAAGTCACAAACTCAAATGCCCACAGGGGATAGGCAGGTGTAAGAATGAGTGAATTAGTCTGGTTAGGCACTAATTGGTAGAGAACTCATGTTCCTTCTAAAAAGATATCCACTGCTCATCCACAGCCTCAGTAAATACTGTGGGATGACGTGCCAGAAGGTGTCCATCCTTTCTCCTGGCTTTGGGACTCATTCTATGCAAATCGTTCAGAGCCACAGCCTCATGCCAGGAGAAGTGATTTAAAACCCTTGGACGTGTTATGGGCATTGCTCCAATTTCCGCCTTGGAAGCAGAACATTTAAGCTGTGACAACCTAGGGTTGTGTTGAACAAATTCAACGAGAGGGTGGCGTGATAATCACAATGATCTTGTTAATATCGTGTCACTGAATGCCCCCGACTGTCCCGTGTGGCAGGTATTATTATCCTTGTTTGACAGATCGGGAAATGGAGGCTCAGTCAGGTGAAGACCCCTGCTCAGGTAACATATGTGACCACACACGGGAAGAGGCACATGAAGCCTCACACTCAATCTCATTGCCCAGAGCCTGTGTTCTTGGTTATCGTGAAACGCCATGCAGGGACTGGGATGGAATTCTAGTGTTTCCCTTTATTACACAACTTGGCCTCCATTTAGAGTGCATTTTCTGAGGTCCACTGGTGAAACTGACATGAGTCTTTTTTTCTCACTTTCCAGAGAGCAGAAAAATTTCACCTTTGGTTGAAAGGATGAGTTAGAGCACACCCACTTTGGTGATCTGTGATGAGTTTAGCTCTTGCCCAGATAAACTGCAGAGGGCATTTAATGGAGAAACTACCACACCTCTACCCTTGGTGGCTTAAAGTCTCTATCTTTGGTTGGGTTTTTCCAGAATTAACTGGGATTTGAAGACAGATAGTTTAGTTGAGAAGTGATTCCAGGAAGCACATGTAGAGAAATCAGGAAATGAAGAGAGTGTATTAATAAGCAAGTTACAACCATGATGTAGGGTTGCCAGATAAAATAAAAGACACCCAGTTAAATTTGAATTTCAGGTGAACAGCAAATAATGGTTTTTTTTTTTAACCACGTGGCATGCGGGATTCCCCCACCAGGGATCGAACTGGTGGCCCCTGCAGTAGAAGCATGGAGTCCTAACCACTGGACTGCCAGGGAATTCTGAACAACAAGTAATGTTTAAATGTATGTCCCACATATTCCATGGGACCTACCTATGCTGTTTTTCATTGTTTATCTGAAATTCAAAGTTAACTGAGCTTGCTGTATTATTATTTGCTAAATCTGACAGCCCTATACTTAGGACTCCTGAAAGGTGGTGTCCAGCATGCTTAAGAACTGTTCCGCCTGAGAAGCAGGGAAGCAGGAACATTCATCCTCTATCTTACATTTGTCATCGGTTGAGAGCTACTTCCGGGCTCATCAACTCCCTGGCAATTCTGGCCTGCCTTGCTCAAGGCTGAACCTGTTCCTTCAGGTTGAGAAAGCCCCAGGCAGGAGGACACAGGTGCTTGTACCTGTGGGACTTGGGTAAGGGGACTGAGGTGCTTAGGCTCCAAATGTAGGGAGGCGCTAACTCTCAGGTCATGGGAGTGCAGGGTCAGCCTTATTCTCCTCACCCTGGCCTGGCCCTGGCTTGCAGGAAGACGTCTTTGGCAAGCATGAAAACCTTCAGTGGTGAGGGGATATAGGCCAGGCATCGACAGCATCTGCTATAGTCTTCCATGAGCTTACAGACAAAGATCGCAGGGTAAAGGATGCCAGGTAGGAAATTCTGCTCCTCTGAGAGTTTTCCTTTTGGTTCAGGGTTCCCCAAATTTATAAAGACCTGCCTGTTTTACATATGAAGAGGAAGATACTTCAGTCCTTCTCACTGGATTCCCAGGTCTCTCTACTATTTACTTTATTTGTTCTTTTTTTTTTTTAATGATTTCAATAAGTTTTTATTTAGGTGGGGTGACATGGAATAAAATGCATTTTTGTCAACTCCCTTTGGTCTTTGTTTTCCTCAATTTATCTTCTACAGTAGATTTTATTGTATGAGATTATTTTTTTCAGTTTATATTGAGTTAACTTGTATTTGTTTTCCATTACTCAAAAGTTATCATTCAGAGTCCTCTTCAAATTCTACTAACTTTCTTTTTTTATTTTTTAACATCTTTATTGGAGTATAATTGCATTACAATGGTGTGTTAGTTTCTGCTTTATAAGAAAGTGAATCAGTTATACATATACATATGTTCCCATATCTCTGCCCTCTTGCATCTCCTTCCCTCCCACCCTCCCTATCCCACCCCTCTAGGTGGTCACTTTATTTGTTCTTTTTTTTTTTTTTTTATAAAGGAATTCCTTTATTTTTATTATTTATTTATTTATTTTTGGCTGTGTTGGGTCTTCGTTTCTGTGCAAGGGCTTTCTCTAGTTGCGGCAAGCGGGGGCCACTCTTCATCGCGGTGCGCGGGCCTCTCACTATCGCGGCCTCTCTTGTTGCGGAGCACAAGCTCCAGACACGCAGGCTCAGTAGTTGTGGCTCACGGGCCTAGTTGCTCCGTGGCATGTGGGATCTTCCCAGACCAGGGCTCGAACCTGTGTCCCCTGCATTGGCAGGCGGACTCTCAACCACTGCGCCACCAGGGAAGCCCACTTTATTTGTTCTTAGCTCATGTTAGTTTTCTGCAGCCCAGTGTTACCTAGCGTATCACATCTCTTCTATGATAATCATGTAACGATTGTCTAGTCCAGGAAGTGGGACTGGTGGCACTTTGGAGGTGCCCATTTTTTCTTGGAAGAGATGCTACAGATGAGATCAATCTGAACTGATGATGAAGGAGGTGAGGAAGCAAGGCGCGCCCAATCTCATGCCCAGAGATTCTCTTCATCTGCCCTGTGTGATGACAATGTGGTGGATGGCAATAGAAGAGAGATCTCTCCTCCACTCCCTCGTTTTGCTCATCCTGCTGTTCACATGTTAATGGGCATTGAGTGTCTTCTCAGTTCTGGATGCTACACTTGGTCATTTTATCGACAGCAGAGGGGTCAGCCTATTGTAGGCAACCGAGTGTTTTTACGTCCTGTTTGCAATTCTCAGGAGAAGGCATGGTTTACCTTGAGTAGTGACATGCTGCACTGTCAACAAGTTCTTCATGTTGTTTAAAGTCCTCCTATAATTTATAATTCTTTACTTACTTATATTTTTCTACTGATCTTTACTTACATTTTTTTATCCATATGGTAGAGTGGTTTCGAGTACGAACTTTGGACTTGGAAATGGGGGTGAATTCTGCCCCCTACACTTGCTAAATGTGAGATCTGGAAGCCAGGCAGGTCACTTGACCTTTGTGCTCAAGTTCTCTGCCTACAGAGTGGGGATGAGAATGCTGTTTATCATAGGGTGTTGTATAAGAGTCAGCAGAGGCCAAGTCTTGCTACAGTAATTACCAACCTCTAAATCGCAATGGCTTAAACCAACACAGATTGATTTCTTACTCATGATATATGTTCTTTGCACACCAGCAGGGGCCTCTTTTCTGTTATCCCCACCTTCAGACTAAGAGTAACCAAAGAACATTTACAAAAACAGAGGATATTTCAAGATAAGATGGATTAATGGGTGAGCTCAACACCCACTTTGTTGACCTGATAGTGAGTTTAGCTCATCTCTAGATAATTCTAAATGGGATTTGCAAGATTTAACCTCGATGGGTTAAGATGGCTATTTCGGAGTGGGTAATCCCTAAAGCAACTAGGATTTGAATGCAAGAAGAAGTTTTTGGGAAGTGATTCCAGGAAGCATTGATAGGGGAGTGAGAAAACCAGAAAGGAATGGAAAGGAGCCAGTACAGGGTGTGTTAGTAGGCAAGTATGGCGCTCTGGGCAACTAGCAACTCAATCCATATGGCGACCATGGCCAACTGGAGTGGCACTTTTCATGGTGGCAAGGGGAAGGTCATATGCATCAGGGTCATGCCCTGGCAATTAGATGCTCCAGCCAGGCAGTGACAGGCATAATTGTCTCCCATACTCAATTGGCCAGAATTAGTAACTTGGCCCAACCCAAATATAAGAGACGTAGGGAAGTACAGTTGTCCTAAGGGCAGAAAGCGAACCAGGCATATTATTGAACAGCACTTACGTTTATCACAGGTGGTTGTGGGATTCGATGAGATAATATTTGTAAAGCATATGGTATAGAAGTTGGCACAGAGTGAATGCACAATAAATGTTGGTTGCTCTTTTAATTATGAAGATATATGCCCCACTAGATTATGAACAATGTAAGGGGAGGGATCTCATCTTACTTCTAATAATACTATCCTTTATTGTTGAATACTTTCCATGTGCTGAGTACTTTGCCAAATAGCATCCTCACCACAACCCCAGGAGGTAGGTAACTATTATTTTCAGTGCCATTTTACAGATGAGGAAACTGAGTCTTAGTGGGATTAAGTAAGATGCTCAGTCTCATCTGGGAAGTAGGCGGCAGTGCAAGGATCTAAACCCATGCCAAAGCCCACGCATTTGGCATCACACTCTAGTGCCTCCGTCTTTGTACTGCTGGCATCCAGCACCAAGCCTTATGCAGAGTAGGGGCGCCATGAATATTTGCAGAACTGGCTAGAGTAACTTTTTTGACCTTGTAAGTGCATCAAAGGCCTTCCACTGACTCCTTCCTCTAGCATGCATTCCTCCCAAAGATGGCAATGTGCCAACTGTTTTACACTGTTGGCCCAAACAACCTTCTTCTTGCCATTTAATTACTGTACATAATTCCAAGATTCGGCATTCCTCATCACCTGCCCTATGCCTCCTCTTCTCTTCCTGGTCAAATCCAGAGATATATCTGATATATCTATGGGTACCATGACTCTTCTTGGTCTAAGAGGTGGGCACAATATTCCAGAAATTTCCAAGGCAACTAGAACAACCTCCTTAAAGTTTTAAGAGCTTACCATCACCTAAAGTTGCTATTCCTTTAGGGTTCTAATCTTTTTCCTAGTCTCGCCATCTTAAAAAAAGAAATGGAATTTCATTTGGGGGGCCCTCTGAGAATCTGACAACCTCTCCTTCCTTTTATTCAATTACAGGCCGAAAATATCAGCTGGCTTTCATCTGACTTCTTGTCTATGAATATTACGTTCTGAGGAAACGTAATGTTTAGTAGCACCCTACTAAATAGTATGCTCTGCATTTTTTTTTGTCCTTTTTTTTGGTGGAGTGGGGGGTCATGGTAGACAAATAAAAATAATTCTGAGGTTATCTGAGAGCTGACATTCCACACAATAACAATAAGAACGTTTTCCAAATTTAAAACTCTGATGGAGGAAGTGGGTTACAATAGAAGCAACCTTTGACCCTGATCAGTCATAATGGTTTCCTGGATTCAGGGATATTATGGGCTGGAGCCAAGGGTTTCAGCAGAGAGAGCACAAGATGTGTTAAACTTAGAACACATTGTGTGAGTTCCGGGTGGGGCTGTTGGAGGGACATCTTTCTTCCTTTCCGGTGAAAATGATTCCTTTCCAAACAAGGATCTGGATCTTTCTCACTCTCTGGCCTGTTTATTTGTTCTGCTGCTGATTTGAAGAAGAATTTTGCATTCCTTAAGATATCAATGAATTGGAAAGTCTACACTCTGGGAACCATTTCTAAGGATTATTCACCCCCAAGTATTTATTGAGTGATGGCTGTGTGCCAGACACTGTTCTAGATGTTGGGATATAGCAATAAGCGACAACAATAACGGAATCAGGCAACAAGCCCTATCCTTGTGAAGCTTCATTCTGTAGCATGCTTCCTCACCTTTAGTGCTCCTGACATTTTGAACTGGAGAATTCATTGTCGTGGTGGCAGCGGTGGAGGCGGGATGGCCTGTGCACTGTAGGATATTTAACGGCATCCCTGACCTCTGTCCACCTGATGATGTCAGCAGCTCCCTTCCCCAGTTGTGACAACCAAAAATATCTCTAGACTTTGCTAAACATCTTGGAGGCAAAAATCACTCTTGGTTGAGAACCACTCTTCTGTTGGGAGGGAGACAGACCATAAACTATGAACTAATAAATAGGTAAATAGCAAGTTATAGAGGCTGTTAAAGGTCAGTAAAGACATGGAGTAGGCTAAGGAGGGTTGAGTCTTGGCAGTTAGGTGGGGATGAGAGATTCCTGTAATTTAAATGATGTAGTTGGGGATGTCCTTATTGACAAGGGGACATTTGACAAAGACTTGAAGGAAGCAAAGCAGTGAGCCAGTGCCATGGAGGAAGAACATTCCAGAAGGAGGGAACAGCCTGTGCAAGTGGCCTGAGCATACCCAGTGGTCTCAGAGTCATCAAGGGGGTCGGTATGGCTGACGTGGAGGGAGCCAGGAGAAGATGCTCAGAGACGAAGCAGAGAGATAAAAGGAGAGCGTGTTCAGGCCATGCAGCCTGGGACCTTTACGGCCACTGTCAAGGCTTTGCTTTTCTCCGAGAGGAAAGGAAATCACTGTCTGATTTTGAACAGAGGCATGATATGATCTGTCTTTTTAAAAAATTTTTTAAAATAGGACCACTCTGGCTGCTGCTGGGTTGAGAACAGACTGTAGGGAGGCAAGGAAAGAAGTAGGGCCATGGCGAGTCAAACTTGGACTCCAGGCAACTTACAGGGATGTGTCCCCGTTTGGACCTGGCTAGGCATCTAAAGGTTTCTACGGACATCATCTCCTTCTATTAAAGACGCATACACGGTGGCCAGTTGTAGCTGCCTGATATAGTAGACCATCAAGGGAAACGGGAGTTTGAATTGGCCTTATTTTCCCTGTCACCTTATCTTGTTAGGCTCTGCCCCAGGTAATGTCCTGATGTTCCCTTTGGAAACATCCTATTCTAGGTGGGAGACCAGAGGCCCAGGTCATTATAATAATTAATAATATATTATAGAAATAATAAGCTCACAGTTACTGGGCACTTATGATTTGCCAGATGCCATGCTATAGTCATATTATGCATTATCTCATTGAATTTTGGCCACAACCCTATGAAGTTGGTACTCATGTCATTGTTTCTCCCACAGTCCAGATGACGAAACCGAGGCTCAGAGTGTTTATGTGACTTCTCCAAAGTTTCAGAGCCTCAGACCTCATTGACGGGTGTGTGAGAGAGATGTTCACCCAACTGACGTGGAAGGTGGAAGCTTCATGACTGCCAGGGGTTCCAGCTTCATGTTCAAAACGGTTCCCTTCCTTGTCCTGGGACTCATCATAGGGACGTTAGAGAGGAGTGGGAAAGGAGAATGTAAAAACCCCTCTCTCCCAACTCTGAATCTTGTCAACTAGAACCAGAGGTGGTGAATTGTGGGTGAAGACAGTTTAGTACTGCCCCCGCCTTTAGTGGATGGGGCTGGGGAGCTCAAGCCCTGGCATCTACAGACCCAGGTTCAAATCCCAAACCCATCACTTAGGAGCGCTGTGATCCAGGCCAGTTACTTCACCTCTCTGAACTTCAAATTTCCCCATCTCTAAGACTGGAACAATAATAGTATCATAGATGCTGTTAGTGCCCACCTCTATCTCCTTGTCCCCTCCTACCTCCCAAGCCACCTATAGCTTAGGTGGGCAGTTCCCAATATGCTAATGTTCAGTCCCTCTGCCCAAGGGCTTTCTCTGACTGCCCAGGATGGGGCAGATCAGAAACGCCACAGATTGCCACCCCCAGGAGTAACCTCAACCAATGAGAAACGAGATGCGGTGAGTAAAGATCCCGCCCCCTCACTGGGAGAATTCTGAGGTGTGCTCAGTGTTCTTAGGAGGTCCACAAGCTGGATTGTGCCCCAGATAACCTCAGCACTAACCTCTCATTAATGCACCTTTAATTTCTGCTTTCCTCCCTGTCTCTCCCTCTCTCCTTGTATTTCCTGGGCTCACCTCCCCAATAAACCATTTGCACCCAAATCCTACGCTCATTATCGATTTGGGGGAGGAAACCAGGACTCCTTAAGATTATTGTGATGGTTATGAGAAAGTGAATGTAAAGCACTTAGCATATTGTCAGATATATAGTGAACACTGAAAAAAATGGAAGCTGTGATGATGGCAGTGGAGACTATGATGAGGAGAAACAGAAGGAGGGAGGAGGAGGAGGAGGAGGAAGAGGAGGAGAAGGGGAAGAAGAAGAAGTGGTGGTGCTGATTATAAGGATGATAATTATGACCATGATGAAACTAAGGCCCCGGAGGTAAGTGGAGAATTGTGGATTAACAGGGCATGGAGAGCTAGAGCAACTGCTCAACCAGGTCCATAATTATTCATCTCCATCCGTATTTTCTCCCACTACTGAGCTCATGGAAGTCCCTCCCCATGGTCCATGTTCTCTAGGAGATAACCTGTCCCCTATTCTTTCTGAGTAGCTGACAGTCAACGAGTCAGTGAGTTCTTGCCAAACGCCAATTCTGTATAAAAAGTGATGTGATGGGCCAGGAATTAGAAAATGTGGTCCGTGTCTAAACTACTCCTCCATGAGAAAAGCCAAATCTCCTATTCACAAAGGTCCTTCTTGCTTTTTCATTCCGGGGCTTCACCTCGGATCCTGCTACTGGACAAGTGGACACACAGCCTTGGGACCAGTCTGCATGTATTGTCTTGAGACTGTTATTCATCTTCCTGTGTGGGTTGGCTTATTTCCTGTCTTGCTCATTCATTTCAGAACGTCCTGTTCTTAGATCAAAAGCCCTGGAAGGTTCCAAGTCAACAAATGCCATTAGGAGTTTCAACTGCAGAAAATTTGCTGAATTCAACTCTAACTCTTCCCTGGTCACTGGTGAAAGGATTGAAATTAACTCTTTTGAAGGATGAATGAGAAATGTTTGCACTTGGCTGATGGGCTCTAGAAGGTCAGATCTGGGAGTCACCTTAGCTGTCATGGCTTCCAAGCCTCTCTCATTTTACAGCAGGAAAATCAAGAGAGGTTACTTTACCAGCAGATGCCGCACAGCTAGAGGGTAGCACAGCCCAGAATAAAACACTCCTCTGGACTCTATGACTCCATTGTTTTTCTTGCTCTATTATTACCCACCTCTTGTAAATCAAGTTGCCAGAAATGCACCAGGAACATCTTTTGGTCAAGGACAGATCTTTTTGTGCGGTGAACTGTTGCTTCCTCATTCAGCTTTTATAAATCTTGATTTTCATTTATCAGATTTTAAGAAATATCAGAGCAACTCTGTGCCTCAAAATAATGAAGCTGAAAAGAATTTCTATTTAACCTCAATGTCACAAAATCATGAAAAGCAACACGTTGAAGTGAATGGTAGCTTTTTCATTCTAAATAAACTGTAATTCACCTAATTGATTCGAATGAATCCATGCATTCTGAAGCCTTCTTTTTTCCCAAGTAAAATGGCCAAACTGCTGAGCTATGACAGAGGAGAGAGGGGAAAAAAATCAGAGCATAAATATATCAAAAGTCTCCTCTTTAAGACACTAGAGAGAGCTCACAGAGAATTCAAGAAAACCACATTTTTGGCATCCATCTGAACTTCAAAATTATTCATTTAGGTTTGTTTATTTATATCTTACTTTGTTCATCCAGAAAGGATTTCAAGAAACAATGCCCTTCAGATAAGATTATTAATATACAGCATTTACTGACCATTTATCATGTGCCAAGAACTGCATATACATTATCCCATCTAAGTTGTTCATCACAGTAACTCTAGGAGGCAACTATTATTATGCCCATTTGTAGTGGGTTGATCGGTGGCCCCCGACCCGGGCCCCCCGCCCCCCGCAAAGATATGTTCACCTGGAAACTGCAAATGTGAGTTTCTTTGGAAAAATGATCTTGGCAGATGTACTTACATTAGGAATTTATGTAAAGATTTTTTTTTGATGGGGACCATTTTTAAAGTCTTTATTGAATTTGTTACAATATTGCTTCTGTTTTATGCTTTGGTTTTTTGGCCACTGGGGCATGTGGGATCTTAGCTCCCCAACCAGGGATTGAACCCACACCCCCTGCATTGGAAGGCAAACTCTTAACCACTGGACCGCCAAGGAAGTCCAAAGTTTGGGATCTTGAGGTCAGGTCACCTTGGATTATCTGGGTAGGGCCTTAAATCTAATGATGAGTGCGCTTCACAAGAAGAGAAGAACAGACATAGAGATGAAGGCCATGAAAAGGTGGAGGCAGGGATCTGAGTGAAGTGTCTTCAGCCAAAAAAAAAAGAGAGATGCATGAAAGAGCATTCCCCAAATGTTACTGGTAGCTGTCTTAGGATGCTGGGGTTTCAGGGACTTCTGCTTTCTTCATTAGTCTTCTATATGTATTGTTCAAATTTTCTACAGTAAACAATACTAACTATCTAATTTGAAGAAAGAATTAAAGCGATTTTCCTTGGGGACAATGCACAATGACAGAGTATTCACTGAAAAAGGTAGCGTACAAAATTGTAGGTAGTAAATAATTACTGCAATTGTGTGTAGATTCAAGGTAAGTCAGTCCTTACCTTGACCACATGGGGCAGGTACTGATATCTCCCCAGTTTCCAGAAGAAGAGCCTGAGTCTCAGAATTAGAAAGTACTGGAGGGACTTCCCTGGTGGTCCAGTGGGTAAGACTCCATGCTCCCAGTGCAGGGGGCCAGGGGTTCGATCCCTGGTCAGGGAACTAGATCCCACATGCATGCTGCAACTAAGAGTTCATATGCTGCAACTAAGAAGCCCGCATGCCGCAACTAAAGAGCCCGCATGCTGCAACTAAAGATCCCACATGCCACAACTAAGACCCGGCGCAGCCAAAATAAATAAATAAATAAATATTAAAAAAAGAGAAAGTACTGGAGCTGTTGCATTTAAGTCTCCATTAAAGAGAGTATTCTCTTATGCTCACCATTCCTTTGGACCTTCCTTAGGTCTAAATTATACCAAAAGCCCACCTTTTTGGTTTTCTCGCAGACTAATCAATGTTCACATCTCCAAAGTGCCCCCAAGTTATGAAGAAACAGAGGTAGTCTTCTTTTTTCCCAGCCAATTCTCTCTTCTGAGTGGAAAACCTGAAAGTTCCCCAGTGTTAAAGACTCTAATCTGGGTGTGAAGAGAGAAGATAAAATGTGAGATGCTAATTCCACTCTTTTGAGAACACCTAGAGGAAGACTGTCCTCTCAAATTCACGAAGGAATGCGGACTTTTTCCACTGGCAAGTTGAAACCTATCGTAAGCAATTTAAACCTCCTGTCTGGACCTCAGTGGCTAGGGACTGGCTTTTCTACAGCCCATATTTTAGCCAAGACTATAGAGGGTTGAATCTCTTTTTTTTTTTTTAGATTCGAGTTATTTTTGCCCAGTCATATTGGGAACTCTGAGTATTCGATTCTAGAACACCAAACGCAGAGAACTGGGCTGGAGGGCACCTCAGCTGCCGCCACCACCCTCTGTAATCTACTCTGTGCCTGGCACTTGGCTACACACTTTATAGATATAATCTCATGGAGGCCTCAGAACAAACCTGAATGGTAAACTCTATCGTCTCCAATTTCCAGACAAGGGGACTGAATCTTAGTAGGTCAAGGAGCTTGGATGTGGCAGAATCTGGGACTGAGCCATAAATATCTGTCCTCACGGTATTTGCCCCTCTGCGGATCTGCCCCTCCAGCCTTGGACATTCAGAGTCAAGTGTAGGTGAATTAGAATCTCACAGCTTCAATGTTCCTCTTGGACATCCAGGAGGTCGGGACTGCAGAATCTGCATTATGTCCAAAGGAACTGGCAATGTTATGAGAAAAACAGTTCAAGGAAAATAACAAAGGATAACAGTATTAACGATCGACGTCAAGACCGCGTCCTTTCTGGACCTCAGACCTCAAAACGGTGTGACCCTGAAAAAGTAGTTTCCCCTCCCCTGGGCCTCAGTTTCCCCATTAATACATGAGCGTATTGTTCTAGAATCACCCGGGGAATCTTTTAGAAGTGGTCAGTTCCAAGATTTATCTTTGACTTCTAAATCCAAATTTCCTGGGGAGAGCCTCACTTATTAATTAGTTAATTTAGCAGATACTTATTGATATTTACTGGATGCTTAGCTGTTGGAGATGAAATGGCGTATCTGTCAGGGTTCCACTGGGAGATAGAATAGCCCATAGGCTATAGAATTGGATAATTTGAGGAGTTTCATAAAGGGGCTAGTACAGGGACGGGGCTGGGATATAGCAGAAGCATAAAGGATAGTGCAGTACCTGGGAGCTAGCAACATTGGGGCTTTTACAACCCCTAGACCTGAAGGAAGTGGGGATTGTTACCTGTGTCTGGAGGGAGAGAGCTATGGAGAGAGGTCCTCCTTAGGTGAGCTGTGACCTTCATCTAGAATGGGTTTTCTTAACATTGACACTGCTGATATTTGGAGCTGGACAATTCTTTGTTGGAGGGTCTGTCCTGTGCATTGCAGGGTGTTTAGCAGCATTCCTGGCCTCTACCCACTGGATGCCAGCAGTGCCCTCCAGACATCCCAAATGTCCCCTGGGTTGGCAACATTATCCCCAGTTGACAACCACTGATCTAGAGATGCAGCTAGCTTGTCGCGACCTCGCAAGTTAGAAGACACCTTAATCTCCCACTCCCTTTTTCATTCAGCCTCCTGCTAGGATTTCCCATTGGCCAAAACTCAACCAGAAATCAAAGGTGAGAACGTGCACTGATGTCCTCCAAAAAGTCAGCTCTGAGGCTGGATAAGACCCTTCTCCTTCAAGAGCTTACAGTCTATGTGGGGCTGGAGGAAGAGGCAGAGAATAAACAAATACATAACACAAGATAATTTCAGAGCATAATTAGCGAGATGAAAACAAACCAACAAACAAAAAAAACAGGACCATGCAACAGAGAATGGCTGAGCTCTGTTGAACAGGTGATGGTTAAGCTAAGACTTGAATGATGTGCTGGGGCCAGCCTTGAAAATATTGGGAAGGGGGCGGGGATACCCCAGGCAAAAGGAACTCCAGGCAAAGCATGTGCAAAGGCCCTAAAATCTACATTTATTCATTTATTTGTTTGTTTTTGAGGTATGTTATTGGGATGTAATTTAGACATACTAAAATATGCAACTATTAATTGTACTGATTGGTGAGTTTCTGTAAATGTATCTGCCCCTGTAACCATCATCCAGATTAAGACTCAGAACGTTTCCATCTCCCCAGAAAGTTCCCTTATGCTCCCAATCACGTCCTTCTTGCCTGCTACTCTTCTCACTTTTATTGCTATAGATTAGTTTTTTTAAAAATTGTATTTATTTTTATTTTTTTTAAGTCTTTATTGAATTTGTTACAATAGTGCTTCTGTTTTACGTTTTGGTTTTTTGGCCGCAAGGCATATAGGATCTTAGCTCCCCAGCCAGGGGCTGAACCCGCATCCCCTGCATTGGAAGGCAAAGTCTTAACCACTGGACCACCAGGGAAGTCCCGCCATAGACTAGTTTTGCCTGCCTTTGAACTTCACATAAATGGACTCACGCAGTGTGTACTTTCCTGTGTCTGGCTTCTTTCACTCAACACTAGATCTGTGCAATTCTTTCATGTTGTTGAATGTATCAGGAGTTTGTTTCTTTTTATTGCTGAATATTATTCCATTGTATGGATGTACCAGCGTAGGTTAATCCATTCTCCTGTTGAAGGATACCTGGGTTGGTTCCAGTTTGGGGGTAATTATGAATAAAGCAGCTGTGAACATTTGCTTGCAAATCTTTTTGTGGATCTATGCATTCATTCCTCTTGGATGCAGTTTTTGAGTCTGGGGATAGATGTGTCTTTATTAGAAATTACCAAACAGTTTTGCGTTAGATTTTGATGTGAAGGTAGACTGGAAAACCTAGAATTCAAAGTTCTCCAGTGCTAGCTCCCAGTCTCACCAAACACATAGGTCTGTTACTCGGTCCATTATAGGGTCATCCCTCACGCCTACCCCCCAGGTGCCATGCATCCCAGAGACAGCTCTCCTTGGGCTGGGTACCTGGGCAAAACCTTCCCCTGCCTGGCCCGGCCTCCCACCTCCTTCAGGGGTGTGTGTGCCTTAAATCATGACGCAGCGGCTAATTCTTTGCAGCTTTCGGGTTACTGTCTCCATAAGCAGACGGGAGGGCGCCCTGACACAGTTAAAGATCACAAGCTTTGATAACCTGGCCTTCTGATTTACGATAATCCAGGTCTCCGCGTTCTCCTAATGAGGGGAACTCGGAGTGTCAACCCGTTTATTAAATGCTCAGAACCATGTGTGAGCCGGACCGAGGTAAGAAGTCAATCATATTTTCATTTATCCTGCGTGTCCCCCCTCCTGTTCGTTCATTCCTCTCTCCCTGAGACTGTCCGCCTGCCAAGCTCTTTCTTTTCATCTCCAAAGGGGAGGACTTTAGGACAGATCATTGGCAGAGACGGTTGGGGTCCGTAATGTTTGCACTTTCCTACTGATTTCATAGGTGTTTGGAAGTTAATGATACTCAACACCTCATGATTCTTTCCTATATGTCAAACAAAGGCATGAAAGGGAAAGTGACCAGAGGCGAGAGGCAGGGGGCACAGGGCAGTCCCAGCAACATACCGATAGCTTTCTCTTTCCTTCACCCCGACCCTGCAGAGACTGGTGAGTCTTATTGCAAATGGAAGACGGATTAATATTCCTGAAGTTGCTGGGATCTAATGAAGTCTTAATTCATCTCCCTTAATTCCCTTTGAAATAGAAAAAGGCACAAATCAAAATAACGGATGGCCCAGCTGCTTTAATCTCTCCTTTTTCTCACCCCTCTCCCCCTTCGCATCTTGGTCACTGTCACTTTCTTAATCTCCGAAGATTCCACCCCGATTCCTTTCAAGTGGCATCAGCTCCGTCTCATAGGTTTGGTCTTCTGGATGTGGCATAAATATTTCTGCCTGTTTGAGGCCCCTGGCTGGATTCTGTTCTTGGACGTGGCTGGGGGAGGGGGCCGAGCTGGCGACGCTGAATTCACTTGGTGAGAAGAGCTCTGGACAGTCCAGCATGGGGACTCCTGAAGAGTTTGCAACTTCACATTCCGTTGGGGAACTTGGTGCCTTAAGCATCGTTTGGTAGGGATGCTGGTTTATATTGTTACTTTGTCTACGCTCCGTCTTGTGATTGAATGATACCGCTTGTTTCATTTAAAATAGCCTCAGGAGTAAGCTTGGGAGCAGTTTAATCTTTTCTCCCCATTCTTATGCAATTCTTATATTGTGTATCTTGCCCACTGCCTGGCTTAGCATAGATGCTACATAAACGTTTGTTGAATAAATGAACAAATGGGTGGATGAGTAAACAGAATAACCCAATTGTGCATTGCACAGCCTTTAACTTAAGTGTGGTCTTGATTTGTTTTTATGTAAAGTGCACAAATATAGTCAGGCCTGTGGTAACACAGAACTCCTTAGCATTGCATAATGAACGCTGCCACATCTGCTGTGTGCTCACTTTGTAAAGCTGCAGATCCTGAAGGTACGGGAGGTTGGAATGAAGGAAACTGACATTGTCACATGACTGTGTCATGCTGAGTACTGTGCTAGGTGCTTCATGCTTATACTGATCCTGGTGTGTCCCCTAGAAATCATCTGCTTATCTATCCGTCCTAGATTTCAGGCCAATAACACTTTTTTGTTGCTGTTCTTTGAGTTTGGATGCTATCCTGAAGCCAATAGAGAGACACAAAGAGGATTTAAGATTTTAATTTTAGATGTACATTTAGAAAGATCCCTGGCTGTAGGTCTCTGTTGCAACGGCTCAAATCAGCCCTTGTAGTGTGAAAGCTGCCATAGACAATATGTAAATGAATGAACACGGCTGTGTTCCAATAAAACTTTATTCACACAAACTGGCAATGGATTGCATTGGCCCACTGGTTGTAGTTGCAGACCCTGGGTCAAGTCCTTCCATGAGTAGTGAAAATAGAGTGTAATCACAAGGACGAGCACAGGTGCTATGAAACACAGACCACTTTTGGAGGCTGGTCAGCGAGGACTCACATGGGGAAGTGACATTTACTGAGAGCTGAGTCAGTGCTGACTTGATAAGAAGAAGTCGTAGTGTATTCCAGCCCCAGGGAAGAGAGGGCACGTCCCCCAAGGAACTGAATGTGGTTTGCAAGGCTACAGCATAAGGTGTTGGCAGCTCCCGAGGCAAATGGGGACGGACAATCCTGGACTCAGGAACTGTTTGCCAACGCCAGGCCTGGTGGAGCAACGGTGTTCAGAAGGCTTCACTGGAACTGCATTTGCCTCTTAAGATAGAATCCAGGGCAGAGTATCGATGAAGAGAGACGTGGGAATAGTGGCTTGGGGCTGGAGCTGCTTGCTCTCTCCCATATACACCCTTAAGCAGGACCATCCAGAGCCGCCTCTGCCTGGGCTGACTGCTGGAAAGGAAGGCTGTCGGTTTCTGATGGATCAAAGGAGCCAGGACAGTGTCATTCCTGGTCTCCGGGGCTGAGCCCTCCACACCTCCTCCCCAGAGGCCCCTTCAGAGGAGGACAGGTCACTTCCATCAGTCCTGAGGCTTCTCTCTATTCTAAGATGAAAATTAACCCTAATTTTTGAGTGCTATCCGTGTGCAGCTTGGTTTCAGGCAGAATAGAATGTATAAACTATCCACCTACATTTTCCTTATCGGCTCCTCCACCTCATCGGTTTTGTACAGTCAAGATTTTATCCAGAAATGTGGGATCTCCTGGTTGAATCTTTTCACTGTGTTCTCACATGTTTGTTCTGGGAGAAGAAAAATTGAGTGATATTTTGGAATCCTGTGTTTATCCCTCCTCCTCTTGTTAATTGGGACCTGCAGTTCTCTCCTCTAATAATAGTATCTTGCACACGGGTGGCATGGTTAACAGCAAGCTTGCCCTCAAATCCACTTCTTATTCTTTCCCTTCTGTGCTTTTCTCTGTATCACAGGAAGCTCTGGTTCCCAGCCTGTTGGATAGGGTTGGCCGATGGGAAAAGTGCTGGAAAACTGGAGGGTGACAGAAGGAGAGAAGCCAGGGTATTTCTATGTCATTCTCTGCTTCCAGAAGCATCACCTGCAGCTGCTGCCTCTTCTCCTTAGCTCCATCTCTGATAGGACAACTCCTTCCTCTCTTATCTCAGCTCCATTGGGCCCTAGTGACTACAGGATGCCCCAGCTTCTGGCCCTGGCAAAGCTACCTTCTCTTGTTATCCCTCCAGCCAAGGGAAGTAGCTGCTTCTTGCTCTTGCCAGCCTCTGGGTTGCTTCCTCACTTCCTGTTGGCTTCTCAGCTCTTCCATCATTGGGGTAGTCAGTTCCCTTTATTAAACTCCCTCTGTCTGAAAGACCTTTAGTGGTTTCTGTTTTCTGGCTGGATCCTGACAAATACATACAGCATCTCACAATTATAAGTGTTCTTCTCTGTTCCATGACCTCATTTTGACTTCCATATGCACCACCTCAGGGAAGGCTTCAAGGCAGGTACTACTGCACAATTATACAAATGATAAAAAAGATAGAGGGGAAAATATGTCACCCAAAGTCCTGGATTAAGGCAGCATGACTCAGGGGAGCCTTGTGCACCATTGTTCGAATCCCAACTTCACTGACTATCTGTACGTAGGGCTTCTGGTAACTCATGTCACTTCTCAGAGCCTCAGTTTCTTCCTCTCTAAATTGATAATAATAATAGGGCTGCTGTGAAGGTTTAAAAGATGTTGTTATGTAAAGAATGTAGCACTGTCTGATATGCAGTAGAAGTTCAACAAATGTTAGCAGTGACAGTAGAAACTCTCTTTACCATCCTCTGGTTCATTGCTTCAACAAATAGCCGGCCTTCTCCATTCCCTATGCAAACATGTATAATGACATGTACCTATCATTGTATTATCATACAGAACAGTTTTATTGCCCTAAAAATCCTCTGTGCTCTGCCTATTCCTCTTTCCCTCCCCCGTAACCTCTGATAACCCCTTGATCTTTTTACTGTCTCCATAGTTTTGCCTTTTCCAGAATGTTATATAGTTGGAATCATAGGGCATGCAATCTTTTCAGATTGGCTTCTTTCACCTAGTGACCTGCATTTAAGTTTCTTCTATGTCTTTTCATGGCTCAATAGCTGATTTCTTTTTACCTCTGAGTAATATTCTGTTATCTGGATGTACCACAGTTTATTTATCCATTCACTTACTGAAGGACATCTTGGTTGCCTCCAAGTTTCGGCGATTATCAATAAAGCTGCTATAAACTTCCATGTGCAGGTGTTTGTATGGACATAAATTTTCAACTCACTTGGGTAAATATCAAGAAGCATGATTGCAGGACTGTATGGTAAGAGTATGATTAGTTTTTTGTAAGGAACCTCTAGCGTTCTTCCAAAGTGGCTGTACCCTTTTATGCTCCCACCAACAATGAATGAGAATTCCTATTGCTACACACCCTCACCGACATTTGATGTTGTTAGTGTTTTGGATTTTGGTCATTCTCGTAGGTTTGTAGTGGTATCTCACTGTTGCTTTAATTTGCAATTCCCTAATGACATGTGATGTTGAACATCTTTTCATATACTTATTTGCCATCTGCATATCTTCTTTGATGAAGTGTCTGTTAAGCTCTTTGGCCCATTAAAAAAAATTATTGAAGTATAGTTGATTTACAATGTTGTGTTTAATTTCTGCTGAGCAGCGAAGTGACTCAGTTATATATATATATACACATATGTATATATATTCTTTTTATAGTCTTTTCCATTATGGTTTATTATGGGATATTGAATATAGTTCCCTGTGCTATACAGTAGGACCTTGTGGTTTATCCATCCTATATATACTAGTTTGCATCTGCTAATTCCAAACTCCCAATCCTTCCCTCCACCTCCGTGCCCCGCCCCCCCATGGCAACCACAAGTCTGTTCTCTATGTCTGTGAGTCTGCTTTTGTTTCGTAGATAGGTTCATTTGTGTTGTATTTTATTTTATTTTATTATTTTTTTTAATTTTTAAATTTATTTATTTATTTATGGCTGTGTTGGGTCTTCGTTTCTGTGAGAGGGCTTTCTCTAGTTGTGGCAAGTGGGGGCCGCTCTTCATCGCAGTGCGTGGGCCTCTTACTGTCGCAGCCTCTCTTGTTGCAGAGCACAGGCTCCAGACGCGCAGGCTCAGCAATTGTGGCTCACAGGCCTAGTCAATCCGCGGCATGTGGGATCTTCCCAGACCAGGGCTCGAACCCGTGTCCCCTGCATTGGCAGGCAGATTCTCAACCACTGCGCCACCAGGGAAGCCCTGTGTTGTATTTTAGATTCCACATATAAGTGATATCATATGGTATTTGTCTTTCTCTTTCTGATTTACTTCACTTAGTATGATAGTCTCTAAGTCCATCCATGTTGCTGCAAATGGCATTATTCGGCCCATATTTTAATTGAGTTGTTCATTTTCTTGCTGCTGAGTTTGAAGATTCTTCGTATATTTTAGACAACCGTCCTTTATCAGATTGGTTTCATGTTTTAAAATATTTTTCAAAGTAAAATTTTTTTTAACATCTTTATTGGAGTATAATTGCTTTACAATGGTGTGTTAGTTTCTGCTTCATAACAAAGTGAATCAGCTCTACATGTACATATATCCTCATATCTCCTCCCTCTTGCATCTCCCTCCCACCCTCCCTATCCCACCCCTCTAGGTCGTCACAAAGCCCAGAGCTGATCTCCCTGTGCTATGCAGCTGCTTCCCACTAGCCATCTAATTCAAAGTAAAATATTTTAATTGTAGTTGGTTAAAACTACTGTCTCTTTCCACTTCCCCAAATGTCAGGGGTCATTGAAGTGACTGCTCATGGGAAGTTGAGGTAGGGATATATTTAGACTGGATTAAATGGACTGTATTTGTGTGGTTCAAAGTCATTTCTATGTGAAGGTTTATCTAGCCATTCCAATGTGGAAATGGCTTCCAGAAATGCTCCTTCCACCTCATTATACCTACGCACTGATGTTGTGACCTACAAGTGCGGGATCAGAGAGCATATTTCAATATGAATACATTCTATGGTGCCTGGTACCAGAGGTATGTGAAGGAGAAACAAGGTTTGAAATATACAGGGCCAGGAACTAGTCTATGGAAAATTCAATTATCAAATGAGTAAAACTGTGAGCAGAGGATTCAGTTAGAATGACAAGTAGTCAAAACGGAAGTTCTTTGCTATCGGGAATATGCTTGAAAGTATAGCTTTAACAGGTATACTCACCCGATATCCTCTATTCGATGGAACTCATGTAAAATAGAATTGATCAATTTTTGTGGTTCCAGGGCACAACCTGTATCAGTACCACAAACGGTGAGAAATTTCAATTTTATGTGTTCCAAGTATAAACAAAATGATTAACCCTGCTAAAGAAAATACTGAGTTCTAGTCTTTCCAGAGAAGACATTATTACAAAATGATTGTCATATAAAGAAGTGATTAAGAGTTTGTGGTCAGAAGTTATAGGATAAAAATATTTTAGCCACGTGAGAGGTAATTAATTAATAAAAATATTATTATCTCTTTCTCTAAATTTTGTGACATTTATAGTCTTTCCACTTTCTCAAAGAGTGGAAACCTGTGATTTCTCTTCTTATTCTAAATAGGTATCGATATTTGTGTCTAACTCTATATTTGTAATTTAGCTTTCTTTTCCTTCAAAAAGGGCTGCCAAATTGTATAAGCTTCAGACCCCGCAAACCAGGATCTATCCCTCCTTGTTCTTTTAATTATACAATTTAATAACATTTCACAGAAACCAGTGAAAAATGAGTGTGTTGAGGAACAACTGCATCCATAGAAACGAAACTGTATGCCTTGGAAAAATCTGATTGGATTTGAGTTGCTAAAAACAATTGCCGTTGAATTAAGCATAGGTGAAAAAAAGCAAGATTGAGGAAATGTTAATCATGATCATCTAGAAGGAGTATTCCCTTGGACTGCTTTGCAGTGACTTTAATTTATCACTCTACACCTCAAAGAAACCAAAACCGGACCCCGCAGAGAAGACCTTGTGGATATGTGTTATAAAAGATGGCTAAGTAGAATTGTGACGGCATGCCAGGCTTTGTGCTGCCTGGGGGGGTCCAGGTGGGATGGGGATTTGCTCCTTTAATTCTCAACAGAACGTATCAGGCAGTCTACCATTTGCCCAGAAGTGGCAACTGAGAGAAAATCGAGTTGTCATTTTTTTCTGGCCTACTCACTTCACTTTACAGATGGGTAAACAGAGGCCCAGAGATAGAAATTGTATTTCTCAGGCAGCACAGTCATGGGGGAGCAGAGCCAGGGACCCAGGTCTCCAGCCTGACCATCTTTCTGTCTTTCCACAACCCTGGAAGAGGCAGGAGGGAAGGGAGAAGTCAGGTAGGAATTTGAAGCTCCCATATGTTTAACTTATCATGGTGTTCATAATGTCACAATGGAAGAGGAAATGGGGGGAGCCTCAGAAACTCCCAAAGGCCCTCCGATTCCCTTGCTGCCATATCCCCTCCATGAATTATGCCCCCGTCCTCTCACGGAGGCTGTGGTCTGAGCCTGAGATAAAAGGCAAGAATGAGGACTTGAACTGGTTTCCTCCACCAGCCCCGCTGCTTCCCCAGATATACCCACATTCTTTTGGATATAGATCACAGTTAAAAAACAAACACACTGGAATACTACTCAGCCATAAAAAAGAATGAAATTTTGCCATTTGCAGCAACATGGATGGACCTGGAGGGTACTATGCTTAGTGAAATAAGTCAGACAGAGAAACACAAATACTGTATGTTGTCCCTTATATGTGGAGTCTAAGAAACAAACAAACGAATGAATATAACAAAACAGAAACAGACACAGATGTAGAGAACAAACAAGTGGTTCCCAGTGGGGAGAGGGGTGGTGGGAAGAGCAAGATAGGCAAAGGGATGAAGAGGCACAAACTACTAGGTATAAAATAAATAAGCTACACGGATATATTGTACAGCACAGGGAATAGAGCCAATATCTTATAATAACTTTAAATGGAGCATAATCTATAAAAGTATTGAATCACGATGTTGTACACCTGAAACTAATATAATATTGTAAATCAACTATACTTCAACAGAAAAAAATAAAGGTAATATCTTCTTATTAAAAAAAACCACAGGGACTTCCCTGGTGGAGCAATGGTTAAGAATCCGCCTGCCAATGCGGGGGACACGGGTTCGAGCCCTGGTCCGGGAAGATCCCACATGCCGCGGAGCGACTAGGCCCGTGTGCCACAACTAGAGCCCCCGGAGGGGCCACTGCAGTGAGGAGCCCACACACCATGGCGGGGAGTGGCCCCCGCTCGCTGCAGCTGGAGAGAGCCCGCATGCAGCGACGAGGACCCAATGCACCCAGAGATGAATGAATAAACCAATTACTTAAAAAAAAAAAAAAAAAAGAGAGCAGATTGCTCCATCTCCTATAAAATAAAATAATATAAAATAAAAAAAGAAGAAGTGGTTATGGAGATGGTTGTAGAGATCAATGATGACAACCTCTAAAACACACACACACACACACACACACACACACACACACACACACACAAAGACAAAAACAATGGTCTGGTCCTGGTCTGGATCACTAGAGCTATGGTCTAAATTACTAGAGTCACCAGCCAGGAAAGAATCAAGAAGATGTATTTTGACCCTATTGGAGGAAGTGACCTATTCCTGGTGAGAAGAGATTCCTGCTGTTCTATGATCACAAACAGCCTTAGTCCACCTGTGAGAACAGACAGGCAAGGGCAAAGGGTCATCACAGGGCTCTGGGGATTTGGCTGGGTGGGGATTTGTGTTGGTGTGGACAGGGTCATCTTGGCCTGATGAATTCTCTATTGCTCCTTTGTGAAGCCAAGAGGCCTGGGTTCAAAGACCAGGGGCCAGCTGGGTGGCAGCCTCTCCTTCCCTCCGTCTCCTGGGCGCTGGGAGCCTGAGCAGGTCTGTCTGAGGAACCCACTGTTTTCCTCCTGGAGACTTTGGCTGCAGCTACCTACGGGGACTGGCATTCCAGCTGTCTCACATAAAACCCCCAGCTCTTTAAAATCCCCAGTTAAAGCCTGAGCCCCCATAAAATTTGCCAGGCTGGGTTTGGGGCATGAGACCCACACCTTCTGCACAGTCTGAGGACGCTGTAATGAGGCCTTACTAGGAAGCACAGACCCTAGTCTGGCTGGACTCCCAGCTGTAACTATACACAGGAAGGTGAGGGATGTGTTAGCCGAGACCCAGAGCATCTGAAAGGCGGGGTCGAGGAGCCACAAGGAACAGCCATGGAGCCACACAGAGGAGTCTTTAATGGCCATTTACAGGAGGTGAAATTCCTCAGCATTCGGAGCTTGGATGCAGTGTGGAGAAGTCACAGTGCAAAGGCTTCAGGAGAAGATATAAAGAGTTAAAGGATTAGAAGTGACCGCCTTCCGGCAGCTTCCCTGAAATGCATGCCGATTAGACAAAATTCCTTGTACCTCGCTGGGGCTCCACAGATATTCGTGAAATAGATGAATGAATGGAAGATGACTTTCCCTAGCAATGCATTTCTGAAACTGATGGTCCGGTTGGTGATATAATGTATCCTGTGGTAGGCAAGGCAGGCAGGCATCAGAAAGGAAAGGACAATTCGGAACACACCCCAAAGGCTGCACCTTCTCTGCTCCCAAACCCCCATTTTGCAGAATATCTTTTAGTGCAGGGCTTGAAACTCTCAATCTATAGGGGCCAGCCAGGTGATCCATGAGCAAGGTGGGTAGAGACAGAGGATGGAGGGGACTCTGGTGATCTGGTGAGCCCGTGTCCCCTTCAAAGGGGACATCCACTGCCCAGCTGCTCTAACTGTTGCCGTGCAGGATTTCAGGTCACTGTTTTCAGGTATTCTGGCTTTTCAAGAGTTACCAGAATGCCACATTTAAAAAAAGTGAAATCTCCTACTTTTAAAAATACAGGCAACTAATTCACAAATTTAAAAGGACCCCTTCGAGGGCTGCCTCGGGACCTCGGGATGTCAATGAGTGAGCCTGGGGCGTTTGTTGGGGGCCATACTCAGCCTGGGTGACGAAGGGCAAGCAGGACTTGGGAAGCGGGCAAAGGCAGAGCAAAACAGGCACCAGGCGGAGGGCACAATCCGTGCAAAGGCAGGGAGTGGTGGGGAATTATGATGCGCTTGCGAAAGTGGGAAGTAAGTGGGCAGACCGACACCTAGGGAGCAGTGCGTGCGTGTCTGAAGGTTGGGGGTAGGTGGGTGGTGTGACGTGAGCCATCAGAGAGGTGACAGCTATGGTGGTGGCATGGGGGTGTCATTGCTTGCGAAGGAACCATTTGCACTCAGGTATTAACCGGGTTAAGATCAGGTTGCTTTGACCAATGAGCAGGGAAGATTTGGAGCTTATTCTGAAACAGGAAGCCGGATGGGGGCACTTCCTGAAGATCAAGCTCTGGAACCTGACTGCCAGGGTTCAAATCCTGGCTGCCCTACTTACGAGCTCTGTGTCCTAAACTACGTACCCTCTCTGTGCCTCAGTCTCCTCATCTGTAAAATGGAGATAATCATCACATATTGGATTTGAGGACTGAGGGAGTTCATTCCTGTAATGGGCACAGATTGACGCTTGGTGCATGATGAGTGCTCAGCAAACACTCCCTCTTTCTATTATATAACCTCTCTTTTCATTTTCACCCAAAGGGGCCAGACACATCCGTGATGTCTGGTACCAGCCTTGGGAAACCACAGTGTGTAAGTCCTGGGTTCAGAAGCTCTTTTCCAGAGCTGAAGATTCTGATTTCTTGGCTGTGCAGAGAGGAAATAAAACCCTGCTCTTCTAAATGAACTGGGAGGAGTATGAAATTACGACGAGTCGGTTTGGAGCTTTTGTGTAGGGCTTTCACAAAGAGATCAACCATTAATCATGCACAATTACTCTGACCTTGGGTGAACTACAGTCTCTTGAACACGGAAGATTTCACTCCCGGGGGTCCGGAGTTACAAAGATGTCTGCTCACCATCAGAGCACAGAGAACCAGATCCAGAGTAGCCTCAGGCCCAGGGTGCCTGTGTGTCAGCCTTAGCATCTCCCCTCTTTCCAAGGCTCGCTTTTACACCCAAATGCCCTTTCAGAGGGAGCGCCTAGAGTAGGTGAAAGTAAAGATGGGGAATCGGGTGAAATTCGTCTTTGCCCAAAGTGTGTGACTTTGGACAGGTGATTTATCCTCTTATTGCCTCAGTGTTTTCATCTTTAAATTGGGGTGAGTGATGTCTGTCTCATCAGTTTATTGTGTGGATTAAGAGATGTTAAGAGTGAGGCTGACGTGACTATCCCTTTGTGCGGAGGAGCCCAAAGACCCCCGAGCTGAAGCCACTTGTGTGTGGTCAGGATCCAGGCTGCTTCGTCTGGGCTCTTGACATACAGTCACTGTTGAACAGATGAGTGTGGCTATTGTCCCAGACCAAGAACTGGCCTCCCTCGGCAGCCCCTCCTCATTCAGGTACTGGGGCAGAAACCTCCAGACCCTATCATGGAGGGCATGGATGGTAGGATTTTGATTGATAGGTTTTCTCTCTCCATCCTTCTCTTCCTCCCTCTATCTCTTTCTCCCTCCCTTCCTTTCCTCTTTCTATACTCAGACTTATAATGAGCACCTGGTACAAGCCAGGCATCATGCCTGAACACAGTATAACATAAGACTGCATCTTTCTTGGTGTCACCCCACAGTTTGACATATGTAGTAGGCATTTAGTACTTTGTCTGTCTTTACTGCTATAGCAATCAGTGATCATTGAACTGATTAATCCACCGAAGGTCTTTCATGTTTCAACTCTTATTTTTTTAAAATGTCCATCAAAAGATGAATGGATAAAGAAGATGTGGCACATATATACAATGGAATATCACTCAGCCATAAAAAGAAATGAAATTGAGTTATTTGTAGTGAGGTGGATGGAGTTAGAGTCTGTCATACAGAGTGAAGTAAGTCAGAAAGAGAAAAACAAATACAGTATGCTGACACATATATATGGAATCTAAGGAAAAAAAAAAGGTCATGAAGAACCTAGTGGCAAGACGGGAATAAAGACACAGTCCTACTAGAGAATGGACTTGAGAATATGGGGAGGGGGAAGGGTAAGCTGTGACAAAGTGAGAGAGTGGCATGGACATATATACATTACCAAACGTAAAGTAGATAGCTAGTGGGAAGCAACCGCATAGCACAGGGAGATCAGCTCGGTGCTTTGTGACCACCTAGAGGGGTGGGATAGGGAGGGTGGGAGGGAGGGAGATGCAAGGGGGAAGAGACATGGGAACATATGTATATGTATAACTGATTCACTTTGTTATAAAGCAGAAACTAACACACCATTGTAAAGCAATTATACTCCAATAAAGATGTTAAAAAAAAAGGTAAAACGAAACATTTCTCCTGTGCTAAAATAGATTATACATGTTCCCAATGGAAAACTAGACCATGCAGAAAAGTTCTGAGTAGAGTCTAATAATCATGAATACTACTGCCACTCAATTTAGCCACTGCTTGCATGTTGCTGGATTTCCTTCCAGTCTCTTTCTTATACTCAGATATATACTTATTTTGTGTAATTGGACTCATACTGAGTTTAGATTTATGTATTCTGCTTTTATAACAAGCATGTTTTCCTATTAAAAGAGTGCAGTGCTTCCATTAAATCTTTATGTTTTCATTCACTCAATGAACAGGTATTTTTGGAGCATGTACTGGGTGTCGATAATTGTGCCAGGTGCTGGGGACATAACACAGGACAACGAGGACCCTCTCAGATCTTACTTTCTAGTTCTGGGAAATTACACTAAACAGATACATGAAATGTACACATGTGAGACGGTAGGAAACGCTACAGAGGAAAAAAAAAGCTGGAAAGAGGAGTGTGTGTGTGTGTGTGTGTGTGTGTGTGTGTTTTGTTTCAGTTTTAAATAGGAGGGTTGGGGAAGGACTTACTGATAAAATGACATCTGGGCCAAGAACTGAAGGAAGTGAGCAAAAGAACATCCAGACAGAGGGAACCACATGTGCAAAGGCCCTGGGGTGGATATGTGTGGGTGTATTTGGAGAACCTTGTGGAAGCTGTCATGGCAGGAGGAGGGTGAACGCAGGGATGCTGTTGGACCCTACCAGATCCCCTGGGGTCCCTCTTGCCAGTTGAGTATGTCCATCTGCCAGCTGCTGTGTACATTGCTGTTAATGGTTCATACTTCCAATCCTTCAGAGAATTAACTTTTGGGCAACTGAAGCCATCTTGTCTGAAGGTGCCTAAGAGTTTATGTTCCCTCCCAGAGTTCTATGTTCCCATAGCCAGTGACTGGTTTGTCCTGAGGTATGAAAACCAAGCTTCCTTGTCTCAAGGTGGAACAACTCTGCAATTCAGTTAACACTTAAGAGCCCCCTGTGGGAGCAGGCTGAAGCTAGACTTCATCTGAAACCATATCCTTGCTTGGCTTTCTCCACTTCCCTGTCTTGCTTCTCCAACACTGGTACAGATTTCTCTGGAGAGCACGCTTGATAAATCACTTGCTCCTGAATCCTTGTCTCAGGCTCTGCTTCTGGGGAATCTGAGCTGACCTAAGGTGAGACCACGTTGTCCTATGTACATTCAACTAGCATGGAGTCTATATGTTCACAATGATGGTGACATGCCACTTATTTGTTTCTTTATTCTATGTACTTGCCTTGAGACCAGTGTGCTCTGATATAACATTGACCCAGGCCACTGATTTCTGACTTTATGTGGCACCCACAACTAGAATGATGACCTTCCTAAAGGTAGAAAGTATGTGTGTAAGCTTTAGAAAATATGGATTTGAATCCTGGTTTCCCTGCATGACTAACTCTACACCTGGACCGTTCCATACCCTCTCTGAACCTCAGTTTTCTCAGCTGCAAAATGGAGGCAATAGTAATGCCTATCCCAAGTCAGGCATATGAAAAGCACTTCACAAGTGTGAAGAGTTATTATTCACCATAAATACGGCAGTCAGAGATTATCATTGGAGAATACAGATTAATCTGAATTTTTATTGGCTCCCTGAGATATGGTCTACATGGACTCTTTGGCACTTTAAGATTCATCCATGAAGGATCTCATTCTAATTCATAGGTTTCACCAAAAAATTAGATTTGGGGTAACTCAGCCATCTTTTTTCCATGGCTTCAGGTGCAACATTACCACCAGGTGGTAGTGTGGTCATATGTCCTAAGCAAGGCAATTTGTCCCCCATATTCCAAAGCTACTATAAAGGTTTTGTGATATATCCCATTCCATACTCTCCTGCTCTCTGAAAAAACATAATGAAGTCATGTAGAATTCTCCAGTGAATTTTGTATACTTGCCAAGATATTTTTAAAAATGCATTTGCAGAGTGACTTAGCAAAACTGAGCAACTGCAACCAGGCTCTCTTGGAGAAAAAGCAATAAAAATCTCCACCAAGTGATAAATTGTGGAATGAGAAGATTGGGAGGAAGTTTCCCCAGATGAGTTTTGAGGAAGGTTCTGTGTAGAAGATGGATGGAATCCAGAATACTGTGTCCTTACTGAGGCAGGAACATGTCACTTGTCATTCTTGAAATTCCATTCCATGCAGAATCTGGCTTATAGTAGATGCTCAATAAATGTGAATGGACTCAGTTAATCAATCAATCAACCCATGCATGCATGCATGAGTGAATAATTAAAAACAGTAATGGCAGAATGCATTTTTCTCTATAGGATGTGTATAAAGAAACTCACCTGAAACAGACGTGCCCTTTAGCTTTTGAGAAAATTGCACAGGGTTTAACAAACAATGTAAATGAGGTTGAGGTACCCAAAGATCTGTGGACGTTCTGTTACAGCCGAGCCAGTTGAGGAAGGAAATAGTTTTGAAAAGTTTGCTGATGCTGTTGGGGTCTTGCCAGGCCCTTGAATAAAATCACTCTCTACTTCACCATGGTGTCAGGGAATGGAGAAGGTCTTGAAGCCATGATTTCCTTTCCCCAAGATGCCAATTTCCCTTGGCCAGTCTACACTATCCGTTCAATGATCTTGTCTAAGCAGATTCACGACTCTCCTTCTAATTCCCCTGTAGCAAGTCTGGGACCAGACCAGGCCACTAAAAACCACTTCACTAATGTCTCTGGGACGACAGGAGTGAGATAAACTGAGAGGGTGCAGGGGGCAGATAGGTGAGTCGCCCATCTCTCTGTTCATCTTGGTTTAAGCATCTTTAGGGTGACTTTCCGCCTATTTTCTGGCTGTTGCTAGCAGAGACTAGCATTTTCCCACAAGCTGGACGTCCTCTCAAATCCCTCCAGGCTCTCTGAAGTTGAGGTTCCAGGGAGCTGGACCCAAGGAGAGGAGGGACTTCTCTCTCTTGCATTCGTGTTCCTATGAGTTGGTATTTGTAGGTACGTAAATGACTGCCAATCATAGAAACGCTGACAACAGCGGCTTGAATCACCCCATTGAATCCTAAGAAGTCTGTTAGTAGGTTGTTGTTGGCATTGATTCAATAAGCCAGTTCTTTTGGGAGCTGCAGTGGGTCTCATGGTCACTTCTGGCATTCCCAGAACGGTAAGAAGAAAGGGTGCTTGGGGAAAGGCTTCACTAGGTACAGCCATCTCTTTTTACTAAACTATACAGTCTCCAAAATTCTGCCCCAGCAGACTTTTTATTTGTGTTTCTGAACAGGACTAGTCCCGTAGCTGCAAGGGAGGCTGGCAACGTGCATGTATAGCTTTTCAGCCTCTATAGTGGGAGGGAGCGAGGGAGTGGCAATAACTCTTGGGTCTCCAATCAACAGTGTCCGCTCACTTTCTACAGCCCACCTTGCATATCCCCATTTCTTATCTGGGGCCCTGCATCTCGTCTGATAACTTACATCTGGAATGTCCACATATGTCAGAAGACACCTTCCCACTTTTGATCACAGGCAGTGGCATGACGGTAAGCCCCAGCTCCATCTGTACAAGAGATGCCCTCATGTCTGCTAAGGACTCAGGTACCAGGCACAGTGCTAGGCACTTTCTATTTGTTCACTTAAAAAATCCTTACATTGACCCCTTGCAGTGGTTACTATTAAGTCATTTCCATTGTACAGATGAAGGAACCAAGGCTTGGAGTTGTTGAACTTTGTCTAAATAAAAAGAGACATATTTGGGATTTGAATGTAGGCAATGCCATGCTCTTAGATGCTACAAGCATGTGCTCAGCTGGGTTCATTCGAGGTTGGCCTTCTTTCTATAAGAAGCAGCCAGTGACAGTTTTCCCTCTTAGTCACCAGACGTGACTGGGGTCCCTACACCCCACCCTACTTTCAGGGTCTGTTGATGCTATTCATCTGGGCCGGCAGTAAAATGACATTTATGAGAATTTTTCCCTTTGAAGTGAGAGTGTTTGCGTACTTCACTTTAAAGCAAGGGAAAAAACAAGAGCTCAAGCTGATAAATAACGGCAGCCTTGGAGAAAGGGCATGACGCCTGTGGACGCACAGTCTCCACTCCGGCATTTCGAGTCATCTTACATGGAAAGACCTTTATTTGTCTCCTTTCAAGTGACTTATTAACTCCTTTCCCCTATTTCCATTTCTTTTACTTACAAAGAAACTGGCTAGTTTTTCTTTTCTTCCTTTCTTTCTTTCTTCCTTCCTCCCTTCCCTCCTTCCTTCCTTTCTTTTTTCTTTCTTTCTTTTTCTCTTTCTTTCTTTCTTTCTTTCTTTCTTTCTTTCTTTCTTTCTTTCTTTCTATTTCTTTCTTTCTTTCTTTCTTTCTTTCTTTCTTTCTTTCTTTCTTTCTTTCTTTCTTTCTTTCTTTCTTTCTTTCTTTCTTTCTTTCTTTCTTTCTTCCTTTTTCTTTCTTTCTTTTCTTCCTTTCTTCCTTTCTTTCTTTCTTTCTCTCTCTCTCTCTCCCTCTTTCTCTTTGTTTTTCAGCCCTCCTTTACAGTTAATGTTTACTTCCTCTTCCCTATATTTTCTTTGGGATTGGAGAATATTCTTCCCAGTTCTCAGGTTACAGTATTTGTGCTAAAGATTTGGAATACGATAGAACTTTGGAATACTAGTGCTGCCACTAGCTAGCTGTTTGACTTCAGGCCAGCAGCAACTTCTCTGAATCTGCTTCCTCCTCTGTAAGTTGGGGATAATAATATCTACCTCCAGGATTGCTGAGGTGAGAGAACTGGTCACTCTAGAATGCTGAATTTGATGAGAAAAGGGAATGTGCTTTGTCTACCTTCTCTAGGTTAAGCTAAGAATCTCATTGGTCCTCCCTCAGGTTTTCATATGTTAATATATATTATGGATATATTATCCTATCTTATCCTATTTTATTCTATCCATCCATCCATCCATTCTCCATTCATCCATCATCCATCTATCGTCCGTCAATCCATCCATCCATCCATCCATCCATCCATCCATCCATCCATCCATCCATCAATCATCCAACCATCATCCATCCATCTATCCAGCCACCCATCCACCTATCTATGCATCTGCATATCTATCTAGCTGATATATGTCCAAAATATACAACTTGCCCCTTTCACTGCTATCACCTGCGTAAGTCACCACCATTTTCCCCTTGGATTATTTCAGTGGGCTCCACAAAGACCTTTGTGCTTGCATCTGTGTTCCCCTTCAGTTCTATTCTCAATATGGAGGCTAGATTTGTTCTGTTAAAACATAAAATCATGTCAGTTTCTGCCCCAAACCTTCCAGTGGTTCCCATCTCACCCACAGTAAATGTCAAGCTTTTACTAGGACCCAATGCCTTATACCTCAGACCTCATCTCGTTCTTCTCTCTCTGTTCCAGCCACACTGGCCTCCTTGTTGCTCCTCGAACCTTCCAGGCACACTCATGCCTCGAGGACTTCGCACTTGCTCTTCCTTTGTCTGGAATGCTCTCCTGTCAGAAGTCCTTAGAGGTTCCTCACTCCCTTCAGGTCTTTGCTCAGAAGTCCCCTTCTCAGGGAGAGCTTCTCTGATTGCCCTATTTAATATTGTCACCCCTTTCTGACCCCAATATTTCATGTCCCTTCCTTATCCTCTTTATTTTCTCATTAACACTTATTACCATCTAACATATTACATATTTTGTTTACTGTCTCTCTCCTCAACTAGAACATAAACTCTGTGAGGGCAGGAGTTACTGGGTGAATGGACGGATGATAGATGGATGGATGGATAGATGGATGGAGGATGGATCAATGGGTGAACATCTTCAAAGGTATATAAATGGGATTTTTGCTGTTTTGTTCTTTGCCACGTTCCTTTGTTTACAGTTCCAGCACCTCAAAAGTGTTTGGCATATAGTTGGTCCTCAAAAAATGTTGAATGGACATGTCTGTGTGTGTGTGTGTGCGTGTGTGTGTGTGTAACAGTCACTATTACACAATACTGGAGGAAATGACCTTTCCCAAGGGCAGTTTTATAATATGTATGAAAAGTTTTTACAATGTGTATCCACATGGGGACACAATACTAGTTTTTTAAATATATTCAAAGAAAATTTTCATAGAGTATCTAACAATTTAGCTCTAAAGATGTTCATGCATTGTTTACAATGGTAAAATAAATAGACAAAAAAGAATTGGAAAACAACTGAAATGTCCAGCAATTGGAGAATGGTTAAATACAGTAAAGGATTCTATATGTAGCCATTAATGCAATGCTGTAGAAGTCTGCTGATTGACAAAGAATGTCCTGGCCACACTAAAAAGTACACAAATGCATAGAAAGATACCTAGAAGACAAGGCAATCGAATATCAACAGTAACCTGTCTTGGGGAATGTGTGTAATTTTTTAAAATTGAAGTATGGTTGATTTACAATGTTGTGTTAGTTTCTGGTGTACAGCAAAGTGATTTAGTTATATATATATGTGTATATATATATATATATATATATATATATATATATATATATATTCTTTTTCATATTCTTTTCCATTATGGTTTATTACAGGATAGCGAATATAGTTCCCTGTGCTACACAGTAGGGCCTTGTTGTTTATCTATTTTATATATAATGGTTTGTGTCTGCTAATCCCTAACTCCTAATTTATCACTCTGCCACCGCTTCCCCTTTGGTAACCATAAGTTTGTTTTCTATGTCTGTGGGTCTATTTCTGTCTTATAAATAAGTTCATTTGTATCTTTTTTTAGATTCCACATGTAAGTGATATCATACGATATTTGTCTTTCTCTTTCTGACTTACTTTACTTAGTATGATAATCTCTAGGTCCATCCATGCTGCTGCAAATGGCATTATTTCATTCTTTTTTATGGCCAAGTAATATTCCATTTTACATATACATACACACACACACACACACACACACACACACCCCACATCTTCTTTATCCATTCATCTGTCAATGGACATTTAGGTTGCTTCCATGTCTTGGTTATTGTAAATAGTGCTGCTATGAACATTGGGGTGCATGTATCTTTTCAAATTAGAGTTTTTGTCTCTTCTGGATATACTCCTAGGAGTGGGATCCTGGATCATATAGTAGCTCTACTTTTTAGTTTTTCAAGGAACCTCCATACTGTCCTCATAGTGGCTGCACCAACTTAGAATGTGTGTAATTTTAATCTATTTGCATTGTTTTATACTTTTTCTATAAGAAACTCATATAGATTTTGTAATTTTCAAAATAAAGTTTTCAAAAAGAAAGTTCAAACCAAAGAATCCATTTTCAAAGTGACCTCACGTGGACGAGGGCCAAACTAGATCTACCAAGCTTAGAAAAGTGATCATAATAGACACTGAAGGCCAAAGGATTTGCATTTTACTAGCTTCCCATCCTCCTACTAACCCAATGTTTGTTCTTCCTGCTTGCTCGTATATGTGTCCCCAGAAGTTAAAATGAAGTAGAGAGCGAAGGCAGTTTATGTAGTTCACTCACTCAGACAAATCCACTCTTGGTGGGGAAGAAAAAAAACACACCTGACCATAAATGACTCAGGTTGGAGGTTTCCATGGATATTGTTCACCTCACGGCCACTCCTGTGTTCACTAGGCAGGTTTAGGATTCAAGGATACTCTGGAATAGTAGGTGGATAAAGCCTTTCAAGTATTCCGAGTCCTACAGTAACTCCTTTTTAACTCCTTAGAGTGGACAAGACGATGGTGAAGAACGGGGATCAGAAAACACTTTCTGTAAAGAGCCAGACGGTAAATATTTTCGATTTTGCAGGTCATAAGGTCTCTGTCATAACGATTTGGCTTTGTTATAGCATGAAAGCAGCCATAGACAGCATGTCATGATGGGTGTGAATGAGTTCCAATCTGATTTTATCTACGAACACTGAAATTTGAATTTCGTATCGTTTTCATGTGTCACAAAGTATTCTTCTGATTTTTTTTCAACCATTTAAAATAGAAAACCATTCTCAGCTAGTGGGCTATATGAAAGTCAGTGGTGGACTGGGCTGAGTCCGTGGACCCGGGAATAAAATGGAGATTTATATTTTTGGAATTACTATTATTTTTAATGATGTGGAAATCTTGATTTTTTTTTTTTAACTTAAATAACGATGCTTTTGATAATGCAGAGTACCAGATGCCGTGGAATTATCTATCTCTCTGATGCACGACATGTAATTTTAAAACTGGCTAAGATGTTGTGTCAGATCAATTGATAACTGCAATGCATAAAACATATGAAACTAATTCCGGGAAATACTTTATATTTATGTCCTTGGGTCTGAGTTTCTGAGCTCTCTGTGTTTAGGGATGGAATTTGGTTTATTCAAGAAGTAGCAGGTTATATATCTTGATGGCTACATTAGCTCAATATTTCCTCTCCTTTCTGGAGCAGGTAAACTTTGCAGACTGTTTCAGTTTGCAGCAATTACATTTGCTTATCGCTATGAAACGGAATTTCATTTGAAGCCAGTTATTAATGTCTAAAATGCACTTCCAGGAAATTGTTTTGAACATTTTATTTATTAAAAAGAACTCAATGTTTGTTCAAAGGCATTGATGTAATTTACAAAGTCCGGTATTAGATATTTTATGAGGCAATATAAAAATACCATTTTCTAAGACCCCCATTGCCTAATTGTGCTGTGTTACATTCAATGTCAGAATAAGGCGCTATGTTGTATTTGGCCGTTATGCCAGTAATCCGTAAGGTTATTAAAGAAGCAAACACACAGACAAAAATACCTTCCACTTTCCTCAGCCACAAATTCTTCTGATTTGCGGATTTGTTTTTATGAAGCATCTTCAAAGGTATACAAATGAAGCCGCTTTAAACACTTTCAATGGCTGCATTTCATGGAAAGAGAAGAAATTTGGGGATTTGAGAACCTATGAAAAATCTAGGACATATACCACCATAACAGACCCTATCAGTACCCCACTAATATACCCTCAACATTCACTATTCTAGAACATTCCTCTAGTGCCAACTTCAAGCACCCAGTGAGGATCAGGTTAGAAATCTTGGGGAATTAATGCCCCAGGAGCAGCCTTCTGCCAATGATAGGTGGGTGTTGAAGAAATACCCCAGCTGCACCTCTCAGGGGGCATAACTCTGAAGCACTCTCTGTACAGTCTCCCAGACCTCCTCATAGGATTTAGTTCCTAGTTGGCCCCCATAAGGATCTCTCCATAATGCAGTGTATCAGTTATCCATTGCTGCATAACAAGTTATCCCCAATCTTAGTGGCTAAAAGAAACAAATGCCTATTCTTTCATTGTTTCTGTGGGGCAAGATGTCAGAGGTGCTTAGTTGGGTGGATCTGGCTTAGGTTCTCTTAGGAGGATGCAATCAAGATGTGGGCCAGGGCTGCAGTCATCTGTAGCTTTACTGGAGCTGGTGGGTCTGCTTCCAAGCTTACTCCCATGGCTATGGGCAGGGGGCCTCAGTTGCTCACCACTTGGGCCTTCCCATAGGACAGCTTGAGTGTCTCCTGATGTGGTTGCTGGATTCCCTTAGAGTGAGTGATCCAAGAGGGACAGAGACCAAGATGGAAGCTGAGGGGCCTTTGATGAACTAGTCTCAGAAGTGACCCACGATCACTTTCACTTAATTCTCTTCATTAGAAGCGAGTCACTACATCCTGCCCAGTCTCAAGGGGAAGAGGATTAGGTTTCATTACATGCTCCTTAAATTGATTTCTTTCCCTTTGCTGTCACTTCTACACTTCTCTACTGGTGCTTCCTGGAATCACCTCCCAGATAAACTAACCTTATCTCAGGGTTTGCTCTGGGGAAGCCTAACCCAAGACAGCTAACAGCACCAACCACCAACAGCAATAGTAACAACAGAAACTACTACTTATTGAGTCCTTACTATGTGCCGGGCACTGAATAAACCATTAAAGAAAAAAACCAACCTTTATTTTTCACAATAATAAGATATTTTTATCTTTGTTTTATAAATCAAACTCACAAAGATTAAATAACTTATTACTCAAGACGTTCAGCTAGCAAATGTCAAACTATTCAAATATTCAACCAACAGTCAGTCACAGTTCTGGGTATTATAGATAAAATAGTGAATCACTGCAGCAGATAAAATACTTTATATAAATATTATTTCTGCTCTTCAACCACTTACAGTCTGGAGGGAGAAGTAATAAATAAGTCATCAAACAAATAAATATAACATTACAAATTGCAACAAGTGCTATTGTGAAAGAAAAGGACCAAGTCTGTAAGAGAGGCTAACTAACCAGCAGATCTACTGTAGCTAGGAGGTCCAGGAGGGCTTCCTGGAGGTAGTGACAATTATTCTGATGCCTGCAGGACAACAAGGAACCCATAGTTGAAGAGTGGCAGGAAAATCGTTCTAGGAAGAACGAACCACATGTTTCCTTAAATCCAGACTCTGCAGCCTCCCATCTGGCCCAACAGGTCGCAGAGGATCCCTAGGAGAAGCTGAAAGCTCAGAGGAGTCTCTGAGGCTGACCTGAGATGGTCCTTCCTACACCTCATCACCCGACCTGGCATCGGGGCCAAGGGGACATATCCCACAGTCGAGGGTGAAATCTTTGATGGAGAAGACAGTTTGTGGTTGGACCATGAGACACTCTGAGGGTGGAAGCTGCCGTGGAGGAGTGAAGAGCTGCTCCGTCTATGGGTAGGGATGGACTAGCAAGTCCACAGCACTAATTGCGTCTCAGGTGTTCTAGGCACTGTCACAAATGCACACCCTGGGTAATCCTTGTAACTACTCTCTTCCCTTTCCACGGGAAGAAATAGCAGCTCAGAGAGCTTATGCCACTTGATCAAGGTCACACAGGAGATAAGTTAACTGACCCCAAAGCATCTGCCGTTTGTGCTCTGTGGCCTGATGCTCTTATTAGAATATGACAACAGCTGTCCAGAGAAACTGACCATTTGTCTTTCCTCCCAGCCCGGGACAGTTTTGTCCTCTGTATTAGTCATGGTAGACTAGTTGCTAAAGCAACAACCAGCACCCCAACATGGCTTGACTCAGAACAAATTTGTTTCTTGCTCATTTCAGTGCCGCTGGAGGCAGGGGTGGGTGGGGAGGACCCCGCTCCAGGCCGTCGTTCAGGTCCCCAGGTGCCTTCCATCTTGGACCCCACCTCCTTCTATGCCTTAGCTTCCTCTCCACCCAGAAGGCGAAGGGGACATGGGGGAAGAGTGTGAGGGTCGTGACAGAGAGGTTTTGAAGAGGGCAGCCCGGCGTAGAAGTGGCATGCCACACAGCTGCTCCGGTTCTTGGGCCAGAATTCAATCACGTGGTCCAACCTAACTGCAAAGGAGGCTGGGAAGTGTGCTCTAGTGGCGATCCCGGCAGGAGGAGATCAGCCAGCCACTCTCAGCTGCATCTTTTAACCGCCTCCCAAAAGAAATGGCAATAACTAAAAACAACTTTTATCAAAGCGCTTTTCCACGTTCTGCCTTATTTTAGTCTTAGAACATTTGGAGACAGTAACAGGAGCAAATAAATGCATATGGTGCTGGTTAAGGTCATTCTAGTAACGTACTTAGACCTCGCAGCGCCTCTGTTAGGGGGTAGTATTATTACCTGCGTTATGGAGATGAGGAGACCGAGGCACAGAGAGGTGCGGTCGGTCACTTGCTCAAGTCACACAGCTCCTCAGTGGTGGAGCTGGGATTTGAACCCAGGCTACCCAGCTCCAGAGACCATGCTTTCCCCCACAACCTTATACTGCTTCTGAAGGGGAGACATTGCGTCATTGCCATTTTGCAGATGGGGAAGCTGAAACCCAGGGAGTTTGAATTTCTTGCTCGTGATCTCACAGCCAGAGTCTGGATTTGAACCCAGATCTTTTGTCTTTTCTAAGCCAAGCCTGGAGGGCCACGCCCAGGACAGAGCTGGCCTTGTTTTGATCCTCCTTCAGAAGAGTGAATGTAATTGTGCTGTCCAGTGTGATAAAAATCTTGGAAGCCTCTGGAGCTGCAGAAGGCTCTTCCCAGACCCTCCCCCTTTCCCTTTCCTAATCAGCCCGGAGACGCCGGCAGGACGGCAGGACGGCGGGCGGCAGCCAATGGACAATTAGCGGAGAGGGCTGTCCCGCTTGGGCTGGGCCCTCCATCAGGGCCCTAAGTGTCTGGTTATTAAATCACAGCTCTGCCTGGAGCCGGCTCTGCCCCGCTCCTCCCCCCGGGACATCACACACAGCCCAGTGTGAGGTGGCCCCCTGGGATGCAACTCAGCTCAGCCCACAGCATCCGGGGAAAACACAAGCAGAGAAAGACAGGAAGACATTCCGGACCAGCACAAAGGCCTGGGCGTCAGCGGCTGGACGGGTGGGCACATTCCTCTGCTCAACAACAAAGGGGATCAGGAGCACCTCCTGTGTTGCGTGCAGGTCAAGCCTCTCACCTCTCTGAGTCTCAGTTTCCTCCTCCGTACAATGGGGATGTTTCCAGTATCTGAGCCGCCAGCATGAAATGAAATGATGCACGTAAAGGGTTTAGCTTCTCGCCTGGCAGAGTAAGGGCCTCACCAATGCTAGCAGCTGCTGGTTAAAATGCAGATTCCTGGGCTCAGTTCCACGTCTACAGAATTGGGACTAGAGCCAAGGAATCTGCATTTATAGGTTCTATGGCTGGACTGGGTACACAATAAAGGTGGAAAAAGAATGCTCTTGAAGAGAAGTCAGCACACGTTTTCTCTAAAAGTCAAGAGAGTCAATATTTTCAGCTTTGCTGGCCACCAGCTCCCAACTTCTCAAGCTGCTGTTCCAATGAGAAAGCAGCCACAGACCATATGCAATTGAATGGGCCAGGCTGTATTTCAATAAAGCTTTATTTATGGATGCTGAATTTTAAATTTTGTATCATTTTCACGTCATGAAATATTTTTCTTTTTTAATTTGCTTCTCGACCATTTAAAACATCAAAATCATTCTTAACTCACAGCTCATATAAAAATAGGCAATGTACCAGGTTTGGCCCGAGGGCCGCAGTTTGCCAACAGTTCTGGAACAGCACTATTGCTTAGATATAGAATGTGAGCCACCTGGGTAATTGAAAATTTTCTAGCATCCACATTTAAAACAAAGCAAAAAAAAAAAAAAAAAAAAGGATGAAATTATCTTTATAGTGTATTTTATTTCACCTAGTATATACAAAATACTCATTTTAATATAGAATCAATATAGAAGGATTAATGAGATATTTTCCTTTTTTTTTTTTTTTTTTTTTTTTGCCAAGTCTGGTGTGTATTTTACACGTCCAGCACATCTCAATCTGGATAGCACATTCCAAGCACTTAATAGCCACGTGAGCTAGTGGACCCCATACTGCACCTCTCTGCTTCAGATAACGTGGTTTCTGTCTATTGTCGTGTAAGGCTTGGCCATCTTCCCATTTCACAGAAAGGAGAAACTGAGGCCCAGAGACCTCAAGTGGCTTGTCTGAGGTCACACAGCAGGGCAGGTGGCACAAAGTACTTGCTGTGACTTCTCAGGGGTCAGGGGTCCCTGATAGGCAGAGATAAGAGAAGACCAGCCAGTGAAGGACCTACTAGGAGCCAGGGGCTGCGTGAATCTCCCAGCAGTTCTGGGAGTGCATAGGATGATGGGCTGGCTTCACATTACAGGCTAAAGGACTGAAGCTCAGAGAGGTGGGGAGACTCGCCCCCAGCTGGTTAAGCGGCAGGAGGAAGCTTTAAGCCGGACCCAGGGCCTGCACTAATACCCTTGCTATACTGCCTGCTTGGGAAACGGGGCACATGGCAGTTAGACACCATTTATCAAGCAACTACTACATTCCAGGCATCGTGCTACATCTTCATTCATGAGAAGTGTGGGAATCCCAGGCCTGTCTTTAATCTCCCGGCCACTCATGGCTCTGTCCTTCCTCTGGTAGGATCCAATATCACACCTTCCCAATTCCTAATACCCACCCCCCTCACCCCGACACCTGATCTGTCATCAGTAAATTCTCCTTTGCTCTCTTGCTTTAGCTGAAGTCTGTTTCTCTCCTTTGAGTCTTGCTGCCCCCACTCCTAGGGCTTTCAAATGATGCGGGCTTTCTCTCTCCCTTCCCTGCTTATTACTGAGTCTGGAACAGCCTGGGTGCCCATTGTCCCTGCCTCCTCCTGAAATCTCATCCCTTTGAAGCCTACACCACGAGACTCTTTTGCATTCCTTCTGGTTGCCACCGTCTACCATCCGTGGTCCCTCCCCTTTGTGTCAGAAGGTTGTGGCTCACCTGTGCTCAATTCAATGTCCATCCATGTTGCTGCAAATGTCAATATTTCATTCTTTTTTATGGCTGAGTAATATTCCATTGTATATATGTACCACATCTTCTTTATCCATTCCTCCGTTGATGGACATTTAGATTGCTTCCATGTCCTGGCTATTGTAAATAGTGCCACTATGAACATTGGGGTGTAATGTATCTTTTTGAATTAGAGTTTTCATCTTTTCTGGGTATATGCCCAGGAGTGGGATTGCTGGATCATATGGTATCTCTATTTTTAGTTTTTTAAAAACCTCCATACTGTTTTCCACAGTGGCTGCACCAGTTTACCTTCCCACCAACAATGTAGGACGGAGGTGGGCACTATTATTAACTCCCATTTTACAGATGAGGAAACTGAGGCTCAGATACATTACAGTCTTGTGTCCAAATCTGCAGAGTGAGGAGGTGGCAGAGCAGGATGTGGACTCAGATCTGTCTGACAGTTGCCTGTCTCCTTGGCTGAACTACGCTATTCATCCCACACTGTCATCCTGGCCTGCCTGCTGGAAGCGGTGGAAAGCGGGAGCCCTCCCAGCTGGGATGAAGCAGCTGAGAGCTGGGGCCACAGTCAAATGCTGCGGCTCACAGCTGTGTGACCTTGGCCGCATACTTGCTTTGCTAACCCTCAGATTCCCCATCCAAACAATGATCATCACACCTAATTCACAAATTTCCACTTTGACTCAATCTGCTAAAACCAGCCACCTTCCTCAAAGGCACATTCTGGTCCTCTGTCTCCTAAGACTGACTTTTCCCTTCCTCATGAGCCCCAGTCCTGGCCCCTCAGGGTCATGGACAGCCTTACTCTGCGTCCTACCTAAGGCCCATCTGCCTCTGGCTCACAGGCCCCAGGCGGGGAAAGACTCCCATATTCCCTGGTAACTATGCTATCACTCATCACCTCCTGAATGTCAAGTCCCAGAGTCCCGCAATTCCTCCACCATGCAGTTCCACTCTCCCCACGGACAGGCCCTACCGACTGAGCATCTCTGTAATTAGGGATGTGGATCCTGGCTCTGCCATATACTGGCTGGCTGTGTGACCATGTCCAGAGATCTGTTTGCCCATCTGCAAAGTGTGCATAGCAGTGCTTTGCTCAGGGGGTTTGTGTAAAAACTGGAAACAGATGCAAAAGCATGGAGCAAGCATCATCCCTGGCTCAGAGCAGAGACTCGTACCCAGACGCAGGCACCTTCTCTTTAAGCCTTGGAGTCAAACAGACCTAGATTTGAACCCCACCTGTGTTTTCTACTAGCTCTGTGGTTTTGGGCAAGCAATATAATCTTTCTGAACTTGTTTTCTCCTCTTTCAAATGTGGGTAAAATGCCACTTCTCTTATCAGGTGTCATGAGGATTATCACAGACAGGTAGTGTCTGTGACAGAGAATGCTTTAGTGCTCACAATGATAGGACATACATCTGGACTACATTTCCCAGCCTCCCTTGCAGTTAGAAGGGGGTCATGTGATAGAGTTCTGGCCAATGGAAGATGGGCTTAGCCTCTTGAAAACTGCATAGTCCCCCACACCCTTTCTTCCCTCACCTGTCAGCTAGACGCAAAAATCAAGGGATTCTGATGACCTGGAACCATGACTCCAAGTGTGATCCCTGGACCAGCAGCATCAACATCTCCTGGAAATGCATATTTTGGGGTCCCACTCCAGACCTATTGAATCAAATACTTTGGAGCTGAACACAGTGATCTGTGTTTTTAAAAGCCCTCTGGGGGATTCTGATGCACACTCACATTTGAAGACCTCTGCCCTAGAAGATGGCAAAGACGCAAGTGAGAAAAAGCCTGGGGCCCTGATGAAGCAGAGCACAGCCCCGCTGGCCCACAGTTAAACCACTGAGTTTTGGGGATTGCTTGTTACAGCAGCTGGCCTGCCCTGATTAATATTGTTTTTATAGTAATTGTCATAGACCTGCCACTGAAAAATTGGATCCTGTTATCATAGCTCTTCCATCCTTTCTCAAGGGTTTAGCCTAGGAGTTTTGGGGGAGCGTTGAGGGACCAGGCAATGATGGAACAATGTACTGGGGACATTGCTGCATTTGCAATTGGTGAGTAAAACACCTGCAGTTGGGAATGAATTCTGTTGGTGTTGCAGAGGCTGGGGTTGGGTGGAGGAAGTCCATCGCCCCCCACAGTGACCTCCCCAAGCAAGGCGGCAGGAAGCCGGAGACAGGCATCAGCCCAGCATCCTCCAATTAGCTGCCATCCTTGACCCCATCAGGGCTGGAGGAAGTGCTGGAGCTTTCCGGCACTCAGGCCCACCTGCCTGGAGGGCTGGCGGGCTCGGCAGCTGGGGTGGTGGCACCTGAAGGTCCTGGCCTAACAGAGCCCCACTTATTCCAGGGATCTGCAAAGGGTTAGTGGGTGGGGGGCCGGGCAACAGGGAGGAAGTGTCAGGGAGCAATCACATGGGGGTCAGGCTGACCTCTCGGCCCACCCTCGGGGGCAGACGTGCCACGTGTGGGCCAGGCCAGACCTTGTTTTCTTGGAGTTCTGGGGAAGGAATTGCTCTAGCAGTTGGGAAATCTCTACTTGCTAGGAACTCCAGTCTGTGCAGCTGGAGGAAAGGATTCAGCAGGGTCCCTGTAGCTGCCTGTTATTTGGGCGGGGAAGGTTACAGGGCATCTGCAGTCCACCTGGACACCTGGGGCTGGTCCTCACGGTTCTGCATCCCTCCTGATGGAGCATGTTTATCGGTGGCACACCGATGCCGGGAATGATGCTAAGTGCTCGTGGTGTCATCTCATTCAAGACTCGGACACCCCTCCTCTGCCCATCTTACAGATGAGCAGGTAGAGGCAGAGTCACTCTGGCCATTGTGGGTAGTGTGCACAGAGAGAATGCAGGGTCTGTTATGGGTCTGGTACCCATGTCTAGTTAGGGAAGCAAGTCAGTGTCAGGAGGCTGCTGTAGGCATCCAGGTGAGATAGGGCATTGCTTTTGGCTGGGGAAAGTGAGGTGAGATAAAGCAAAACAAGCAGAGTGAGTGCTGTGTAGGAATTACACTGTGCAGGACTTGATCATAGATCCAGCGTGGGGAAGGCGAGGAAAAACAAGGAATTCGGGTAGCCTGGGTTTCTCAGCTGCTTGTGTTTTCATCCGATAAACAACCACTACTATTAGTGGTTGTTTAGTCCTAATAGTTTAGGACTAAACTAGTTTAGTCCTAGTTGTTTAGTCCTAATAGTAGGACTAAAAGTCCTACTATTTCTGGGACTCTGTGGGATGATGAGATAGAAAGGATGTTTCTTTCAAATGTTATATAGTTTTACATAGAAATTAAGAAAGAGTCTCAATTTACTAAAGAGGGCAAAGCAGGTGAAAGTCCTAGTCAACGAGTTTTCCCAAAATATCCTGAAAACTAGTGATTAAAAAAAGCTAGTTTTTGTATTATATTTGTAGTTCACATGCCTGGGATTGAAAGCAGGATTTGTCCCCTACTTGCTGTGTGACCTTAGACAAGTCACGTCACCTCTCTGAGCCTCAGTTTCCTCATCTGTAATTGGAGGCAATAATGCCTTCTTCCCGGAAGTGAAGTGAGAAGTAATTAAGATGTATGTCCCAGGAATCTCCAAAGAATGGAACATTAGGTGATTTAAAAGCATATATATATATATATATATATATATATATGTTTTTAGTTTTATTACTATATATACAGTAATAAAAATTTATACAAATATATTTATACTGATATATATATGTATTTATGCTAGTGTATTTTTTGGAAAAAAAGTAAAACTAGCATTGTGATTTCCCAGAAACCATTGCTTAAGGTGAGATTAAGAAAAAAAATGATATGACCAATAATCCGGGTGGTACATGAATATTGGGAAGATGGGAAGATGGGTCCACAGCCAGCTGAGGTTTGGGAAGCCCCCAGAAAGTGGATGCAAATGTGTCCAGCAGCTTTGGGTGCACAGTGGGTGCTAAATGCCAGTGGATGGATGTCTTTGGAGAAAGCGCCAGCCAAGGGTCTCTGGCTGCTTTTCTGCTGTCTCCTGCAGTATCTGCCCATGGCCCCCTGCCCTCCCCTCCCCTCCATCCAGCCTTTACAAGTTGATGAAGACTGTCCTGCCCCCACCAGGGCTCTGGGCTGGTCCCCGAAGAAGATTAAACGAGATGAATATTTCATGGCCCTCAACTGACAGCTGCCGAGGACCTGTTGTGGGTCTGGCGCCCACATCTAGTTAAGGAAGGGGGGCAGGCGGAGGGGAGGGGGAGGAAGAGGCCATAGCCGAGCCATTGATCCGCTGGGCCCAATCTGCACGGATGAAACGCTCTGTTCCCAGCTCCAGAGGCAAAGGCAGCAAGTAATGGGCTTTAAGAGGCACAGGGACCAGCGGCAGCCTGGTCACCCAGCCCCTTTGGGGCCTGCAGAGGCTCCACCAGGCCCCCGAGGACCCATTTCCCCGTCTCCAGCTGTGGCCTCCTCTGTCCTCGCGGTGCCGGCCCAGTCGTCCTCCTAACGGCGGAACTCAGTGTTTCTGACGCCTACGATTCATCACCCCATTAAAGCCTGACGCCAAGCTCCCTCCGCCAGGGGACCCAGACGACGGGGTGGCGAGGCGCCTGTCATCCTGGGGTCTCTAAAGGGTGGGTGAAGACCCCAGACTCCCTCAGACTGACCCCCGGGAGCTGACTGTCACACTGTGGAATTCTCCCTTCCGTCTGCTCCGTGGATGACGAGACTGTGGGTGGAAACAGTTCTACTGGCCAGGCTGAAATGGGAATTTCTTGCCCGTCTTACCCAGCCGTTCCTACATCCAGAGCTGCTCAGGCCACGTAAGCCCACTTCTCTTTAACAGAGATGACTGGTATTGAGAATGCCTTCCAGAGCCTCACTCTAGCGAGAAGAGAAAGACTTTTTCGGTACCCCAAGACTTAAAAATGATTTCAGCAACAATAAACAGCAAGCAGACGCATCATAGTTTGGTGGTTAAGAGTGTGACTTGGTGTAATAGTTTCCTATTGCTGCTGTTACAATGACTCCAAACTTGGTGGCTTAAAAAAACACATGTTTATTCTAGTTCTGGAGGAACAGAAGTCCAAAATGGATTTCACTGGACTAACCTCAAGGTGTCGGCTGGGCTGAGTTCCTTTTGGAGGCTCCAGGGGAGAATCCCTTCCTTGACTTGTCCTGCTTCGAGAGGCTGCCTGCATTCCTTGGCTGGTGGCATAGCATCTATAATCTCTCTCTGACTCTGCTTCCATCCTCACACCTGCTTCTCTGACTCTTAAGGACCCTTGTGATTATATCAGGATAATCCAAGATCATCTCCCCATCTCCAGGTCCTTCATCTAATAGCATCTGTAAAGTCCTTCTTGCCATATAACCTAACATACTGACCGGTTGCAGGGATGAAGATGCAGATATTTGGGGGGTGCCATGGTTCTGCCTATGGACAAAACTTCTAGGTACCTGACTCTGTTACTGCCAACTATGACCTTGAACAAGAACTTCATTTCTCTGAGGTTCATCTTCCTCTGCCAACCGGAGGCTCTTCGGATCACTGGCAGATGAAACAATACATACGAAGGGTCTGGCATCTGTAAGTGGCTTGTCACTCAATGAATATTTATTATTTGGTGAGCATTGGCAACTCAAGTTGATTGAGGCACGTGCTCTCTGCTCTGGCGTGGAGGTGCTGGTTTATAGTCAGATTAAGTGAGCTTTCTAATTTTTAAATTTCAGCCATAAAGGTCAGTAGAGTTGCTCAGGCTGAAGGGCAGATAGGGGACCTGGTGGCCTGAGACTGCCCCCTTCCCCACTTCCATGCCCACCCCTAGCCTTCAGTGGCAATTTGAAACCACAGATCTAGAGAGGAGAGAATTTTCTGAGGTTCAACATTCTCACCTATAAATGGGTAAGATATAGACTCCCTTGCAGGATTTTTGGGGGAACCTTGTAGAGGCTGCCTGGCAGAGAGTAAGCACATAATGCCAGGGTGTGGGCACCACTGGTGCTTTTTTGAGGATTCTGACCCTCTGCTCTCATACTAATTCTGCCCTTTGTGAGTTTTGCTCTAGCCTGGAACGAATAGGTGCTCTGTGGGCTGAGTGCAGGGAAATAGATATCTGGGTTTTTCCTCCCAAACTCCACCTGAGTTTGTTTTAATGTCCCTTAAAGCCTGCCACCTCCATAAACCACCCTAGCTTCTGGCCATGGCACAATGGATGCCACACGCCCACACCCGTGAATGTGGGACCAAAAAAAAAAAAGACAGGCCTGGAGAGAAGAGGACTCATCTTCCTTGAGGAGCAGGTCTTGACTTCAGCAGTCAGAGGGGGGAGGAGGGACATGAATGGAAATGAGCACCATGGTCCTCCTGCAACTTACCTCAAGGTGGTTCAGGGGAGTGGCCTTGGACTGAGAGGCTGGCTGCCTGCATGCAAATCTCTGCTCTAGACTCCTTTGGTTCTGTGTGTCCTTGGGCAACTAACATCCCCTCTCTGATCCTGAGTTTCCTGGTTGCAGTGGGTAGTGAAGATTCCCTGGGATAATGCACGTAAGGGCTTAGCTCAGGGTCTGGTCTCCATCATTTATGTTCAATAATTATACATGAGTACTTTTATGATTCTTAGCCAGCAATGAATTTTATTATTATTAGCCATTGACCAGAGGGAGCATAAAAAGGAAAAAATGACTCTAAACTGCACTCAGTGCTAAAGAAGTGCCAGGGTTTCTTTCCAATGATGTCTGGCGTGTCGAAAGCAAATATCCCAAACTGCATCGAGAGGAGAGAACTCCCATCTTTTGCATCCCTGACCCTCTCAGAATCTCCTGATTCTTCAAGTTGGAAAGTCTTTCTTAAGGAGGCACAAAAGGAGAAAGCAGGGTCCAGCCTCAGTCTTGCCAGACCATTCTCTGGGTTGCCGATGGGAGCCAGTGGCCGTTTGTGTGTGCTTGTCCTCTGGCCCTAAGCAGTTGCCTGTGGTCAGGTGACTCTGGACATTGGGGGAAGCTCTCAAGCATGAAAAAATAGGGAAGAAGGAAAAGGAAGAAGAAAAGAAGAAAATGAAGAATTGGGGAAACCCGTCCATTATGGGGATAACATCACCTATTTAATGTTCATTAGTGTTTTTAACAAAAATTGCTGTGCCATTAACTTACAACGGCAATCTTGGGGACTTGCCAGTGCACTCCCGCAGACTAGCTTAGGCAGCCAGTTGGTGCTGGGTGTGCAAAGTGGACTCAGATGGCAGACTGATTGCAAGTTGGCATTGCCTGAGCCAAGTACAGGCAGCCAGAGGGCGGGGGGAGAGGGTGCCTGAGGAGGAAGGCATTTCACTAAGTGGATATTTATAGCTGGGCTCTTGGAAGAAATGATCCATGGAGAGGGCAGGAGGGGTGAGGTTGCTGGAGGTTGGCCAAGCCTGGGGTGCTGGTTCTTGCCAAGCTGAAATCTTAGTGGCTTGATCCACCCTGGAATCCTGGCTGCCCAGCGGTAGGAAAGATGGAAGAAGCCTGCTGGGGTATGAGGTGGTGGTGGCAATTTCACTTCTCCACTCTTGCACTCCTAAACGTGGACCTTGAATCGATTCCTTACTCTCCGTGGCCTTCCTTTTCCCTAACTTTAAAGTGGCGTAGTGGTCTAATAGATAGTAAGCATCATAAATATAGTTTTCATATCTTTGTATTCACCAACTGTGGTGGCCAACCTCCAAGATGTTCTGCATTGACCCCATCTTTGGCATTTGTGCCCTTGTGTAGTTCCCTCCCATACAGAATAGGGCTGGCCTGGATCACCAATGGGATATTGTGGAAATGATGTTGGTGGCTGAGGCTGGGTCATGAAAAACACTGTGGATTCTACCTTGCCCTCGCTTGGATCATTTGCTCCAATATCGGGGGGAGTTGGCTGCCCCATTGGGAGGACACTCAAGCAGGCCTATGGAGATGTCCACTTGTGAGGTGCTGAGGCCTCATGCCGTCAGCCAGGATCAAGTTGCCAACCAGGGGCATGGGTGACAAGACAATCCTTCAGCTCCAGTCAAATCCTCTGATGATTGTAGCCCCAGCTGACATCTTAACTGCAACGTCATGAAAAGATCCTAAGCCAGAACTATCCAGCTAATTCACTCCTGGGTTCCTGGTCCACAGAAATTATATGATAATAAATGACTATTGCTGTTTTAAACCACTTGGGGTTATCTGTTATGCACCTGTAGGTAACTCATTCACCAGCATGTTATTAGCTCTTAGCCCGATGTCTGTCACGTGGTGGACATCTAATAAATAGCTGTTGGTGAATGGAGACATGGTACTACTTCATAAGGTTGCTTTACCGGTTAAAGAGAGTTCTTAGCATAGTGTCTGGCACAGCGAAAGAGCTCAGTAAATAACTACCACTGACATCATCGTCATCTTCATCAGATTCATCGTTACCAATATTATTAGTCCACGCTGGCTTAGGGTGAGAGGTGGGCGGAGTCTTTGGGTATGGGACTCCCAAAGAGCAATATCTGAGGAGGAAAAATAAAGGGAGAAGCAAAAATGAGAATGGGAGGGTAGATGAGAGAGAAAGAGTGAGAAAGACTGATAAAGAAGAGAGGAAACTAGAAGAGTAGTGCCTGCAGATGGTCCTTGGAGTGGCAGAACCCAAACCCATGTGCTGACTGTGCCCTAACCGTGGTGAGTCAGGGAGCAAGTGACGTTGTCTCTCTGAACTTCAGCTTCATCATCGTTAAATGGACCTGCTGTCCCCTGCCC